>NW_024609857.1:126599823-126995793 GCF_016920785.2 Ixodes scapularis | reverse complement strand
AAGAGACGCGAAAACCGCAGAAAAGGTAGACGCTTAAATATGATTGCAGGGCTCCTTTAAGGTTATAAAACATTGCCAGTGAACTAACCTGAGTAAAAAGAAGGAAAAAAAAAAAAGGAATTCTGGGTTTGATCTTTACCCCTGCCTCTTTCGATATGAATGAGCGTCGTACCGGCGTGCGTTCGTGTGTCACTTCTGCGCGATACACGTTAAAGACCCCAGGCTAGCAGTGTAACTTCATTGGCTCATCTACAGGTGAGACACCAGACGCCCATTAAAGCAGACTAACTTCCGCCTGCAGAAACATACCCACAACACAATTTTACTATGGCATCCGTCTGCTAACGAAAGGCTTACGATTGGTGCTACAGCCGCCAGACGGCGACAAGTAAGTTCGCAGGAGGCCACTGGGGGCGCTTTTTTCGACCTCTGCGATAGCATACGCATGTTCTTAGCCAGATGCGATGCGCTATTTTTCTGCTCAAATTGTCAGTTTCAGCTGTATGTGGTCGTCTGCTTCGCACTCTCCGGTTGTTACGGCGTCGTTTTTCTTGTCTGCAACTTTTAACCGTGCTGTTTTGGGGTGTAAGTCATTTTCATGGTGGGATTCGCTCCCAACCAGCGGTTGAAGTTTGATTTCTGGTGCGGGGAGCGCCAGAGGACGAAACAGTTCACCGACGTTTTCGGGCGGAGTTTTGGCGGCGACCTCCTGTCTCCCCTAGGATTTTACGCTGTGTGAGGCGCCTCAACGAGGAGGGAAACCTACACCGACAACACAGGTGTCATCACCGAAGCTAACACTAAAAATGCGGTATTTGGTGCCTTCGTCGCCGACCCCTACAGTTGACGCGGAGAGCACTGCCTCCATCTATCATCTGTTGCGCGAGCCTGACGCCTTTCGTCGGCAAACGGACGCCGTAGGTGTGAATTTCATGTTTTCAAACTGTAAGTTTTCACTCAGGTAAGGTAGTTCAGTGAAATGTTTATGACCTTTACGCACATTCTTTGTCCACCCCTGTACAAAATCTTAGCTTAACACGTTCAGAAACCAATTGATGCAGTGTACCTTCATACCGCCATTGATCCGTTTGCTTCACGTTGTAGGTAGAAGAATTAAAAAAAAGAAGAAAAAGTTTAAGGTGAATATCATAGTTTTAGTGTTTCGTATTTTCTACATCAGAGCAATAATCTAATAATAATATTAATAATAATAATAATAATAATAGTAATAATAATAATAACAAGAACAGGGCCTAATGTGGGCTATGTTTATCAGAAATAAAATATTGGAAATGCATGCTCTTACATATGTCCTCATATAATAATTAGGGATGCCGCGAACTTTTTTCGAATCGAAGTTTCGATGATCGAATCAAGCGGTTCGAAAGGTTCGAAAGATTTCGATTTTTCGATTTTCTACATCGTAAGATTCGACGGAAGTCAAATTTTCGACTTGTTGAGCTAAGAAGTTCGACGCTTTTCGAACTGTCGAACTTATTACGCTAAGAAATTCGATCTTTTTCGAACTTTCGAACTTACTGCGCTGCAAAGGTCGATGCTTTTCGAACTTCCGAACTTGACTGACCAAAAAATTCGATGAATTTTGAACTTTCAAACTTATTTATCAAGGAAATTCAAAAAATGTCGAACTTTCGAATCCTGAAAAGTCAGAATTTCGACGAACTTCGACCTTTTAGGGTAAAAGTTCGACGCTCGTCGAACTTCGAAAGACCAGCGGATGGTTTCATTTGAACTCAAGTAGTGAGGTACAATCGTAGTTTTTTTTTCTCGAACTTTTACACGCGGTGCTGCGTTCCTTACGAAAGGCAATGGCGTTTGTTTCAATGTTCTGGCATGCCTAGTTTTAAAGAAATAAATTTCTGAATGGGCGAGGAAGGACGACGGGTTTTTGATGATTATCGTTTGTGCCATTTTTGAAGCGCGCTATAGCCGAAGATATTTATGGTAGAGATCATCATCATCATCATTTATTTTCCTTGAGGGCCCGTGGGGCATTATACAAGGGGGTGGCAATAGAACAAAAACAAATACAACAGTAAACACAATTATAACACTGTAAGCTAGCTAGGTAGGTTAGATAAAAAGAGGGTAATGGCTTCAACAAATTTAGTAGTATCATTAATACAAACGATGTTATGAGGTAGTGAATTCCAATCCTCGATGGCCAATGGTAGTGTGGAAGTCTGGTGAGAAACAGTTGATGATCGAATTGGACGTAATTTACATAGGTGATCTAGACGCGGGAAAATACGATGGGGAGGTGATAGCAGTGATTCTTTAAGGTGGCTATTGTGATAGAAAATTCGATGGAGGAGAGAAAGGCGTGATACTCGGCGGCGAAAGGAAAGTGAATGAAGGTTAGCTGATTGGCGTAATCCTGATATGCTGGTATATGGTGAGTAGTTGTTATAAATAAAACGAAGGGCTTTGTTTTGGACGGATTCTAGATTATTTGCAAGGTAGGACTGCCATGGGGACCATATAGATGAGGCGTATTCTAATTTCGATCTTATAAGAGTAGTATACGCTAGTCGTTTTACGGAGGGTGTAGCAAGTTTAAGGTTACGGCGCAAGTATCCGAGAGAACGGTTAGTATCAGAAATAACAGAAGTTATGTGAGTAGTCCATGATAGGTCAGAGGTGAGATGAACACCCAGGTACTTATAAGATGAGCATGCTATTACTTGAGTGTTAGAGAGGTAATACGAAAATGGTGTGGCACGCGAACTGCGGGAAATCGATAGGGATCTACATTTATTGAAGTTTAATGTCATCTGCCATTTTTCACACCAATGGATTACAGACTCTAGGTCTTCCTGGAGAGCATGATGATCATGGTTTGAAAGAATGGGTCGGTAAATGACACAATCGTCGGCGAACAGCCGCACAGAAGAAGCGATATTAAGGTGGAGATCATTAATATAGATTAGGAACAGAAGGGGGCCCAGTACGGTTCCCTGGGGGACACCTGACGTTACGGTAGAGGTGGGAGATTTTACGTTGTTAACGGAGGAATATTGCTTATGGTTAATTAGGAATTCAGAAATCCACTTAACAACAGAGGGATGAATATTAATATCGTTAAGCTTTGTTAAAAGATGTTAAACTTTTTAAGAATGATCAATGTATAGCCTAGGTAAGTGCCGTCTTAAGATGTGATTATTGTTATTCAACGTGAGTTTCGAAGAAATGTCCAAACATGCAATTATGCCCTAAACTTGATATTTATTATCATCTAAGTTGTTTGAGGTATCGCATTTAAATTAACACCACAGACAGTACATATCATTGCCATCTGCAGAATGCAAAATAATGTATTTATTGTTCTTTCACGTTAAGGAATAAATCAACTCATGGGAGAAGATTTCTAATAGTGTTCAAGTTCAGCACGTCATTAAAAGAATCTTTTTTTTTTTCGCTTCACGATCTTGGGGCGTGTTTCTTTTAGCCTGTAAACATTTTGGTAAAAGAAACTTGTTTCGAAGTTCTGAACCTCTGAATACCCAAGAATACAACACTTCCGGCGAATTCTTGATGTTTTTTTTTTTCTCAAGCTTTTTATCCCCGTATTTATTATTATTTTTTTTTTACTATTGGCACAGGTATTTATGTCAAAAAGACATAGCTTTGAACTTCCGAACCACTAAGCATGTGACGAGTAGTGCCTTCTGACAACGAGTTTCTAACAATGACCATCTACGCAATCTTTTATGCAGTGAAGAGCGACAGTAGCTATACATATGCATGAATAATTTCAGATTAAAATAAGCTCGACAGCGCCCTCTTTCCCCGTATTGTTTTCTTTAACAGTCCGCAACATCTGGAAGGGGGGAAGAAAGCTGAAGTCCCCCCCCCCCCCCCCCCCCGCTACCCTCCTACCCCCCCGTTTTTCCTCTTCCGACTCCACTTGTATGGTAGAACGCTCCTCGACCTCGAGCTGTGTCGGCTTTTTGCGAGGCGATTCCTCCGTCCCAGAAAATAAACCTCCAGGACAATCACAAACTTAACTTACTATATGCCAGCGTCACTCGGGCGGCGTTCGATCGGATTACTATCAGCGTGCAAAGGGTGGCGAGGTAGTTTGCCACGTCGCTTCAAGGTTTTTCTGAGCCTCAACCTCCTGCTCGTTCCTGGCCGTTTCGAACTGGATGAGTCTCGTATAAAACAGTGTGTTCGTGTGATCACTACTGCGTGATGCAGGTTAAAGACCCCCCCCCCCCCCCCCCCACCCCGGGCTGGCGGTCACAATTACTGATCCATGGTCACACGTCACCCTGCACTGGCAAATATTCCAGCACATCCGGGCCTTCTTGCATCCGGGACACTCTCCGTCTCATTTAATTGCCTGACCAACTTCGCAGAATCTAGATATCACATCCAGACTTGTACCGTACGCATTACAAGTAATCAAATTACTTGTAATCGATTACTTTTTGGAGTAATTTTGTAATCAGTTGATTACTTTTATTAGGCAGTAATCACAAGGGTAACCTGATTACTTTTTGAAGTAATAAAATTACTTGTAACCGTTACAATTTGTCCACGGGACCCCCCCCCCCCCCCCCCCCCCCCGGCACACGCCTTTTCTTTATGAAATGACAAAAATAAAGTTTGCTTTTTTTTTTCGAACGGAAAAAAGAAAGCTTTTGCGGAGCTGTAGGAAACGAAGTCAATCTCTTTCTATGTACAGTTCCTGTAAAATGTCCGTTTTTTTTTTTTTTTTTTCGAGCTGGGATTGGAAGTGGGAAGCTCCAGGGAAGCACAGTGCGTGACAAAGGCCATGCAGGGGGAAGTTTGAGGAAGCAGAATATAGCTTTGTGAGTCAATCATTTCGTATTACACCTGAGACTGCGGTGGAAGAAATCGGGAGAACTTTCAGTAGAAGGGACAGACTCAGAGAACGTCTGAGACGTTCTCTGTGTCTGTCCCTTCTACTGAAAGTTCTTCCGATTTCTTCCACCGCAGTCTCAGGTGTAATACGACATGATTAGCTACCACCAGCTCGCCTGCACTCTCACCGTCTTTTCACTTTGTGAGTCCTTCGTTCAAACTCGCCCCCTCACGCACACACACACTGAAATAAAAAAATTAAGAAAATCCTGCTTAGGGTACCTACTCGCAGCCCGTAGGAGAACCAGAACCGAAGAATGCCTAAAGCGGATGCAAAATATAACAAAGGCAGTTGAAATATTTCCCCATTTTCCCTACCTGGTCTTTGTGACAAGCAATGTTTCGGGTTGAGAAGTGGTCGGGGCGATCTCTTCCGCTAATGTATACTGCACATGGTCCGTTTCAAATCCTGGAGCTGCTGCTCTTTCGTATAACATGCGAGCTCATCCACATGTAAACAATAAAATGAGCGACGCAAACATTGAGCGACAACCCTTGCTCAAGTTTAACAAGATCTAGAACCCCCTCCGCTTCCTCCCGCCCCCCCCCCCCCCACCCCCCCACACACACACACTGGCGAACGCCCAAATCATTAAACGTCTTCAAACAAATTCTATGCGTGTGTCCGCATTGTGAAGGTGCAACGACCACGAAGAGGGAGCCAGTTTTTCTTCTTCAATACTTGTGCAAATGTGAAATATAGGTTGGAAGTAGTTCATTGTTATGAGCGCTAAAGATGTGTCTTCACACAATAAAGTAATCGGAAAAGTAACGATTACTTCTTTAAGTAATGTCCAATTACTTTTGCCGTCGAGTAATCAAGTAATCTAATCGAATACTTTTTAGCCAAGAGTAATAGTAATTGTAATCGATTACTTTTTTTTACTAACGTGTACAAGAGTGCACACCCTAACTTTTCTAAACTTGATTTTGTGAAAACCAGTGAGTCGTGAAAACGTTATTTGAAACAAACTGTGGAGGAACTTGAAAACCGGACTTCGAACTTTGAAAACTTGGACTAAAAAAATTCAAAATCTTCAAAGTTTTTTTTTTTTTTTTTTTTCGAATTTAGCGTTAAAATTGAATCGAAACCTTCGAACTTTTCGAACTTTATGCAGAAAGAAATTCGAAATCTTCGAATTGTTCGAACTTCATGTCTATAAAAATTCGAAGCGTTCGAAGTTGTCGAATTTTGTTTCCAAAGAATTTCGAAATCTTCGAATTTATCGAACCTGAAGTAAAAAAATATTCGAAATATTCGAATCCGAAATTTTAGAAACCGTGAAAGCTTCGAACTTTTCGAATTCGAAACTGCATTGTGATCGAAAGTTGCGAATTTTTCGAATTCGAACCTCGGTTGGTACGAAAATATCGAATTTTTTCGAAAGCGAACCTCAGTTCACTTCGCAAATATCGAATCCTTTCGAAATCGAACTTGGGGTGGTTCGCGACATCCCTAATAATAATGAAGATTTGTTTAAGACATACGCCATATAAAGGACTGGCGTAATTGAATTGAGACACATTTGTTTCATGACCACACAGTCCAGTCTATTTGAGGGAAGTATTTCATCGCGCGGTGCTGACTTAACTAAAATTGGGATTACGTGGGGAAACTGGTAGGGACCTTCTGCCGTGCCAAAGATTTTAATACTCTCAACACGTGTTTTTGTTTCTTCGTTTCTGCGCCCCAGTTATGGCCTAAAAAAAAGAAGAAGACTACAAATCTTGAACCTTCCCAAAGTCGAAGCTATATTCAACTTTAAAAGAAAACAAAATGTATTCTTTTTATCATATAAGATGTTAAAAAATTCGAGAACTGTAGCTAAAAGTTTACTTTTAGTGAGTTAACTAACATCAAATTGAGGGACAGTTCCGTATGAAGTGTCTAAATGTTGAATATTGTTACACAGCAAATGTTAACTGGGCAAGTAATACGACAGAATTTACAGTTCTTTGTTTGCCAAAGAAAATACACCAGAAACAAAATAGTTAACATCGTGAAAACGTAAGCGTTGTCAATTCTCTCCAATAGATATGGAGCTATATTTGTGTTTTGTTAAATATGGAAATCATGATTCGTTACGATTTTAAAAGCTAGAAGTCTTAAGATCCAGTGCTCTTTTCATCTTTTTTATTTCGGCGTGAAAAAAGATTCATGAAAACTGGTAATAGCTGCGCCTTGAAAAGCACTTCAGATTTTATGAGCTGCATCACAATTCTGCGAAGTCTCCGAATAAAAAGAATAGAACTCTAGGAGGGGAGAGTGAGTAGGTGGCACACCGCCCTTGAAGTGGGTCCAATGTGTCGCAGTGTTTCGAGGGTAATGTTTTTTGTACGTTTCGCTCTTTTTTTTCGTTTCTAAACTTTATTCACTTAATTAGCCTGCATGACTGAAGGCTGCGAATCACAAATTAAATTAAAATCTACCAGGTAGAATTAATAGTTAAACCGTTAGTTATCGATTTCTAGTAAATTTAGCCACTAAATATTTCTTTATACTCGTGCCCTGATATCCGCCGTGGCCAAGAACTTTATTCTTCAAGAAAATATTTATTTCCAAGGGACCTTTCTGTTTTAAATATTTTCTATCTTAGAAAAAAAAATAAAATAAACAAGCAACATCATGAATATGGCGCATATTTTAACCGACCGACGTTAGAAAGTTTTGTTTCACGCCGTTCTCAACTTTGACCGTACATTTTGCTGTAAAATCAACGAACTTTCCCCTTTAATCGATTTTATAGAAAATCTGTGATTTGCGAGGGTACACAGGATATCCCTATATTTCCTTAATTTCCACATATCGTGGGCATAACCGTCCCCCTGCGCGACTGAAATTTTTAGTTCCTAGGCATCTGGCATTCCTCCCGACGCATCGTTGCTCGTATCACTGGCGCACTCCTTTATCTCTTCTTTTTATATGCCTCTCCTAAACACTGCGAATCCAGAAGCCAAGAAACGTTGACGGCGGGTTTTTGTTTTCGTACTTCTATTTCTTTCGTGGAGCTTCAACGGCTTCTTCCGTTTGAGATGTATTGATACTGCCGTCTTCAGCCGTTTGGTGCTGGGGCTTCGAACCAAAGAACAGAGTAATTTAAAAAGTTTCAGAAGTTAAAGTAGTTGAGTAAGAAGTATGACTGCGTGACGTAAATTATTACTCAAAGCGTAATTATTATACAAGGGGCATCTATAATGTAGATAAAAGCGGTCCGTAGCCGCCTGGTGAGATAGATTATATACCATGTGCATTTTTGCACCGTATACACCGAAGATGATGAGATACGACAGATCATGCGTCAAAAGCGGAAAATGTTCGAGCGGTTAATTTCCTCGAACCATTAATCCTAACGCACATTCTTTTTTTTTCTTCTTTTCTTGTTGCAGTTTGACATGTATTTAAATTTTCACGGGTGAAGCCCATTAGGTAGGTAGAGACAAAAGGAATATCTGCTAGGGGCAGATCTATCCCCAGTAGTTTATAACAAGTACGCACAATTGTATACACATAAAAGCACACGCGAGAAAAAAAAAATGTCTGACAGATTCATGCATACTAAATATGAACATTTCTGTAAGAAAAAAAGAAACCCTAAAGACAGGGTCAACGAAAAGTTATTGTAGCTGTTTCGTATAAAAAAAAAAAAACAGAAAAGAAAAGTGATTGCACAAAAAAAGTCCATTAATATATGGTCAAGAAATAATTGTTTAAGGGCTAAAAATATTGGTGCATCACTGTTGTGAATACAAAAATACTATTTTTCGACTGCGAATGGTTGGTGTGCAAAGAATAAGCACGGAACAAACGTATAAGAATGCGTGTGACTGGAAGATACCTCCCGAACAAAAGAGGCTTGAACACTCTATGTGATTTATATATTGCAGATTACGAATACTGGAACCTAAGTCTCGCGTTCCAGCCCTAGTTTGATCCGGCGCTTCTTGAAAGCGGATAGGTACGCCAATACATTATAGAGAGAGTTGCTCATGATGATATTTTCTGCGATAGTACGCTATAAGCAAGACTTTATAGCCTGAAGTTTAGCCAAGGAGCGTGTTTTCGATCAAAACAATATTGAAACAAAGTCGTGGAAGCATTAAAAAAAAACAAAAAAAAACGAAGTGACTGCATTGGTTTTATTAAATAGCTGCAAATAAGTCGCATTGAAACGTTGAAAGAAAATATATATTTTTTCATTTAGTTCGTCCTCCCAGTTTATCAACCTGATCCGATAAGTCACTATCTTTCGTATAATTTGCAGTCAATTACTTTAATAGCGTTAAAGGACGTATACCTCGAGCGCGCACGACAAACCGAGAGCGCCGACGGAAGAGCGCGCCACACGAGCGCACCGGGACACTAGTGCGGTGCATGTGCGCGCTGTGGAAAGTTCTCAGTATTGTATTCGCGATTATACAGCCACCTAAGCTCCCACTATAGACCCTTTTCAAGAAGCACCCCAAGCAACACTGGTGGTCGCCATTGTTGTGAGCACGAGGTGTTCGATTAGATCCGTGCTTTCACCGAACTCTGACACAGATCTCGTGTCCAATACATGCTCCGAGAGTGTGCCCCAACAATGGCGGACTCGGATAACTGATGTAGTAGCTACTAGATGGCGCCCACTTTTAAGGAAATGGGCTATTTAATAGCGATGTACTCTCGGAAAAAAAGGGTATATGCCTGCGCCCCCTTGTCTCATATAAGACAGCCCAAAACTTCAGTTCAACGGTCAGCGCGCTCACGTCATTCATACAACTTATTAAAATAGCTAATGTACGTGTTACTGACTAAAAAGAAAGTGTTTGGGGTTTTCTTAGCCCTACGGCAACACATGAGTATTTTTTTTCTGTAGTCTTTGATACGTACTTTAGCTGTTTAATGGGGTACATCTCACGGTTATCAAGCCCCTCCTAAAAGTTGGCGCCGTCTGTTCGTGGTCAGTGCGCTGTACGTCGAACTGAAGCTTTGGGGCGCATTATACGGGACAAAAGGTGTAAGATGAGCCATTTGTTTTAGAGATAGAGTGTGGGGCAGTGTCTAAGAGGTCGGGTTTCGCCGGGTCAACTGAATTGATGGGGCAGTTCTGTGCGCGTTCTTCTCAGAAACTGTGTCACTGTGATATTAGAGACTGTAGGTATACGTACAAAAAAGCAGAAACAATTTTTGTCTTTTTATTATTTAGATTTGATTTAGGGGGTATTTCCCGCTGATTCCAAGTACGGATTGAAAATACTCACAAAAGTAACTCCCTAGGCTGTGACCATCGCCAGATTTTGACACCAAGCAAATAGCGAAATTTGGCTATTAATATTGCTATCTTTTAAACCTTTCACGGCACCGGCAGGGGGAGGCAAAACAAACAAAAAAAAATCCTGGCCCAAAATGATTTTGTACAAAACATTCCCGGACAGATTCGGCCACCGAAATGAATCTTAGAGGTATATGTTCGGTTCGGCCGTCTTTCTAACGGGTTGTACGATTGCGTCGTACACGTGGTTGATATCGCCAGTCAAAATATTTCTCGCTTTCCTGGCGCGGGCTTAATCGGTTTCGCGCTCTCGCGTCGTGCGCCCTCCCGTCGGCCCTCTCGTGTCGTGTAGTTTCGAAACGTCTTCCTTCAATTACTAACAAAAAAAAATCGCATATAAAAGATGGCGATAAATATTACGCGAAATTAAATCACCGAGGAGGAACTTATAAAGTTGATAATAACCTTCTGTGTGCACGAATAATACGAAGTATAAATAAAAATTCTAAATTGATCTTTATTTTTTGTGCTTTCCGCAAGTCCCGAATAAGCCGATCTGAGGCGATCTGAGGAATATCGCTATTTTGATAAAAATTTCCAGGTAGTGACAACAGTTATTATATAGCGTAAAATAAATAAATCTTACGTACTGTCTAGATAATTGGGCTTAATCTTCATAAAGTTAATGGTTATAACCATCGAGGGTCTTGGATGACCTTCCCGTTTTTATTTAAATATCCAACGTGTTCCTAAAAAAAAAAAGGAAAATTATTGTACGTCTTAATGTGAGAGTTTTGAAGACATATCGGTCACGTTCATGAAAGTGGGGGCACTCGGAAATCTATGTAAGCGGCGACACTCTAATAGTACTAGTGTTACGATACGCCCAAGTAGTTAGAAGCAGTTGCAGTTCCTAAGCTAAAAAGAAATCACGGCCAACTTTACAGTGCACGTATAGATTTTCTTTAGAAGGTCACAATTCGGTTTAAGTACTACAGGGAAAGTGCAGCCCGAATGAAGGAAACGCACACCATGGATATGCTCGCCTCTCCTCAGAAGGTTTGACCTGCGTTGCATCTTTCACGGCCATTGCATCTGCGTGACGTCAACGTCAATGCATCCGAATTAAATATGCCTTTGCGAAACGCGTAACCTCGTCCACTTGCAGCGACTCGGAGGAGAGCCGAATACGGCTGGTGGCATCGAATTACACCCTCGAGGCAAGGGCCCTTCGACTTGCCTATTTTGATGACTTCGGGAAAGGCCAGAGTGCTGCGGGTGAGGCCTGCGGCGACAACGAACAGCAAGATTGTAACTCCGGCAGCCATGGCGGGGCGTTGATATTGTCGGCCTCTTCACCGTTCTGCACCGTGCGAAAAACGACGCGCGAAGCCCATGTCTTCTAGATGCCGGGACGTAAACCCCGGAGGCGAGCTGCCGGTCCTTGTTCTATTCGCGTCTCGGGTGAGAGGGGGTGAGGTGGAGGGCGGAGTCTGCCTTGGCTGGGGCCGTCTACCAAACTGAAACTATGGCCTTCGGAAGGAAGGAGTTGAGGGGTGCGTGATGCTGAAGCATACCGGTCTGTCAGGCTCGCCACGTTGTTTGAATCAGTCAGTCAAGTTTAGTTTTTCGTTCGGATTCGGCGGTGAGAAAAGCAAGAGTAAATGGGCGGTTTCATTTGAATTCGGCCAAGATTGTCCGGGGGGACCGGGGGGGGGGGGGGGGGGGGGGGGGGGGGAGGGGAGCGGGAGGGGAGGGTGTACAGATAAAAAAAAATGTAATAGCTTAAAGTTCTAGGATAAACGAATAGGCACTTTAAAATATTCAAACTCAGTGGCACCTTGTGAAATACCTCAAATACTCGATTTGATTTTTTCCCGCAAATTTGGCCGTTGTTGAGAAACTGCTGAGTTTCTTCAGAATGCAAATATTTTTCAACTTTTAAAGACGATTAAGGACTACGTTTGAAAAAAAAAAAAAAGGTTTATTTTTAGCGTGTATGGTTATGTATTTTACAAAAATCGAGACCTTGTTATCCCGAGAAATTTTGCCTCAAATTCAGATTGCCATAGAAAGTGAGCCGATATGAACTAAGACATAGAGCCACCACCAGTGTGTAGCCTTAAACATAAGCTTTCTGAAGATATATTGCTTCTGTAAGGGAGTTTTATGAAGCTACTTATATCTTACTCCAAACTTGATCGAACACTAAAAGTTTTACAGACGTAAGGTAAATTTTTGTTGAAAAGGCCAGTTTCATTTATTTTAAAAACAAATTTGTGTAAGTAGTGCTAACCTTAACATTCACGGCAGATAAGTATTGGTTGACGTTTTTTTTTCTTTTTTTCGTTGTTGTGTTTTTGAGACAACCAGCTCAAAATGGCTAACTTTTTTTTCTTTAAAGGTATGAAAAACCTAAATCCTTCACACATTCAAGCTTAAGTTTCTATAAAATTTCAATATTTGTTTTCTTTGAACTTATTGGTGGATTGCCTTTAAGATACAATATCATTGAATTTGAATACTGCTTTACCTCCTTCTCTTATATTGTCTGGACAACAAGTTAAATGAGTTGCCCTCTTACTTGACTCACAATCTTCGGCTGGGGAATGCTTACTTTATCGCAACGTTCTTGGTAAGTCCATTGATAACAGATGTAAAAAAAAACGACCTTGTCATGATGTTATCACTATTTTATCGTTGTTACAATATCAGGAGTTGTCCCAAAATGTATCGCCTAGCTAGAATGAACCACTCGCCTCAAATAAGTCGCCTCTAATCACAGACCGTAACGGGTCAGTCTTCGTGCTTCCAACTCTTTTAGGAAAGTATATGTTTTTATTAGAATAATTGCTAAAGTGCCATGTGACAACGATAAATGCATAAAACAAACTAAACACTAATGAATCAATTTAACCAATGCAGCAGGTCAGCACACGAGTTATGGCCGTGCGTTATTGGCGCGCGTCGGATTGAGCATTCAATGTGAAATTGTTTGAACATGCTTTTATAATCTTTTTTTCTGAGATATACGACGCACACTTTAGATATTATTTGGCAAGCCATAAACTGGCTGCACTCTGGAGCTCTACTCCAGTGTGCAGCATGACTCTTTTTGGTCACTGATCATTTAAGAAGTCTAGTATAATCAATGGCAGAACGAGTGCGACAGGATGTTTCTTTCGAACGTCCAGCCTTTAGCACGCTCTTTAGGCTTGCTTTGGCTGCGCGCACTTGCTCCAGATTCACTAGACGCTTAAGCGTTGTTGAAGCCAGGATGATCGCACTGTAGTAGGGACAACGGAAGCTGCCTCCTGCCGTTCTTATCTTGTCAACGACGATGCTTGGAACATCGGTGGGTTTTTGAAAGGCAATTCGGGTTTTAGTAAAACATATAAAATAGCGCAACAGAAACAAGGACAAGAAGTAAACAGGACAGGCGCTTATCTCTGTTATCTCTGTTATCGGAGGTACGCCTAACACAAAGGTTTAACGCAGCTGCCGAACATGGCACTATTTCACCAGCAACTATATTACTTTGGGCTAACTCGATAGAGGATAATCAGTGGTAAAATCTAAGCCTTACTTTTCTTGAACGAGCCGGAAACGAACAGTCTTCCGGTAAGCGAATGCCACAACGCTGTTAAACTGTAAAGATTTTTTATTTAAATAATTAAACTGTTCGCTAAACAAGACAGACATTTACGAGTGTATCAAAGCTGGAACCGAGAGCCGCCTGCCTACATCTGTTGAAAAAATCCCCGGAGAGATTGGCCCAGGAGATTCCTGAATACAGAGAAGCGGCCATCCTGATCAGAATAATGGGCCGGAGGCAGGCGAGTCTGTGCAGAGCATCTGATTAGGATTAAGTTGACGATGCCAAATTAGTCCGCAGCTGCCCAAAATTTGTTCACACAGTTGACAGCCATAACACCGCATATCGCCCATGCAGTGGCTTTATCCAACATAGCGCCGCTGACCACTTTTGGATGAACGTATAGACACGGTCTCTACATGCTTCCTTTCACACTTTCAAATATTTCTAAACCATGGGAGTTATGGCTATATTGCAGCCGCGGTTGAAAACAAGCAAGGCGTTAAAAAAGAGAAAAAAAAAACAACAACAAAACAATTGCTATTTGTAAGGTCGGACCACCAGCCGGACGTCGCACGACCTGTGCTCGAAAACAGTCTTAAAGAGCGACTCCGGTCGCAAACGAAACCGAAATAAATGACTGGCACTCTAGTGACGCGGAACATGTTCAAAGCCGAAATATTACGTCAAAGTAAAGGCGCGTACTCCATTAAAACCCACTTTAAAGATGCGACCGACTGCTCTTTATCAGGTTGCAAGTGGGTTAGATTTTAGTCAATCAGCACTGAGCGAAGTGTACCGCAGCACCACCGTGACATCACGTCTATGCGAGATGGATGGATAGGTGCTAACGGATGTACCTTTTATAACGGGCGGCAGCTTGCGCGACCTCACCTAGAAAGTAAAAAACCCAAAGCAAAATTTTACTTTTTCGCAAATTCGCTTCCCTTCTGATATTTCGTGACCTTCATTATGGGGTGCGGGATATGCAGTTTTGTGCCGCTACCGAAAAAAAGTAACGAAATAGCGTTACTCGTTAGTTTGGTAAAAAGTAACGCGTTATTGAGCTGCACTACTCTTTTACAAAGGTAACGATATACCATTACCGTTACTTCAAAAAAAAAAAAAAAAAACGAACGTTATTCTTACGTTACTTTTACGTTACTTTTCTGTTCGAGTACATATGTTTGGCAGAGACGTATGATAAGCCTCCTTAACAAGCTTGGATAAAGATAAAAATTTGCAGAGTGGTTTCATAGTGTTTTGACGCGCGAAGCAGCTTAATTTTCGGCATGCAGATTAGGCATTGAAACTGTGAATTAACTGATTCTGTCTCCTTTAGTTGATACATTTCATTCAGACCTGCTGGCCATGGCGACGGACTTTCGTTATTCATGCCCATCTCACGCGTTGAATGAGTCGGAGATTTTAGTCAATCGGCTTTTATAAAAAATCAGCATGCGAACGAGGACTGCTGGAACACCGACCAGCCAACCAACACCCCTCATCTGTATGCAGGTTTTGGTAACAGTCCGCTTCGTACTATTACCAGAGACTGATTTACTTCACTATCTGGAACAGGACACCGGTTACCAGCACACTGGCAATAATCACTTGCTGCCTCTTACCAGAAATAGCTCTTATATTTTCTGTGAAAAAAGAAAAAAAAAAAAAAAAGAAGAAAAAAAGGTTTCGTGTTTATAAGTTTTCTTTCCAGGTTTAAAACTTTTTTTTATTTTTTTATCATGACCTTAGGGAATTAAATACTAATCAAGCGAAAGGTTCTTCTGTGTACAAAAGTGGGTCAGGAACTTTCAGGCAGCGAGGGGGAGAGCGAGGGTAAAAATACTCCACAAAGGTTTTTCGTTTTTTGAAACTAGAGAAATGAGCAAATCGCTTCGCCACTGTTGTAAACGGATGTCTCTCCACGGCCCCCCCCCCCCCCCCCCCGCTGTCCACTTCTGCTGCACAAAGCAGGGGGGGGGGGGGGGGGGAAGAGGAGGGAGGAGAGGGGTGGGGGCTGTAACGCAGTCGTTCGTTCAAGCCTTGTAAGTAATGACACTATGAAAAAAAAAAAGAAAAAAAAAAGGAGGATGAACGGAATTAGCTGGTAGCCGAAGGTTTCTTTCGCCTTCGAGAGCAGCGATAATCTGGTACAGGATTTTGAGACAAGCTCGTGCAGGATTTCACTAGTTTTGGTCAAAAGTAACGAGTAACGAGTAACGAAATTCGACAGCCGATACCGTAAAAAGTAACGGAAATACTTTACTCATTAGTCATTCAGAATACTAACGAGTATGCTACTGCGTTAGCGAAAAATGTAACGCGTTGCCTCCAACACTGGGGATATTACTAGGATGACCTTCGGGGGATCGGGAAAAAAAAAACTAAAAAAATAAACCCCCCGACTTCTCTCCCTGGCGAGTGGGTCGCCAATTTCCTCTGGTCAAACCTAGTTGGCAAAACCCCAGCAGCGGGCCCACTGGGAGACAGGGTTTAGACGATTCCGAGTCAAGAGGTCCATCGAGTCAAAAGATCCAACGGGTCAAAAGATCCATCATTGGACCTTCTGACTCGTTGGACCTTTTGACTCGTTGGACCTCTTGACTCGCCGTGGATCTTCTGACTCGTTGGATCACTTGACTCCTTGGACCTCCTGACCCACATTGGATCTTTTGACTCGTGTCTGGCGAGACAAAAGATCCAACGAGTCAAAAGATCCATTATTGGACCTTTTGACTCGTGGACCTCTTGACTCTTGATGGGAAAGGGGAGGAAGGGCTTTGAAGAAGAGTAGAAAAAAAGAAAAGCAAAACTACGATTAATGAAGGTTTTCTGGTGGCAAGGAGGGGCATGACGGTCATGCACTGCAGCGGGGTGGGATCCCGCGTCTAATAACAAAGCAACAAAAAAAAAGGGAGATGGGAGAAGATGATGCGCAGTGGCCTCGGGGATGAGAGGTTTCGGGATCCTGAGTGGCTGGCTGTGTCACGGCGTTGGTGCGTTTTCCATTTCAAAGGGCTAGTAACCAACGCCATTTCTTCGTCGGCAATGCTTGATTATCGGAGAAATTTCCAGAGAGTTGCGCCTGCTGTACGGTCGCGGGAACGCAGGTTGTTTCTTGAATTTAGAAACCAACGAACAGTTAGTCGGTGACTTAATTACGAGACGTGTACACGCAGCATGAGCTAAACAAGCAGAACAATTATGGCTTTGGATTTGGATAGCATAATGTTTGACAGCCATCCAGAGGGTCAACATGCCTTTTCGCAGTATAGGAGAACCATCATCGGCGTGCGTTCATGTAACGACTACTGCGTGGTGCACATAAAGACCCAAGGTTACACACTCCGTTTGACCTAAGGATTGACCGCAGTCTGTGCTAGAAGTCGAGAGCGTCATGGGACATCTCGCTCCGCGCGACGCCGCGCCGAACCGGAAGGTCACGTGACACACTATCGGCGCAGGATCGGATGCGCTGGCTGGTTCACCCACATGCATGAGTCCGACCGTGTGCGCCTGCATCGTTCGCGTCGTTAATCTCTTTTATGGGTAGCTATAGCAACGAAGTTTTAGGCCGCTTACGGCCGCCATTGCTGCCGCGCGGTGTGGTCGTAAGAGGGACTTAAAAACTTGTTCCGTCAGACTTGGTCGTAGTCGGTCGCAACAGTGTGAACCAGCCTTCAGGATAAAACAGAGTACAACGTCGTACGGCCCCGGCTAAATTGCTCATTTGCGGTTTAGAAATATGTCGCCCCTTGGATGGCTGACAAGCATTGCGATGCCTCAACATCCACAAACACCACTGAAATTTGCTTTGAGTGCGTACGGTTCATCATCTTCATTTTCTTTCTGTCATTTTTCTTGTGTAATAATAAAATTCCAACCGGGGAATCTCGCAGTTGGTTGTACAATGAAACCTTAACAGCGACGAACATGTATGTCAAATGAAGTCTCTGAGAGAATAGATTCAGACCTCAAACACGCATGACCGTCATTTTTCCCCCTTTTTTTTTGTGGCGCTCATTTAATTAGTTTTTCGCAAAAGAGAAACACATTTCGAACAAGTCATACACCACCTACAAGGTGCCCTTTAGTACATATTTCTAGCGAGCGTGAGCGCGACACAATCGCGTTTAAAAAAAGTGCGAAGGGCGTCATCTTTTATTTCATTTATTATTCCTTATGGAATAATAAATGAAATATTATTCCTTATGGTCGTGGTGGGGCCTTCTTTTTTTAACGAACAGACAAAATCGATCAAATCATTTTTCATTAAAAAATATACACGCACTCTGTATCGTTCTTCTTGTACGAACTAGTTTGCAAACAGAAACCCACCCTATCATAACCTGTACTCTGCCCCCTAGCTCGGGCCCGTTTTCCGTCCGCAAACCGGGAAATAGTGAGGAGTTAAAAGGCGTGTCAAATTTAAATGTCTTTAACTTTTTTTTTTGTAGCAAAAATTAAGGCACCTATACCCATTTCCACCCCAAAGAAAAAAGCAAGCTTTGCGCATTATTCATACGTGGCGCGAAGTAGTTCTTACGAGATTTGGTTGTCGGAGGAAAAGGCGATGGTTTTGGCATTTGGAACGTGTAAGTCTTAATAAGATAACATATATCTAATCTACAATTCACCTACTTATATATTAATTCTCTACATGAATGCGGAAATCAACAGTGTTCCGCGAGAAGCCCGACTTTTTTTTACTACGTTCCTTGACGTGAAAACGGGTATAGTCAAAAATTGTTTTCTGAATTTTATTGTACAATGCCTCCTCGCAGGCCGCGTCTAGGGCAGGAGTGATGAGGGGCCTTCCCTAACCCCCTTGCCATATGACGCGGCAGTTCTCGAGTAATTGGACCTTTTGACCCGCATGCGACCTCTTGACTCGCGTCTGCCAGGTCAAGCGATCCATTATTGGACCTTCTGACTCGTTGGACCTTTTGACTTGTTGGACTTCTTGACTCGCCGTGGATCTTTTGACTCGTTGGATCTCTTGACTCGTTGGACCTGTTGACCCACATTGGATCTTTTGACTCGTGCCTGGCGAGTCAAAAGATCCAACGAGTCAAAAGATCCATTATTGGACCTTTTGACTCGTTGGATCTTCTGACTCGATGGATCTCTTGACCAGAAGCGGATTTAGACCCTGGCCCGGAGCCACCGCGCGAGGGAGTCCTAATTTTTCTCTGTCCCACCTGTCCCCTGCAGTGTCAGTTCGTTGTACGCCATTCAATTTTCCCCAGACAATGTCCACGTCTTCCAATCTCCTCTTTGCTATAAAAATGCATTTATCATCCATTCATCCGCTTTCGTCTGCAAACCCCAACACACAGGCTAAATCCATCGCCCGCTCCGGGAGGGCGGGGGCAAGTCTTGTGCACATCAACACCACAGGTTGTATTGTCTCATCTTCCCCTTGGCATACGGCGCACCGCTTATCCATTTCCTTGCAATTTTTCCTATATGACTTAGTTTATATTCCTGTTCTAGTTTCAAATAACAACGAGCACCCCCGTGAATTTTTATACCAATGTTCATTCCTTATTTTCTGTTTTCGTCCCCTAGGTTGAAGCTGATTTTCCCTGCATTTTTCCTGTCACATCTTTCTCTCGGCTTATTTTACTTCCTTTTTCGCAGAGGTGGCCTGCTCTATCCCAGCACTTCACTGTTGGTATTTGAATTTGTTTTCGGGTTCGGTTTGTCCATTTGAAGTCAACTTTTTATGTATAGATGCTTATGTGCCTTTCTGGTTCATCATGTATCCTCAATTTTGTCTAGTCTTTGTTCACATTTAAACTTACTGATCGCCTCTCCACTCCTTCATTTGTTATATTCGCATGCGCCCCCAGTGTTAGTCTGCCCACGCCCCTCTACCGGGTAAGTAAGTGCCGCGTAAGTGTGTCTTTCTTTTGTGCGCGTGGACTTGAGCAAGTGTTTTGCGGGTGCGCTGTTTCCCCTTTACATCATCGGGTTTCTAAGCTCGACTGGACCTCAGATTCCACGCATAAGGCCACATTGCCAAAAGACAATCACGGCCTCATGACTCCTTCCCATATTCCCATAACAACTTCATATAGATTGTAAATACATAGTGTCCTATGCTACAAAATGGCTGCATTCCTTTCTTTAGCATATTTTCTTCCTGTTCTAAGTATTGTTTTCCATCGGTCAGCCATACTCTTAGGTATTTATACTTTTCTACGTATTCTATTAAAACGTCTTGAGTTTTCAGCGGGTCCCCTTCTCATCGTTATAAACCATTATTCCCAACTTGTTAATACTGAATTTCAGGCCCAGATAGTCACCCTTTTCTCCACAGATCTTAATCAACTCCTGTAATCTATTCCGGCTATCTGCTAACAGTACAATGTCGTCTGCGTAAAACATTCCCAGTATAACTTGGTTTACTTTTTCCTCTCTCTATATATATGACACATCAAAACCTATATTGCAGTCTTCTAATTTCCCTTTCAGTCTACTAAGGTATATCATAAAAAATAAAGGTGATAGGGGACAACCCCGCCTGAATCACCTTTCTACATATGCCGGTTCTGTCATTTATGCCGGATGGGTGTGGGGATGCTAATGGCTATACCCTCTGTAACGGGCAGTAGCTTGCGCCACCTAGCCTATATCTAAAAAGACAAACATATGCATGGTTCCTTCCGCCCTTCTAAGCCCATTTTGTCCGCATAACTATCACCAGGCAGTGGAGGATATCACCAGGATGACCTTTGGGAGATCGAGTAAAAAAACTAAAAAATCACTCTCCGCCTGTTGCCCCCGGCAAGGAAGTCACTAATTTCCTTTTGGTCAAACCTTGTCAGCGCTAGCTCAGCTCCGTACCCACTGGGAGATAGGGTTGAGACAGGGGAGACGCGCGGGAGGGAGTCCCAATTTTCTTCGGTCCCACCTGTCGCCAGCTGTGCTATAGTTCGTTGTGTATCAATAATTTTTCTTAGCTAATTTACGTCAGTATTCTAATCGCCTCATTTTAACTGTAATTCTTTTACCTTCCGTCCTTCCATCGTCGCCACCAATACCCAGGGCCCTGGCCAAGTCCGTTACCCCTTCTGGGAGGACAGGGCGATGCTCTGAGCACTTCAAAACCAAGTGCTCTAGAGGCTCGCTCTCATTATGGCAGGCGGCATACACTCTGTGTGCCTCCTGAAATTTAGCCCTATACGTCCTCATCTTCAAAACTTCCGTTCTCGCCTCAAACAGTAAAGAACTTTCCAGCGAATTGTCAAAAAACATTTTCCTTTCTTATGTCCGGTTTTTCTGACCTGCCCATTGGTAGAGCTGATTTTTCCTGCATTCTTACCTCCCACATTGTTTTTCTGCCTTTCATTCCTTTTTCCACCGAAGTAATCTGCTCAGCCTCATCAATAGTGGGTAGTATTTAAATATAAGCTTTCGGGTTCGGTTTGTACATTATATGTTGCCAGGGAGAGGCGTGAGGGGTGACGGCTCACCGTTCGTCCCTGACATCAGGCGCGGCCGCGGACATGAGAGACTCACTTCTCACGTCCGTGGCCGCGCTTGATGCCAGGGACGAACGGTGAGGCCGGCCAGCCTCACTTCTAACGTCCGTGGCCGTGCCTGATGCCAGGGACGAACGGTGAGGCCGGCCAGCCTCACTTCTCACGCCCGTGGCCGCGCCTGCACGCTGTCTATTTTTCGGCAATTTTCGTTTTTTCGCTGTCGACGACAGGTAAGGCGGACATCCCGGGAAAATAGACAGCACGGCGTCCGGCGCTAGAACGGGCCTCTTTGGCTGCTCAAGGAGCACTTCACCACCTAGCTCTGCGTAGCACCTTCCAGCTTCTATCACACCGTCGGCAAAGTGTTGTTCACACAGGTAGTCTTTTGGAGTGAGCTGGTGGACACTTCGCGGAATGGCACGAGCCCACAAAGCTAAACATTCCGGATCGGAAGGCGCCCGTTTACCTTCTCCTTGCATGAACGGTATCCGCTGTTGCAGTTGGGCGCAAAGCACTTGCGATTCAGCTTGTGCGTGTTTGGGTGCGACGAACGAGTTCAAAGCTTTATCTCACAAGTATTGGGGGCCTGATAGAAAATGTATCCTGCAGTTATACAATGCCTTTGTACGATCCAGTCTTGACCACGGTGCAGTAGTGTATGGATCGGCTCGGCCCTCTGCCCTTAAAATGTTGGACCCAGTTCACCAGCTCGGCTTGCGACTGGCAAATGGAGCCTTCCGGGCGTCCCCCGTCCTCAGTTTGTATGCAGAATTCAATGAGCTGTCCCTGAACAAACGACGTACACATCTTCTAACTTATGCTTACAAGAGTCTGGCCGACCCTCAGCATCCTGCAGGCTATTAGTACATCCGGGTGTGAACCTTCTGCTGCACACCAAAATAGATGCGTTCGCGTCCTTTATCAGCAGTCAAGCTCCCACCTACCAAGACGTCATGAACTACCTCGACGGAATGGCGAGCTTTGGAGTGCTTCCAGAAGCCAGTTAAATTACATGGGCTTCTGAAAACCACTATGCATGTCACATGCAAAAAAAAAAAAAAAGGTTGCGTACTGCGTGATACTATAGTATTATCGCTCTACTCACTGACATACAAACCTATTGGCAGAAAATGCATGCGTATATAAACTACTGACGACTGCAGTGTACAGTGAGTAGTCTGTTCCAAAGATAAACGAACAAAAATAAAAATTTGTCAAATTCACACAATTGTTCTGCATTTACTCAGGAATTGTCGGGTCACACCCCCCCCCCCCCCCACCCCCATGCATTTATAGGCGCGTTAGATGTAGGTTTTATTTAAAAAAATATATATATATCTGTATTTTTTTATTAATGGGAAATTACGCTTGTGCTAACTGTTGATACCTCGCACCAACAGCCCTCAAAGCTCCTTTCAAAAAAAAAAAAAAAAAATATTGACTCTGCGCATAGTCAGTGGCGCTGGCGGGCGGTCATGTGTTTACAATGCGGGTCTCCGTATGTGACTCATCTATATAAATCGAAATGGGCAGGATGAGGACTGAACTAGAAATTCCTGGGATCTGAAGCGCGGCTTTCATAGACGTCCCCCAATTGCGATGCACTAGAACACCTGGACATTGCATCCATACTATATATTTCAAATTGGCTGACCTATGTCATCGAAACATTCCAAACATTTGAACTGTTAATATCAAAGGAGCGTTTGGCGTCGTACAATCGACACCGATTGGTACACGCTTGCGGCCTGAACATTCATCGAGACGGAAGATCCAACGAGTCGCAAGATCCAATTGGTCCCGTGACGGACGAGACGGAATATTCACCAAGGCGAAATGCCCAACGAGTTCGGATGTCCAACGAGACGCAAGAGTTTCTAACTAACCATCATGCCTTCCTATAGATGAAATTATAATATTTGTGTTTGCTCCGTTTCGTTGTCGGTCCGTCAACGTCGGTTTTTGTTGCACGACAATTTAGTATGTTGAAACTATGGAAATGCCTGCAGGAACGCGGACTAAATATACACACAAGTCTGTACATTTAAGAAGGCAAATTATTCTAACACGTGACAGGCGAGACGGAATGTCCAACGTGCCTGAATGTCCAACGAGACGAAACATCCAACCGAGACGGAATGTCCAACGAGCCTGAAGGTCCATCGAGACGAAAGATCCAACCGAGACGGAATGTCCAACGAGCCTGAATGTCCATCGAGACGAAAGATCCAACCGAGACGGAATGTCTAACGAGCCTGAATGTCCAACGTGCCTGAATATCCATTATTGGATCTTCCGTCTCGTTGGACATTCAGGCTCGTTGGACATTCCGTCTCGTAATCTTTGAAAATAAACCAAGCGTTGAAACACCTTTAAGCTTCCACCAGGCACGCAGCCTTTTTTTTTTGGTTTGGGGGGGGGGGGGGGGGGGGCTGCCCATGACAAAGTGCTGTATGAGGGGGAGGGGGAGAGGAGGCCTCAGCAAAATGGAAGATTTCAGGGGGGGGGGGGGGCGAGCCCCATGCCCCCCCCCCCCCCCCCCCCCCCTAGATACGTCCCTGGTTTCCGCATTGAACACCTTCTCACTTCACTGCACCTTTCTATGAACCAGGTCGGCCTCGTTTGAAAAGTCAACGGTTTTCCACCTTGGAAAACACGGCGAGTTGAATCCAAGTGGTCTCTCGCGAAGTTGAACAGCATGGCATTTCCCTCGCTGTGATTAAGCAGGCCTCAATTGAGCATATTCTTCTGGAATGTTGGGATGCCCTGTTCTTACGGGATGTCTTACAGAGAACTATTACAAAAGACCTACCTGTAACCCCCAATGGTATTAGATATTTAAACACAAATCCGAATGACATTGTTCCATTAGATATCATCACGCTTATCGGTCTTCACTGCATTTCGCGAAGTGGCATGGCTGTTAGACACGCGGATGTTGACGCACTCTCGGTTTGACTGCATTTCACGCAGGTGGTATGTGAATTGACAGCAATCTACAAAACTAAGCCCGCCCCTGAATGGTTGACTATGTTTGAAGAATTGAAAAGTTTGAAGGAGTTTAAATCCAAAAACTATTATCTCTGTAAGAGAATATGCACACTCCATTTAATTGTGTTGGAACGGTAATATGTATATGTTACGTGTACCTTACATGGCAATAAAAAAAAAAAGCCTCGCTAGCTCAGTCGGTAAAGCACTAGGGTCACGGACTCAAGGTCGTGAGTTCAAATTCTGCCTGGGGACTGAAGTAATTTCAAGCGGCCCCTATGTGGGCGTAACGCTTTCGGTGTTGGTATTTCGTTGAAGCCAAACGTTACACGAGGGCTGCCAACCCGAGGGAAATTTCCCAGGTTAAGGTAATATTCCGGTCTATGTAGGAGAAAGGGCAGTCTTCCTAGTTTGAGAGAAAGGTTTAGGCACCGTACATATCAGAAGATTGATGGGCCAATTACGCTTTTGTTTTTGAGATAACATCAAAGTTTAGTGTCTTTGGCTACATTTTAGGTTATTCCCTCCATCCTGTGGTCTAGTCAGAGTCTGGCAATGAACTGTTTTATTAGGTGCGGAGCATGAGCCTATATACTCAGCGCGCTAGTAGCTACAGCGCCGACTGCCGGGATTATGACTGGCCCATGACATCTTCCTCCTCTTCAGGTTGCTTGCGTTCCGAGGTTGGGTATCGTTGAGGTTTCCTCCGTAGTCGCGTACTTCTGCGCTCTGGGGTAGCCGATTGAACGTTGGTAGCTCCGGCGGTCGCATCTTCATCTGCCGGTGACGGTGCGTGTCCAACCTGGTCGTCCCCGGGAGGTGTCTGTTGACTCGAAGTACCGGCTGTTCCGCTCCCGTGAACCGACGGGGCATTTTCAACTGTAGTAGTAGTCGGCAGAAGTCGCAAATCCTCCCTAGTACGTATTTTGCTCTGACCATCTTCAGTGGTGACTACGTAAGACCTGGGTGCATCTGTTGTGGCTTCGATGACCGCGGGAGTCCAGGTTCTCTGCAAACTGTCATAAACGGTTACGGGGAAACCTTGTCGCAAATCAGGAAGTTGGCGTGCTGTTCGGTTGTATGAAGCCTTCTGCTTGTCTCGAATTTCCTTCAGACGACTTGTCACTACCTCTGTTGGTACGGTTTCGGGTTCCATATGACTTGTGATAACGGGCAACAGTGTTCTTGTTTGGCGCCCCATTAACCGCTGTACCGGCGACTTGAGGTGGGCATCTCTAGGCGTGTTGCGCCATTCTAACAGTGCTAAACAGAAGCTTACTTTGTCTCGAGAGCGCTTGATTAAAAGCTTCTTTGCTTCTTGGACTGCGCGTTCAGCCATTCCATTGGAACGGGGATGGTAAGGACTTGAAAATACTTGTTGGATCTGCAGGCTCGCCAAAACGTCCTTAAACGCCTTCTGGCTGAACGGTGGCCCGTTGTCGCTGCTTATCCGGTCGGGCCGTCCATGAGTGGCAAATATTTCGGTGCAGGCAGAGATCACTGTGGCCGCTGTTGCTTGGTGAAGTTCCTTGGTTTAAAAAAAAAGGAGTAGTAGTCGACCACAATGAAAAACTCATGACCGTCATGATGAAAAAGGTCGACTCCTATCATTTGCCAAGGGAGGGTCGGTACGTCGTGGCTAAGCATTGGCAGCTTCACGTTTCTGGGTTTGTATTTTTGACACAGTGTGCACGAGTGTGCTAGTGATGTGATGTCACTCGTAATGTTTGGCCAATATATGACTTCCCTTGCTCTGTTTTTCATTTTTTCCTCCCCACAGTGCGCCACGTGCAAAAGCTTCAAAACTTCATTTCTTTTTGCTTTCGGGACGATTATATTGTTGCCTCGCAATACCAGGCCGTCTTCCCCGTGAATTTCATCGCGATAGTTCCAGTATAGTTTTAGCTCATCCGGTACGTCATCCTTTGAGTCGGGCCATGATGTGCTGGCGTAGTCGCGAAGTTGCAGCATCACTGGGTCCCTTTCTGTTGCGTCTAACATGCCTTTCAGCTTGGCGTCTGAAATAGGAAGGTACGTCAATGCATTCACGTGGAATTGCTCTTCTTCGTTTTTCAAGACGTTCTTGCTTGGAAAGCGCGAGAGCGCGTCCGCAATTAGCAAAGTTTTTCCTGCCTTAAACTTCAGGGTTATCGGGTATCTTTATAGAATGAGACGCATTCTTTGCAGTCTGAGGGGGCACTCGGAAAGGGGCTTTTTGAATATAAATTCAAGGGGTCTGTGGTCGGATTCAACAGTGACTTCGGGCTGTCCTACGATGTAGTCATGAAACTTCGTGCAGCCGTGAACTATAGCTAAAGTTTCCTTTTCAATTTGTGCGTAGTTGCGTTGTGAATCCGTGAGGGATCTTGAAGAGTACGCAACCGGGTGTCCGTCTTGAAGAAGGACAGCTCCGACGCCGTGTTGGCTCGCGTCGACAGACAAAGTAACAGGCTTGCCTGGTCTGAAGTACGCCAAAACTGGAGCTTCCATCAGCCTCTGTCGCAGGACTTCGAAACTGTTCTGGTGTCGGTCTGTCCAATCCCACGCGACTTCTTTACGCAGCAGTTCTCGCAGCGGGGCTGCAATCGAAGACGGATTTGGTATGAAACGAGACACGAAGTTAACCATGCCGAGGAATATTTGCAGGGACTTGCAGTTAGTCGGGGCAGGGACTGCTAGAATGTCCTGCACACGTTGGGGGTCAACTTGAAGACCTTCCGTGGTTATGACGTGTCCAAGGTAGCGAACCTCTTTCTGAAGAAAACGGCATTTCTTTTTGTTGAGCTTCAGGTTGGCCACTCTGCAGCGTTGCAGCAGCCTCTGCAGGTTTGCATCATGCTCTTGCTTGGTTGCTCCCCAGACCAAAATGTCATCCATGACAACGGCCACTCCTGTAAGACCTTCTAGAACAGTGTGCATTGCCCGCTGAAAAATTTCCGGAGCTGATCAAATACCGAATGGCATCCTCAAGACCCTGTACCGTCCAAATGGTGTGCTCATAGTGCACAAGTAGGAGCTCTCGTGGTCTAAAGCAATCTGCCAGAACCCAGAGGAGGCGTCAAGTGTGGAAAAGTAATTCGCACCGTGCAGACCCGGAGAATTCAAGACATCTGCCAATACTGGCATCGGGTAATGTTCGCGCAATAAGGCTCTGTTTAAGTCCGACGGGTTCAGACAGATGCGGATCTTGTTGGGTTTTGTAACAACGACCATGTTACTACTCCAATCTGTAGGTTCTGTGACTTTGGTTATTACTTGATCCTGCTCCATGCGATCGAGTTCCTTTTTAACGTTATCTCTCAAAGCAATGGGCACTTTCCTCGGTGGTTTAACGATACCTTGTGCTCCAGGTTTCAGTTTCATCTTGTAGGAGATATTTTTTAGTCTGCCGAGTCCCTGGAACATATCATCAAAAGGCTTGGCTGTTTCGTATAGGTCGCTGCTCGTAATTGTTGCCACTCGCTTGATTAATCCGAGCTCTTCTGCGACCGATCCGCTAAGTGTAAGGGGTATGTCTTGATCCATCACAAAGAACTGCGCTGTAGTTGTGTGGGTGCCACATCGGAGCGTCAGTGCAACGCGCTCTCTTGCATATTTCATATGACCAAAAAACCCATTCACAGCCACGTTGCATTTCCGCGTTAGCTTATCTGTCAGTCGCCGGAGCGTCTGTTTTGACATGACGCAGCGATCCGCTCCGGTATCAAGCTTACAGTCGAGCGGCTCGTCTTCAACGTGAACCTGGGCTGACCAAAGGTTTCTGTTGGAGACACTTGCCATTCGAAAAGTCTGCAGGAAATATTCTTCTTCGCTATCGCTATCTGCATGAATCTCCCGTACTTGCTTTTGGTCGTGCTGTTTCGGGTGAGTTTTTTTCGGTTTTCTGCATACTTTTGCGAAATGGTTGTAGCCACTTCAGTTCTGGCAGCGTTTTCCTATTGCTGGGCATTTTTGATCTCGGTGCGCGGAAAATCCGCACTTCGGGCATGATGCTTCCATACGATTAACAATGTCTGCATGCTTTAGTTCCGCGAAGCTTTGTATCTTTTCGAACTGTTCCTAACCTTGTCCTCGGCCTCGACATATTTCCACGGCCTTCGCGTATGGCGGGTTTTCTGAGATCAGCTACTGTTGCAGTTTTTTGTCTTTTATCCCGAGGATGATTCGGATTCGAAGCATACGCTCTTCTAACACGCCAAACTCGCAGCGACTTGCTAACAAACGCAACTCTGTTAGCCACTTGTTAAAGGTTTCTCCTTCTCGCTGATCTCGGGTGCCGAAACGAAACTCATTGTATGTCAGGTTCGTGGCAGGTCGGTAGAAGCTCTCGAACGTTTCCACGAGCACGTTAACGTCGTCTCGTTCCTCCTCCGCTTCAAAACGAACGTCGCGTATGCTTTCCGTGCCTCTTCACCTATCGTCATAAGGAAGGTAGCTGCTTGTACTTCCTTAGGTTTCGTTGAGAGCATCGTTGCAGTCGAGAAAAGCTTAAACTCACTTTTCCAGATGCGCCAGGACTGCCACAGGTCGCCCGTTGTATCCAGCGGTTTCGGCGGTGGGAGCAGCGACGACGCCATGCTATCTTCTTTGTTCTCTCCACCTCGCTTCTGACACCATGTAGTCTAGTCACAGTCTGGCAATGAACTGTTTTATTAGGTGCGGAGCATGAGCTTATATACTCAGCGCGCTAGTAGCTACAGCGCCGACTGCCGGGATTATGACTGGCCCATGACACATCCGTTTGGCGGTTTGTTGTGCGACCATTTGGCAGCAGTAAGGAGCACTCGGAGAACTTTTTTTTGGGCGCAAAATCAGTTTTCATCGCCGCTGTGAACACTGGAGGAAGGGACTAGTCAACTCGAAGCTTCTCAAAGCGCCGCTGTGCGTTCTCGGAAGATAAAAAAAGCTTGAGTATAACTAGAAGTACTGTGATGTCTGGAGATACATACGCCACGTCCAAGATACAGACCTGCCGTGGCTAAAATTATTTCGTCAAGTGACGCGAACAAAATGCTGCCTACTCTCCGTCGCGTTCCATGTGTTCGAGTTTTAGAACTCGACCTTGAGTTACACCTTTTGTTTTGGACAGACTATTATAAAAATAGCTGTTATTAAAGCAAATACCACGTTCTGAAGACGTGCATCACATCTAAGGCGAAGATGGGGTTTCATTCGTCAGTTTGAATCTGCCGTTAACACTTCCCCTCGCCAGATTTGCTTTGGCCACCCTTTTTGGCCCGAGAAACTCATTTTTGCGAAACGTACGCGAGTCGTAAAGGTTACATAATATATCTCTCGTTGCAAAAATAGAAGTGATGCAGAAAACAACGAATATTTATTATTATATAATTATTTTGGCAAGCTGCAGAAAAAGAAGAATAGAAATTGCAACATAGATGAAGTTTTAAGATACTAAGGTGCAAGTCTTCAGTCACGAACTACAAGCGCGTGCGTTAAAATAACTAGATTAATTTTTTAAAGCGATAGCTTTATGGGAGACACTTTCCAGAGATTTCATCTTCGCCCCTTGTCTTTCCGGCGCGCGCGGGGAAAATGGATAAACCCTTCTCTCCACTCTCGCCGCAAGGAAAGGGTAGTCGGGACTTCCCGCACGACGTGCAGCACGCAGAGGGCGATGAGGGCAGCCCAGGTGTCCCGCCAAGAATGGCGCAACGAAGGGAGATTCATCGCGCCGTCTGATCCAAAGACTTGTTTTCCAACATTTCTCGCGTTATGCCAAATCCCACTTTGGCAGTATCCAGTTGCCACGCGTAATGTCGGATGGTTTAAGAAACTTGCACAGCGCTACTGACTTGACGGATCACAGGAGGCAGCATCCTCGACGCCAAACACGACAGCTAGGAGAATTAACCACGGCGCACCTCCTTCCCCAGGTACATGACGGCACCATTCCACCCGCATTGCGCGACCGTGCAACAGCTGCTGCTTTGGTTTCTTCCCATATTGTGGGCGTAAAATATGACTTTTTTTAAACCAAATCTACAGGTGGCTATGTTCGGGTCGTTAAATCGCGAGCAAGAACGTATTCACAAGTTTGTTCAAGGCCAATACGCCAGTCGAAATGTCGGGAACACATAACTTAGAAAGTGCAAGAAATGGCTAGAGTGTACTCGTTCAATGATAGCTTTTTAAGTAAAAAACTGAAAAGTAACAACAACAGTAACGTCTATACTTTCATCGTTACTCCAGAAAACTAATAGAAGTACAGTTACGAGTTACACTTAAAAAAAGAGAACTATTTGTTACCGTTAAAGGTTATCAGAAAGTAACGAAGGTATTGTAATGCGTTACAAGAGGCGCGTTACTACCCGAAACTTGGTTAAATCAATACAACCCAGAAGTCAATGTATGCGTCACCTCCCCCCTCCCCCCCCCGCCCTCATCCCATACGTCATACCAAGTGAATCCATGCGCCGCGCCGCCTTAATGCGCCGAGGCGTTGATGTCGAAGAAAGTTGGGGGTGGGCGTCGAAAAAACGATTGTGTTTATATTGTGGTTTATAATAAAAATACCATGTCAACTGAGTTCATATCGATCTTAGTCGGATTGGGTACTGCAGCGAGCGTGAAAGGTTTTCAACAGGCCTACTTGTGTTGCTCTCCATGATTAAGTAACTCCCTTACACAAACGACATCCACACAATGAGGCCTGCTCAAGACGGCCGACAGCAAATCTTTTCATTCCCCATAAAAAAATATTGGCTTCGCCAATATTAGGTCACTACGAAAAACACATAAACAGAGGCTAGTTTATTCTAGACGGAACGAATTCGTAGATTGTTCCCTTTCCTCTGTGTGAGAAGAATTCGCTCTCGCTTTTCACCAAGAAACCTCGGCTGTCGTATACAGTCAAAGCACTGCTAAACTGTACCGGCAAAGAGCGTGATGGACCGTAATTCGCTTCTGCTTTGCATCATCTTAACATACTGGATATCAAAATGTTGGAGCCACTCTCTCGTTGCTTTAAACACTAACATTAACGTTGACCTTGTCTGCGTGAGGGAAACACCCGGCACCCACTGGATCCCTTCCTACTTCGGTAGAAACTTCAAGACTCAAAACTGGTGCGGCAACTGGCCCCAGTACTTCAACCTCCTGAACGCCCAAGTGCGGTCTACAATCAAAAAACGTTGGTCGTCTTACCGAGTTACATTTTGAGGTGAGGCATGCTGCGTTTACACTACGAAGATTTATAATTTTCCTCTGACCACGTGGAATATTATCTCCAATCACTGGAATCCTCTCGAGGACGCGGCATCATCCCATGAACTTTTCTGCAGAGCCGTCGTCGTCCGGCAACATACCGCCTCGATTGCTAAAGATCGATTTTGGAACTGCAAGTCACGGCGCACGATTGGCGAGACGAAACTTCTGGGGGTCCTTTTGCTGAAAAAGAAGCGATCATACAAATGGACTAGGTTATCCTCGAGGACACTGTAGGTAGGATGCACGTCTGACGGTGGACCAAACGCCACGTGTACATACGATTTCCTGACTGTCGTCGGGAGTAGTCCGGAGGCTTTAAACGTCAGCTACGAGATGGTCCAAGTCGGAGATGACAACTGGATGAATAACCTTTTGTGGAAGCGTATCGACGTCTTGGACGCGAACGTTATCTTCTCGGAGTACCGCCGATCTTACATCTTCTATCCTGCCTTCCTGTTCGACGATCAGGCGGTGTACTACGTCGGAGGAAAGGCCACCTGGAAGAACGGCATGCACCTGAATTCCTTTCTCGCCGAGTTTCTAGCTCTACTCTTGGCCACCGTAGTCGTGTGCCTCGCGTGCGTTTGCCTCATCAACTATCGCGACCGTAGGCCTTTAGGATCTGACATCAGAGCCATCGGTATGGTTGTCGTGGCATCAGTGCTCTCCTTCCCTTACCCCGTTCCAACTTCATTTGAGAGATGAAATTTCGGTCGCACTGTCCTCTTTTACTGGATACTGGGCGTCACGTCGTTAGCGATATTCTTCCAGAGCCTCTTGACGTCGAGCGCTAGTCACGGCGTCTCCTGGGAAGAGGACGACACTGAAGAAAAGTTGGTCCCGAATCTAGTGGCTGGAACTGTGTCGGTGTGCGTGCAACGGCCCTTCATCCACGGGTCCCTGCTCGAGCAGAGAGGAAACAACTCGGACTTCTTGGGACAGATGGCAAGGGCCTTCAGGCGCAACCCGACCATTGTGGCAACCGTCGACGAATGCCTCGACCGCGCGGTAAGAAGGACCCACGTGTTTTTCCCGCATGTACGCTGGCCCAGTGAGCTACAGAAGTACGGAAGGAAGATCGTTCGCGGAAAAGATACCATGGTGCCCTCGTTCGGCAGCACTCCCGTCAGGAAGGACTTCCCGCTGAGGCACGAGTTCGCAGCGATGTATCGAAGGCTTGATGAGACCGGGCTCAGGTCGTCCCAATCAAAAGTTGAGGGATGGAAGCGGTCGACAGTCGAAGAGTCGGCGGTTCCTTTGGATGTGCGACGATTCATCATCTTGTACCTGGCCGGGTGCATCGCTGCGGCAATGGTTCTCGCGCTTGAGTGGTTGACGTCGCTGACCTACTTTTGAGGGGATGTTGTCGAATGCTATTTATTTGTTTACTTGTTATGTAGGCACAGTATCTTTTTAGGCATTACATTATTAAGGAATTTACAACAACAAATAAAGTATGGTGATATTGGAGTCGAAATATAGTGGAAAAAACTATCCTCAGGAACAACTTTCTGTGGCGATGGGAGCAGAAGTAGTCGCGTGCGTGCCCCATTGCCGCTTAATATTGGGCACGTGCACTCTTTCTGTTTCGGAAATGCCACTGAAAGTTGTGTCCAAACAGAGGCTACAATGTTGCAAACGAAAGTTAACCAAAACTTGAATATTTGTGTCAGAAATAGACCAAGATCTGACTTTTTCAGTTGAAAATTAACGCCCATATAAAAGGGGCTAAAATCATTTGTCAATGAAAAGTAAATATTATAGACCAGATAAAGCATATCGCGGTGCGTATGCCTTGCTTTGAGCAGCTATCACTTGATGTCGTCAGTTGATGCCACGGCGCTTGTCACATTCACACACACACAAAAAATATTCAACCAGTATCAAAGGTTTTGGTTTACAATTTTACTTCCATAAAACTGTGTAGTTAAAGCAAGTGAATGTTTCCTAATCAAAATATGTTGATAGAGATGCCGTCCTGCGTCAGTTCTGTAAAATAATGCTTAGCAAATTGGTTTTGTAAAACATACACTGCTAATGGCTAGTCTCTTGCATATTAGCCCGCGCACCTTGTGAAGTGATCAACACGCACGGATACATCATTCGGTAAAAAACATAAAAAAAACAAAAACATCGAGGTTGCACGATAAATACAAGTTTGTGAATGGTGTTTCCTGTGGTATAGCACCAAGCGACTTTTCTCGGTGGTGCTGGGACGCATCCCACTTTAACATTTGTTTGGAAAGCGTCACCTTAATCTAGCTCTTCTTGAAAGGCTTTGCTAAAGCATAAGAAATCTGCACTTCCTCTAGTTCTCGTTTGTCAATGTTAGTCGAAGGACCCCACACGATGCGTGTAGTATATTTTTGACAGGGCACTCATTTGAACTGTATGACAGTTACTGGTGACCAGGCTCTTTTAATGGTTGTTGACCGGTTCTTTTGAACGTTTATCTGGTGTGCATGCAAATAAATGAAAGATGTTTTTTTTTTGTGGAGAGGGGGTGGACTGGGCGAAGGTAGGGGGGGGGGGGAGAACGAATTTGAGAAATGTGTAATTCCCTTTTTTCATCGTAATACTTGTTGTATTTAAGTTAATTTTACTAGTTCCTCCAACCCTAAAAAACTTGTCTGTGGTATTCTTATGATAATCAAATGAAGTCAAAATAAATATTTGCATTGATTCTAAGTATTGTTAAATTTGTAGTCACTATCATTGTTCATGCGTAGGGAGGTTTTTCGTCAGAGTAAGAGGGGGACTGCAAAGAGTGGCTTTAGCAGTGTAATTGCTTCCACCCCCTGTTTTTAGCCGTCCTTTTTCGTACTCTATACAAAATTCGCACGGAAATACACTAAAACGATAGCATGAGTCGCTGTATATCACCCTAGTACTGTTCGTGTGTCTTTTGCCGAATAATACAGCAAATAATTTATGAAAACAAAGGAGTATTCTTTTTTTCATCTTATATTAACAGAAACTACAGAAAACCTACAAGCACTAGCGAATATTATTGGTAATTAATCCTCCTTAGTCCTGGTGTGGCACTTGGCTGCTTAATTATATTATCCCCATGATTATATTTTCTAATCTTCGGCAAAGTGCAATCGCCACAATGCGGTGGTAGATTTGTCAGTAATCGTGCTTTAATGACACGCACTAGCACAAGTCGCTCCGAAATTACCCGCTAGGTCTGTGAATGTTTAAAACTAGAATTACAACCTCAACTTATATTTATTTGTTATGAAACATACAGAAATAGGCGCATATTCATCAATAATCTGATAACATTCTAGACATGTCTGGAAAAAATGTCAGATGGTAGCAAAGGGATTAAAGAAAATCAAACGAAGGCCACAAGTTGAAACCGAATCGCGTGTTTCCCTCTTTAGTAAATATCTCAGAGCTTGAGGAAAATTCCGTGCGCAAAAGTATTCGTAATTCAGCCAACTTTTAGATAGCAAGGCTGCAGTGTTGTACAGGGTGCCCTCCAAAAAAATTACAGGATTTCTTCACCAAAAGAATAAGCTACTAATCGCCAAGCGCCCACTCTAGCCCAAAGGTAGCGGTAGCGGTCGAAACCAGATGTAAAAGTTTAAGAAATAACCGTTATCTTATTCAGAAGTTATACTCTAAGTAATCTTCTGGAACTTTCTATGGGAAAATGAAAGCTGACGGAGCTCTCGAATGCATGAAGTTGAATTGCTCCAGTTACCGACAACGTACAAAAACGGGCCTCATTTTACCATTAAAATTTTCACAAAATATCCTATAACTTCTGAATGAAGAAGCGGTTAGCTCTGAAACGGTTGGCATCTGGTTGAGACCGGTAGCGCTACATTTGAGCGGAGAATGAGGGATCGCCGTTTGGTGAACTGCAAATTAAGTATGATGGCTATTGCCACGCGCCACTAAGAGATCTATAGAAAAATAAGAGAAGGTGCGCGCCGCCTCGCCGCACACAAACGAAGGTAAACAATCAAGATGGCGGAGTGTTCCCCGTATTGGACACTACGTCAGCGCTGTGTGATAGAGTGTCGATCCTCCGACTGTCGGACAAAAAATTGGCGCACACGGTTGCGGGGCGACAGAAGCATGTTTCCCGTGTTGATGGACGCGAGAGGGTTGCCGAGAATATATTTCTCTCGTGTTGATAAACAAAGTTGTCCAATTGTTTCCTCAATGTGACAATGCCTTAAACAAAATACATGGACACAATCAGCAAAGGAATGTTGGGAATGAAAATTTTTTTTTGCCCTTCAACGTAAGGATCCCTTTCTCTTCCTTCCACCTCGTGCTGGATCTAGAGTACGCAGGCTGGGGATTACAGCAATTTGCGCAATGTGCATTGTTGATGCAAGAATCTCTGAGACAGTCGGTCTTAGCACCTTTTGCACAGGTGGGTTTTCTATGACAGTGCTGAGAACCATAGCGCTATCCTTGGCAGATGAAACACCTTCGAGGTTTAGGCTCAAAGGGCCGAGCCTCTCAGGGGAGGTATACGCTGCCTGCAAAACCTTTGGAAGTTTTGTGGACTCAAAGGTTATGACTATGTGTTTTAGTTTTCGCTCTTGGCCATCCCAACGCAAGGAGATGCGCCACGCAGCTAAATCTTTTTGGTCGGTGAGCCCTTCAAGTATTTCGGTGTCGGAGGTCATGTGACGTCAAGTTTTCCGCAAAACATTTAGCGGTGAAATGGAATTGGTGCTTAGGTGACAACGTCGATTTCACGGCTAAATTTAGTGAGGAAATTGAAGCAGTATATAGGTGACCTGACATCGGGTAATGTATCGTCAATTTTCCTGCTAAATTTAGTGAGAGATGACTCTTTTCACCCTTGCCGCCAATGTGGCAAAGGGGGAAAGGGTCCTCTCCCACATTGACATTGAGGGTTAGAAGCATTTCATGCGTTAAAATGAATGTGTTGACAACAGTACACTACCGGTGCTGTCCAGGCACGACACCCTAGTGTGGTTGCAGGGAGAGGACCCGTTCCACCCTTGCCGCCTATGCCTATATTTATTTTATTGTTGGCCGTGCGATAAAAACCCTTGTCATTATATCTCGTATAACTCAAAAGTTCAAACAACCTGCTTGTGTGGTTCGTTTATTTTGTGCTTTAGCTCGTTCACGGATCGAGTTTGCCGCAGTTGCCGCAGTGGTTTGGAATTCTCTAACACGTACACAGTCTTTCAGCATTGAATCGGTGCAAAAAAGAATGATACGCATTGTTTATAACAGTTACTTTCAGCGTCGCTTTTATTATGATGATAAATTTCTTCTTAATTGTGTTTTACTTAGGCGTTGGTCAAAAAGAAGATTTCAGTCTGATTAGATTTTTTTTTGCAATGGGTGGTAAATGGTTTGTTTGATGCTAAAAAAACTTCTGAATTCTGTCGATTTTCATGTTCCCTGTCGCGTTCCCAGAAATTTTACTGTCTTTGACGTTCCAATACATGCCTAAACTCTCACCACTTTCCCGCATGCAAATTTAATGTAATAGAATCGGATCGTCTATTTGGAACATTTTCACGAATACCTCAGTTTATCTCCGGGACTTGGAGAGTCTTGTTGAACGTTGAAACTTTACTAAATTTTGTATGAAGTCTGCCCACTATTTGTAGCCATGTTAATTTGTACATTCGATGCTGTGCGTGTGTTGTGTTTCTTCTTTTTATCATCTTGTGTGCGCCAATGTGAAGTCCCGCGTGGTTGTTTTTGGGCACTAAAATAAACAATGTGATATTATATTATTATTATAGCTTTAGCTTCATTGCGAAGAAAAGTTATGCCCAGGTATAGTTACAACTTCAGCAGTACGCCATCAAAATTATACGCGAGTGTCTGCAAAAAAAAGAAAAAAAAATTGTAGTAAAACGGAGTTTCGGACATTTTCTCTTGCACTGGACTACATGGCCTGCACGTGGCGTCAGCCCGCCGTTCTTTATGGTGGCCAGGTTAACGTAGTGGAATCTACGCTCTCACTCATCCTTTCCCCCAAGGACGCCCTCGTTTTGGTGGCAAGAAGCGTCTCCCGAACGCAGCGAAAAACACACTTCTCACTTGCCCTTTCTCCATTATGTCTCGCAGAGTGACGCCAGCGCAAGCTATGTATGACGGCGCCGACAGCCGCATGACTCATATATGACTCAAATTCAAATGAACACACATTTTGACCTTAATTATGACGAATTTATTGATATTGATTGTGCCAGGGAAAGAAGAAGGCGGCATTCAGAACAAAAGTAAGAAATGTGACATGGTTCCTCCTGGAGTAACGCTGGCATGCAAGGGGAGGGATGTTGGCATGGCAGACGCAAGTAGACACTTAGCTGTGTCGACAACGTATGTCTAAAATAAACGCAAGGCAACCGCAACAGAGTTCGATAATGATGGACATAAAAAAATAGTGATATGATTATTTAGCGGGTGCACCCCAGTGCCAATTCTATGTAAGTTCAGACTCTTAACAAATAGAAATTTAAGATGTAAATGAGCATTTAGTGACTGTATTCTCAACCGTTCCACGTTGCGCGTTTTTCAGTTCACTTTTAAATCTGATACTTATGAACCAAAAGTACCATAATGTAGCGGTAGGTGCAAAACTCTGTTTCCATAATTTAAATCGATTTATCACGTTTAGAGGACGAATTAGGGAAATGTAACGAGATAGAAACGAATATTGGAGATTTTTCACACTATGTACAAATGCTTTACAGCAGATTATTTTATACATAACTTGTGCTGTGCGTATGAGTTTCGCCACAGACAAATGCGGAAAGTGGTACCAGACACTAACGTAAAAAAGTAAGCAAAAAACTGAAAAAAAACCTAAAGTCATGGGCACAAGGACACTTCAAAAATTTCGGTTAGAATGCTTCTTTTGTTAGTTGGTCTAGATAGTTAAAAAAATAACGCAATTTTATATAATACTCGTTTTGTGTCATGCATTAGTGAGATTAGTGTGGCACTCGTTTTATTATATAAAACATAACTATGTAGGGCCCTTATTCCCGCAATTTTTAAAAGATAGTGAACTGGACATAAAACTAAAATAAGTTCTAATTGAAATCATTATTAAGTAAATAAAATTGTTTCAATAACAAAATGCAATTCGTCACCGCCCGGGAACAGATGGGATCTCATAGGCAGAAAAGAACTGAAATTGCGATCCGAACTAGTCAACAGACGAACATTAAGGTATCTGACAGGTGCCGAAGCTACCGTCAACGTTGACCAACAGCAATGATATACGATAATAATCCCTGGAGAAGGCGAAGAAGTGGGGGACTAAGGACAAACAAAAATCTTTAAACAGAGACAAACAAAATCTGCTTGGTCCTGGTATCGAACCAGGAGTTAGACACAGTAGAGCAAACCAACAAGGCTTGGATTGCTCTTGTCCAGCTGGCTTGCACCTTTGCATTAATTTCATTATCATCATAACCCTTGTTGGTGTTAGACTGGTGGCAGCTGTTAAAACCCGTTTGCTCTACTGACGTCTACCTCCTGGTTAGCTCAGTCGGTAAACCGTTCCACTGTAAATGGAGAGGTTCCTTGTTCGCTACTAGGACCAGCTTGATAATGTGGATATTTAATTATTAGTTATTTATTAATGTTTATTGGCTATTTGGTGTCTGGTGTGTAAAAATTTAAATTGTTCTCATTAACGGCAAAGGTGAAGAAGTTGAGGATTTGAGGAAGAAGAAATATAGGACTGAGTTGTAAGTCAGTGTTGCGAGTCTGTCTCCTTCTTGTGTGCATGTGAGTGTGACTGTTCATCCGCGCTGTTCCATCCAACCAGGACCAGGCAGATGTTTAAGTCGCGCACCAGTCACTTAGGTGTGTTAGGAGATTTGTGTTTGCACTTTGTCCCCCTCCCTTGTTCCCCTTCTCTAGGGATTTTTAACGTTATTCTTGTACAGTTCGCTTGCACCTTTGCATTAATTACATTATCAACACTGATGTGTACAAGTGTCGAACGTCATCGAACAGTGAGCATTGTCGAGGTGTCTAGAGATTTGAACAACGGCCGCTCTTCCCTCTACGGCTGACTAATAGTTTTGGAATGAATGGGCTCATGTGAGAATGCAACACTCGAGATCACGTGTATACATCGACGATGATATCTGCACAGTGATGTTACGCATGAATGTCGAAGGTGGGGCCTTTCAAGGGAACTCTAGTCAGGTATTCTTCTTGAACTATTTTGTTACTTTTTTGGGGTTTACGGCGAATAAAGAATGAAACGTTTTTAATTAGTTCAAAGTATATATGTGAATCTCCACATCCTAAGGAAAGCAAAAAGATTGGTTGATTAATTTAAAAACAGAACGTATAAAATAGTGCCCAAAAAGAAAACCTAAACTACCTATCTTGAATGCACCCTCACATACTTTCGTAGTATTTCTCAAAGTAAAAAAAAAAGAAATGACAAAATGAAAATTAGAAAAAAAATATTTGAAAGATTTGACAAGTGTGCTTTGTTTTCTTCTTTGGAAAACCTTTTTTTTTACTTTTTAATACCTTCTGCGTTAAATAGGATGTCAGAGTTTGTCGTAATTACAGTTAACACGGAAACATGTCATACATTTTAATGGCAGACATGTATGAGAAGCTTCTTTTAAAATTAATGACGGACATGTCAAGCTCGCTACTGGATTGACCTTTGACTGAAAGCCATTGGTTCAGTGATCAAACTAATAAAAATAATTGGCGCGAAATAATCACACTTATTTCACTCGAAGGGCAGGAATTGCTTACGAGCAGGGTACCGAAGGGCTGGAATAAATGATGTGAACACACTTAAACACAAAATGATTTGCTGTACACACGCATTACAAATTATACGCACACATTTGTCGTACACGTTTTGCATTCTCGACAGTTTTTTTTCCCCAAAAATAAAGTTTGTTCGCCTTGAACATATGTTAATAAAGTATAACTTTCAAGTTAATAAAACAATATTAAAATAGTAATAACTTGTCACGCTCTGTGTCGTTAGTGCGCCCTATTTCATTGGAAACAAGTATTTGTAATACATTTAAAGGGGCTGCGAAATGAGTAACGTTTTTATTTTTACAACTAGAGGTGGGCGTGTGCGCATAACGAAGCAAGAGGTTTTCAAGAGGAGTCTACTAATGTACAAAGTATTTGAGGACGAGACGAAGCATACCCAGAAAACATGGCCGTTCGTTAACGTACATGGGCAAAAAAGTACAAGAGCCCGCCAAAGGCAACTATGCTCCTGAAAGCTCTCTCTAAGCGCAATGAACGGTGGAAGATCGATGTCTACACTTCGGTACCCACGGTGTCTTCGGGGCGGTAGCTTCTAGGGGAATCCCGAACAGGTCTGGAACAAAGCAGAAGCGCCACAGAGTCATTGAATGCCTTCATCACTGCGTATTTCCTAAAAGCGCCTGATCTCATTATACCCGAACGTGCTGGGCTAGAATTAAAAAAAAAAAACTATTATAAGGGATACAAACGTTCCATTCCACTTGCGAGCAGTTTGTAATAAGAACTAAGCAGGAAAAATATGCTGCCGTTACCAGTTCAATTGTGAATATGTTAAGTCGTAGGGACTCCCACAGTGCCAGCGAAGAGAAGGTTATTCGGTGCTTCGAAAGGTAAATGTTATGAAATGGGGGTTAAATCTAGTTTATGTATTACTTTAATATACAGCGCCGTTGGGGTGATTGTGATTGGCTTTTCTTGTCATTGTTCTATTTGGATTGTATCATTGCCACCAATACACCAATATCTCTGGAGCCAATTTGCAACAAATATACGATTCTGCCGACATCGCAGTTAACTCATACTCAATAAGACGATGGTTTTCTTCTACTGAACTTAGTTTAGTTGTACAGTTTGAATAAACGAATGCATAAATGTACGAGTGAATACGCTGGGGACATACTCTGGAGTGAAATGTCACATTGAAAAGGTAATACATATAACTTCGACTCTTTCAATGTTTGAATGTTGCGCGAGACGCTCTCTTTGGTCAAATGAATCTTTAGCGGTATGTGAAGGTTTCTTGGAGCTTGAGACACTAGCGTCTGGTGATGACATACATAATTAAATGAACGGAAATATAATCCCAACAAGGCGTCCATCAATATTAGGCGGCTAAACTTAGTGCTTCAGGCGTCATCACCTCGTCAAGCAGAGTATTATAGAAAGGCGAAATCGTAAAGCGCCGTCCTTGTAAATTAATGAGTATACACCATAGAGTTATTACAATAAACGCTAGAGGCTCAGCTGGCGCTAGTGTGCTGTTGCAAATTGAAGCAGACAGCAAGCAGTCAGAAAATGACTTCCGGTAATGCATTTCTATGGGAAAAAGCGAGTGCATTTTCTCTCTGCGCTCGATTATAAGAGCAAATATCACGAATAATTTGTACGTGCTAGGCACATTGGAGCATTTCTCAGTCACACAGACGAAATAATTGGTCAGTTACAGCATTTTTATTTCAAATTCGCAGCATTAAAAACGGTGTTTAAACCGCTTCGTACGTGTATTAATGTGCACTGCCGGACACTGTTAGCGCGAACACGGCGTCGACGCTTTCCAGCACGGGGGATATACGTGCCAAACGAACGAACGACATGTGGAAGACGAAGAGAGACGGCAAGAACTACGCAGTAACACTGGGTAAGTAACTCCTTGTGCTTGCAGACGATCAAAATAAGTTGAAAGTCACGTAATATACTCCGATTTGCAATAAATAAGTACTGCTTTATTCTTTCTGCTCATGAATATGTGCGAAGATGCTTGTTCTCTGTTCAAATCATCACCCGCACGCTCCAAATCTTTCCAAATAGGGGGAAGCCAGAGGACAGGTGCGCGATAAAAACTGCCCCACATAGGAAATGATAAGAAAACACACCTTTCGTAGCCCACGTACTTTATTCTTTACATTTCGAACGTTTTTTTTAACCACTCGTAAAGATGCACGGCGGTGTCATTTTCATATAGTGAGAGGACAGGCATAATTAGCTATATATAAGCACCAACGGAATGCTGGCGAACTTTGAACACACCCTGCATTCCTTTCGATCGTTATTTTGCTTAGAATCGTCGCTCGTTTCTACATACCTGCCATGGAACAGAGGTTTGGGCCTGAAATATAGCGAAGTTTAGCATCGTTCACTGGTAAAGGAAAAATGATGTAACTAAAGCAATTACACTTTCACAATATTAATAAAGGTACATACTACCCGGTGCAACCGAAATAACAAAAGTTATTACTGTTATTTTCCGGCGACGAGACAAAATTCACGCGCGTTTTCCCATAGGAATACACAGGAAGACTGGAAAAGTAGACTGCATGCTGTCTGCTTCAATTTGCAACCGGAAGTCCCATAGACACTAGCGCCAGCTGAGCCTCTAGCGTTTATTGTAATAGCTCTAAGGTATACACAAGCCGTCAGCAATAAAGTGCCCGAACAAGGGATGCGCCCCGTCGCGACGGCTTAGCAACCAGTTCGATATTTGCAAAGAGATGTCGAGAGACGACCCTAACACGCGATAAGCGAAGGCAATGCCTGCGCCTCCCGCAGCAAAGTTTCATGACATAGTTGGCGCTATCGTGCAAGTTCGTCTGCTTCTTGCACTTGTTTACCCGCCAAATACGCACTTGGCTCCCTCCTAATCGCGCGCTCCCCGTGCGTTCTCTTTGTTTCCTTTTGATAGGCGTACCCTTCCTTAAGGATGGCTCATACACTTGCTGTTGGTTGCAACCGAGAACATTGACCGCTTTTTAAGCGTCTTGCAACTGGTCACGAACGGCCCCGCAGCAGCGCACCCGGTTGCAAGCGGGCATAAAAACCGATTCTAGCGCACACAGCTTCAAATAAACGCGACTGCGTGAACCAGCTTTTACGATTCGGTGCGCCAAAGACTCGTTCTGGAACACTTGCGCGCCGTATTGGGCGGTGAGGTTTTTTTTTTTTTTTTATCGCACCAAGTCTGCAAAAAAGTTGCGACGGATGTTACTTGCGCGCAAAGAATGGTAGCGCCATCGCTTACATCAGCTTTAGGAGGTACATTTACAAAGTATTTTAACGTAAGAATGGACATTGAAAGAAGCGGCATGGAGCTTGTTGCGTACCGATAGTAGGTGCCGCTGACCTTGTCGTCGGGCGTGACCCGTGGCTCCTCTTGTCAGGAGAAGGTGTCCTTGGAGACGACCGCGTTGTAGCCCGTGAGCGGCATGAAGGGCAGCCCGTTCTCGCCCGGGGGCTGCCGGTCCTCGCTCTTGTTCTGCACGGGCTTCTTCCCGCCGCAAGTCAGCGTGAACTTGAGCTCGCGGCACAATTCCATGCACACGGGCTCCTGCGAAAAAGATAGCATAAAAGGGGACGCGAAATTTCGCTTTCCAATAGAAGCCGTTCTTGATCGCCCACTTTGATTAGCGAACAAAAAGCAAGTACAACAGTTAAAAAAAATTCAGTATTTTTATTTGCAAAAATAAACTGCGCATCGTCGAAAGGCCAGTTTTTGGGAAAAATGTAGCTCAAATGTTCCGAACCAGATGCCGAAGTTTTTCGGAACAAAACGTTGCCTTAGTCAAAAGTATTATGCGAGTTTCGGAACTTTTCAATGGTGAGATGGTGGCTGACAATGCCAGGAATACATGCGGCTGAAAGGGACAAGAACGGGTCCCATTTTTTATATTTTTTGACTGGGAAACTTGATCTACGTTGGCGCATGGAGCTTGACGCTTTACACTCTCGTTGTTGCAGGTTAAGTTTAATCTTGGAGATTCCATTTTGTGTGATCCGTTTGTTTACTTCCATCTCGAGGTGCCCTTTCATTTATTTATTTTCAAAACACGTGAAAAGGCAATTGTAAATATCCTCACCGACCGACTAGAAGATGACTAAGATTGGAAAAGGATTGGCGCGAATTGTGGTCTGCTCTGGGGTGCCGCCTATGTCACTTCGTGCATAATAGATCGCATTATAGGCTCAGATTGTGTCTTAGGCTTTGTCATAAGCCGTTTTGAAAGGTCACGCCTTCTCTTACATTATAACTAGGATTCCATAAGCTTACTTCTCGTAATACTCGGATCGTGTTTTTTGGAGTTTATTTTTTTGCTAAAACTTCGCGGTTTATTTGAGTTTATTTTTGATAGATCCCCAATTATCTAAAATGCAGAATCTTTTTAAGTTTGTTCTCAATAACAATAATAATAAAAAACCCAACGAAGTCAAGGTATCATAGTTTGCTGTCCATAAGGAACATTGATGAGCTAAAACGCAAACCCTTTTTGTCACTATGAGATTTCAAAGAAAACTGGAGTGACATCTCTTCAAAACCCCTGGCTCTGTGCTCTTATAAAGTTTATTAAAAAAAACAAACAAAAAAAACGTCTCTTTTATTTTGTCGTCGTGACCCAGAAATTAAAAGTTTTTCGGATAAATCCGAATTAACAAAAAGTTACCGGCGCATGTTTTTCGGATCTTTTTTTTTATTTAATGGAACGCAGGAATCCTACTTTTAACGCCATGAATTTAATTTGGTCAATATGCTGCGAACACAAAAAAATAATAATTAGAAAAAAAGGACATCGCGATATAAACGACGAAGGACAGAAGAAGAGTACAAAGACGGAGCGCTGACTGTCAACTGTTTATTTTTGAGAAAAACATTTTACATATGGTTTGTTTGCTGCGACCACGCCGATGGGCGTTAGTTACAAAGTAAAAAAGGTGACAGTCAGCGGTCCGCCTGTATGCTCCTCTCTGTCCCTCGTCGTTTTTATTGCGCTTTTTTTGTAATTATGCTTAACCAACTCGCCCAAATTTGCACTCTGTTACTGTACATTGAGCAATGCCGCAGTGTGCAGCTAAGTTGATATGAGTTGCTACAACATGATTGCAGAGATATGAGGTGCTACAACATGATTGCAGAGATATGAGGTGCTACAACATGATTGCAGAAAAGAAGAATGGTTAGATAATTACCGCGCTTTGAGCTGAACTGTTCCATCTTTGAAGATCGTGGGTATACTCTTTAAAGCAAGCACGTATGCCAGGAAGCGGGCATGCGGTGCAATATTTATAAGTGTAAGATCCGCTAGTGTATTGCATTATCAGCCGTCAATGTGACACGAACGAAAAATAAACCATCAGTGTCTGCCTTCGGCTGGTCGAGGCGGCCTCTCATACATAACAGTGTCACACTCCTGTTTTTAATACGTTAGCATTAGAACGGTCGTTTTCATGAAAACCCGCCGGTGTCAAGGTGTGCGTCTGTTTGTCAGCGCCATGCATGAAGTCGCGAGGAGAGTGGGGTGGTGAGGAGCCTTCGTGTATGCGGCGAGCAAAGAGGGGAGTGTGACGCGTGCTGACGTCAGCGGTTCGGACCAATTCGAGCGTCGCACAGCTGGCGCGGAGTCAGAGTCGAGCAGGCGCAGCACCGCTTATGAATGCGGCCCAGCTCACTTGCCGCTCCGGCGATGGATGTGCTTCTTTTCACGAGTAATCTGACTGACCCTATCCAAGAGCAACGACGGAAGAAAGCCGAGGCCCCGCGTTCATTGAATTTTTTACATCCCCTATCGGACGCCCACGATGGTCAGAAATTGTACACGAGCGCTTCGTTACCCTCAGTCTGGAAATTTGTTTCTGATTAGACATCGAATCCCAAACGGATGCTGACGCGACACTTCCTTTAATCTGTGCTTCGTGCTGTCCCGCAGTAGGTGTTGTGGAACATCCAGCATTCGGGTTTTGTCCTCTAAGAGGAGCTGGTCAAAGGTGCAGCGCGGCCTCACCCTCTCTTCGGGGACCGCCTTGCGTGACCTCCAGATGAACTCGAAGATGGCTGTGATGCAGGCGATGCAGGACCCCGTGAGGAGGACGACGAAGACTCCCCCCACGTTGGCGAGGCCCAGGGCGCTGGTGCCCTTGGAAGCGCTTGCCTCCTCCTTGGGGCATTTCTTGACTATGTGCCGCTTTTTCCACCAGCGCTCTTTGAGGACGTGCAGCGTGCCGCTCTCCTGCAGCTGCAGGATCGCCTGCGACAGCATCGTCCGGTACGGGGAACCTGCACCATCAAACACAAAAACAAGCAAAGAGAAATGTTTTTTTATATACAAACGATTGTAGAACTTCGTGTGGGCAGAGAGAGAGAAAAAAAGTGTCCTACATGCTTACGTGAAGAGGCTTATCAAGTGATATAACTTTGCTTGCGTCGCCATTATAAAAAAAGGAAAGATATTTGGTTTGAACTAACTTGAGCAATCAGTGGGAAAAATAAACCAATAGATCCCTTTCGAAAGTCACATGCCGATTATTAGTAGGTCAGAACCACTGCACAATGGCTGGACAACTGACATCGTGAAACGTGCAAGCCTTTCCATAAGATAGTGAAGGTCGGAGCGCCGCCAACGCTGGGAGCCGACGAGCCAATCAAACAGCACCGAAAGTGTAACGTGACTGCGCTCGTCACCGTTTTCTATGGGTGTGTTTTTTCTTCTGATTCAACCAAACGCATAAAGTGTGGCGTGACGTTGCTGTTTTAGTCCGCCATCGTGCAGGGATTTTGGATCTGTCAACATAGGGCAGTCTTTTAAGAGGGGTCTGTAAAAAAAAGTCAAAGAATAGAAAGCATCCGGACCATATTACTTTTACGGTGATTATTTTTTTTCGCCTTTATTGCATGGTTATTTATATTCATTATAATCAATTTCTTTTGAAAATAATTGTAGTTATGCATTATTGTTGGTTTAAGAATTAGCAATAAACATTATGCAGGGTAAACTGCAAGTACTTGTTCGTTTAATGTACTCACGTAAAAGGCGCCTCTTTAGCTTGACAGCAAGTTATTTAGTGTTATACGTTTTTTTTTCAGGGTGTACGCATTTTTTCTCTTGATGGAAAATTAAACCACGTTGTCAAGCCTCTAATATCCAATTGTCATTGCTATGCCTCGCTCTACTTATAGGCTCGAGTGCTGACTGATCAAACTGTAAGAACAGCACTGCACGCATAAGACATATGCCTGAATGCAGTAATATAAATATATTAAACTATCTTTAAAAGGGTCGCCCGCCAAGATAATACGAAGCTCATTGAAACCTCTGCATTACTGAACTTTTAAAAGGACTTTTTTTTACCAACACAAGTGGCGCGACCTTTATCTGATATAACGATATAATTTTGCTTTGTCCTCGGGATATAAAATAGTTACGCAGGAGCAAAACTCACAGCATGAATATAGAGGGTAGGTGATTTTAATCCAGCCTCGGCGGTCATTAGATGAAGCCATAATCATCATGGTTAGTTTATTAATTAGCGAAACTATGTTAATTAGCATTTGAATGATTCACTTTATGTGTTACGTTGCGATTGCTGTATTGACGGGAATTACAATCGGAGGCAAGACGAACTAAAATAATTTGCAAAATTGTAACGTTTTTTTAGATATTAATACATTTTCACGTTTTTAACACGATTTCAAAAGTGCGGACAAAAAGCGCGCCACAACAACACCACCTAGAAGACAAGGCCGTAGTGCTGGCATTTTTGCGTCCCCAGCGAATGCCAACCCTGAACGCAGATTGCAAACGAGTGTAACCCCCCCCCCCCCCCCCCCCCCTCCCCTCCCCTCCATCAGCGCTCGACTTCAAGTCAAGCCTGAGCCGAACGTTGACGGAATCGTCGTATCCAATTTGTGCCCAGCGATGGCCTTCGCTGATGGCGACATCAAATTAAGTACTATGGCTTTGTTATCCAGGAAGTGTTGGCCGCAAGGCTTGCCCTCAATGACGCTGAGAAGAAGAGTGGTTGTTTGGGCGAGTTGGTTTGACATCTTATACAATCGTGTGCGCAACAAAGACGAGGACAAAAGCAGAGAAGAGGACACAACAAGGCGCAACTTTTCTTTCAACTGAATTTTCAATAAAATTCAGTTGAAAGTTGCGCCTTGTTGTGTCCTCTTCTCTGCTTTTGTCCTCGTCTTTGTTGCGCACACGATTGTATAAGACGCTGAGAAGAGTCAGATTGTCGTTTCAATCATGTCGTCACTATCATGGCAGCGTGTTTTTGTTGAGTACGCATACGACACAAGTGACGAAGTAATTGAAATGAATACGTCACTTTTCTAAGCTTCATTGTGGGCAGGGTTTGCGGCTTGCATTTTCCGCGCAATGTTTAAGTCGTGAAAGTTTACTGACGAATATCTAAAAAAAACATTCACTTTTGCAAACGATTTTAATTGGTGTGCCCTCTAAATGCAAGTGCCGTCAATACCGCAGTCGGAACATAACCCCTAAAACTAATCATTAAAAAGTTAATTAACACATTTTAGTTAATTGGTCAACGTACCATCTTATGATGACTGCCGAAACTGATACATGCATGGTGTAGACGGCACTGGAATAACTTACTAATAACTTAAAAAAATCATTGAAAAATAAAATACATTTTCTGTAGTATAGACATAACATTTAGGCGAAGTGCTTGTGAAATGAAAAATGGAGAGGGAACCTAGCGTTCTTCCTCTCTTCCCGAACCGATGTTACCGGGTGGAGTTGCGATGCCGTAGCCTTTGTTGTCTAGGAGCGATCCGATCTGCGTAAGGTCGCAGTTCCTTTCGATGGCGTATTCGATGGAGGTGGACTCCATGAGATAGGCGTACTTTCCGCGACGCACTCTCTCTATGCCCTTCTGATTGGATTCGGTAAAAACGCTCGGCCGGGCCGCCTGCATCACGTGCCACATTTTCTTGTATGTCGGAAACTCTGATTCCTGAAAAAAAAAAAGAGAAGAAAACGAAGGTTTCAGGGTACATTGGTGAATAACAAAATGTTGCTGCTAGTGCTACTCAGTACTATCCCGAATAAGAAATAGCCACACCGTAGTACGAGGCTGACCTTACCCATGGCTGTGCAAGCTATACAATTAATGTGATATTCAAAATAAAATGCCCGGCCATATTTATTATGCTGTAGATTTCTTTCGTGACATCTTTGCACGTTCAAGGGTACCGTCGTGGATAGACCAACCGTGCCTTTCCCAAAAGTCCCCACGCCTTAGCTACCTAAAAAAAATCTATACGATTTTTTATTTGATCAAACTAGTACGTGAATGTGGGTGGGGTAAAGATTTTTTATTAGGTTTTGAAGTTGTATTGATCTGCGCTGGCATAAAAGACAGTTTGAACACAAGAACGTCTTGTCACGAGGTTGACTTATATAAGTGGCGTTATTAAAAGCGCGAGAGTTGAGCGCCCACCTTAAAGAAGGACTGGGTCGAGCCGGATTGCAGGCTCCCGTACTGGATGGTGGTCTGCTTGGCCAGATCCTCCACGCTCTCGATGGGAGAGACCAGGCGCTCGACCGTGAGGAAGGCGGCAAGGTTGGCCGTGTAAGAGGAGACCATGATCAGCGTGAAGAACCACCACATGCCCGCGGCGACGCGGGTGGACAGGGCCCGCGGTGTGACGTCGCAGCCCTGTTGCATGAGGCAGCCGATGGTGAACCAGAGGGTGTTCCAGATGGTGAAGCGGTTCTCCAGCTCAGTGGGGTTGGGGTCGCATGGGTGTGGATTGACCCACTCGTACGGGCTGAACCGGGCCACTACGAAGAGGAACAGGCTGACCCCGAGGAAGGCCGTCGACATGTAGATCCACACCTCGAGAGACAGTGGGGCCAGGAACGAGAAGAGCCACGGTGGCTTCTTGTCCGCCTTGCGGTACAGGATGCTGATGCCCAGGTTCATGAAGGGCATCGTGAAGTCGACCACCTCTTCGCGCACGTACGTGATGGTCAGGTCGGCGATGGCAAGGTCGGCTTTCTGACAATGAAAGCATAAAGATTAGGGGAAGAGCGGAAAACACGCTGTTGACATATAAGCCCTTATTTGCGAAAACTACATGTGGGCACTGCATGTGTCAAGAAACCAGATTCACGAGAGGTTCTGTTCATGAGCTGTGACGATGGCGGTACCACCGCGTCGGCGTGGCAGTGAAGCCAAGCGATCTATGATGATTCATATTCTTTAAACAAAACAAAAAGGTCATAAAATTATCTCGCCCAGAGTAGACTTAGTTTTCGAGTATCCTGTTGCTTTTCCGTGTTTTTTAGCGGTTGGTTTATGCTAAACTATACCCTTAGACCTTTCTATTAACGTGACGTAGAGAAGGTGTGCGATATGACGCGACACAAAATCTGAAACTGGTGTGAAACTTGTGTGACATTCAATAGTTTCTATAAATTCCCCTGCTGCTACTTGTGTCGGAGAATTACCCAACGCACTCGTTCAACAAACACGTAGTAACTCATTCACCGCCATCGCCCGCGCCGTGATCCTAAGAGCCTCCGCGGCGGAGCGCCGCTCGCGTGACCAGTTGCACTTGACTCCCTCCCGGTGGAAATGACCACGTACGATTTGGCATGCGGATAACTTGGTTCAACGCTTTGAATCCCCAGGTTGCCCACAAGTTGGAAGCTACGAACACAATAGTTGGAAAATTTTCGTACGCCGTATTACTGAAAAAAGGTTACGACTACCAAAAGATCCAAGTAGGTATACGTGAGCAATGGAGTACCAGGAAAGAAGTAGCTGGTAATTAAGGTTGCTCCGAAATATGTGGGTATAGCTTCACGCTTTACCCACACAGAGAACTACATAAAATAATGTACAGAAAATAATCTGTATACTAAAAATCAACATTCGGTCGCAATAACAAAAAAAAAAAAAATAGTGACGAGCGAGCCATACATTTTAGAATCTTTGAGTACTTCAGTGTCCTGGTTTACAAAAAAAAAATATATGCAAATCAAATTATGTCTGTTTTATCTCTTGAATTAATAAAAATAAATGGGTATAATGATTACAAGGAAGAGAAAAAAAAATACAATTTCTTTTTATTGGTGAACTCTATATGGAGCAATAAGCTCGCACAGCATCCCTGAAACTTTGTGACGGTTCCGGTCGGTTTACGGGCAGACGGCCACCATTGAGAAATATTAAGAAATAATTTGAAAGCTTTTTACTACCGGTTTTGTCACCTGGTAACTACTAATCCTCTCATCCTTGTCCTACTCAATGGAAAGGAGTCATTGGGCTGCGCTCACAAACAAGTTGTCAAATCACGTTTGCTATGATATCTCCATCGATCAGATAGAGGCAACCACTGCTATGTTTTTGATTGAGCTAAAAGTGGATAACAGCATAAAAAATGAACGCACAGCACGCTGAAACTACCAGAACGTGTTAGCAACAGGCACCCCAATTTTTTCTATATAAATACTCCATAATTACTATTGATACCACAGAAATGTACCAACAAAAACGAGATAATTAAAAAGTTTGAGTATGTGATATGATGTACAGTAACTATAGAGTAAAGAAGTATTATAAGGCTAACTTGTGATCATTGCGTCTACGCAGTTGCATGGCAATATAGATCAACAATGCTCAGCTCTACGAATGTAATAAAACTTCAATTCGCAAAAAAAAAAAAATTGTTTCCTGTACATGTTTACTAAAAAGAAACACATCAATGAACGAGGATATCTTAGACAAAACAATGGAAACAGCAATTTTAGTAACATACAGTTAACACTATACCTCTCAGCGGCTTATAACCTCCTCCTCTCTTCCTAAAAAAACAAACAAACACATGAACAAAATAAGTTGCAGAGTAATGCGAACGCGGTAAATTATTAAAATACTGGAAAAACACGAAAGACGTCAACTTGCATGTAATTAGGAGCCCCAAAACAGTGTTTGTAGGTATGTAGGTTCAATAGTACAGCGAAGGTGGTAAGTTGGGCTAGTTGGTGATCGTTGTGCATGATGACTAGCAGCGTTCAAAGGAACAGGACAAACAAACAAACATATTTCAGTTGTGAGACAGCGTGTGTGTACAGTATTCGCTCCTTCGTCCCGCCCTTTTGAGCGGTGTTTTTTTTATCATGCAATAATATAAAAAAATTCGCTCATTTGCGTGGATAATTTTGTTCACCTAACTATACGCGATGATTAGAATCAGTCCAAAACATATTAGGATACGCTTACGCATAATCGAGTCACGTATCCCGCCTCTCCAGCATTGCTAAAGGAGAGCCAAACGCGAAGTTGCCTTTACAGAATCGGCCACAGATGACGTGCACTCACCCCGTGAAGCAGCTCTCCGATCATTCCATTCCACTCGTTCTTATCGTCTCTCCGCCCATGGGCCTTGTCCGCCACTTCGCGTATCTTGTACTTGAGGCTGATGTCTGGTAACTTGGAGATTTCTTCCAGGAGATCGATGCAGTACCCTTCGTACTTTGCATTTCCTTCCAACTCCGCATGGTTCTCCTTAAGCATTGTGTACGGGGCTTGCTGAGAAGAAAGGCGGAAAGGAACTGTGGTCAGTTATCATGCATTTTGGGTCTTTCAATTACCGAAAATTGGTCTAGGGTAGATATTTTTGACACAAATGAAATTTTAGCTTGTTACTGCAACGAAATTACAGACATGATTAGATCGGAGCACACGCCTTGCGACATAGTTACTAGTGCTTACGTTTAGACCGTCTCACACCAAGTTTCAGCTAACATGCTTTCGAACAACTGCTAAGGGTTGACTTCTGGTGATACATAAAACCGAATGCTTAAGCCAGCGACATAGAAACTCCTTAATGCAACCAGTAAATGGCGTTTTCAAAAGTAATAGTTTTTGGTTGAATTGGTAGGATAAAAAATAACAACTAAAATTAACTATCAAAATGTGTCAAACTTTACAAGAGAGATACAGAAGCGTTTGATTAGAACCATTCAATTTGAATTTTCATATAGAAACAGAAGGCTTCTTCTAATTGAAGTTCAATGCTCACTATGAAATAACTGCGTCTGAGATTATCTGCGACTCATAAATATTACATATTACATTCAATTTGAAATTAAAGCAATGAGGCAACGAGGGGCGTCTTACCACTAGAGTGGTCACAATGAGTGTCTTGTTCATGAGGTGAAGGCGGGCTTCTTCCAGTTGTCTTGAGTAGTTTGTTGTTATGTTTATGCCGCCGTGCATCGTCCATTCACCAGCCTGAAAACAGAAATTATTCAAGAATGTCAGTAACTGCCAAGAGTTCTTTTTCGTACGATGCAGACACATACCTCTCTAAGGCCGTTGTGAGTGATTTCTAAAATTGCGAGTCGCATGTCAGTACGATGGCCGTTCGGATTAAATCGAATATTTCCAGTGAGTCCTTGTACGTTTATCTGAAAAAAAAAGATCTGGAACATTGGTGATCACTGAAGACGTTAGAGGAATAATTGAGTGTTATTTAAGTTGTGTCAATCTAAAAATACCCGCGTACCAAATTTACCACAGAGTACGCGAAGTGTCAATTGCTGATATTTGTTTCCGATCGCTATCAATCGCTTTACCAGCTCACCTTCACAGCTCCACTGGAATGTATTTAACTATATTTGTTAAGCCCTGAGCTTCGACTGTTAATTGCAGTTAAGTGGCTTTTTGAAATCGCCCATGGAAAAGCAGACTCGTTGACACTTTCTAAAGTTATAACGCTTTGTTCATTTTACAAATAGCGTTTAAACGCATTCTCTGGCGATTTTCTTTAGCTAACCCTATTAATTATGGTTTTTGAATTTCTGACTTCATCCTTTCCGGCATGCTATTCAGCATCTCAATATTCAAAATAGTTGTTATGAAATCGGCAAATGCCAAACAAACATTCAGTTATATCCGCAATTTTTAGTGCCATGACCACACTGGTAGGCATTGTTGCAGGTTGAATAGCCAGTCTTATAAACAGCATGCCGAGCATTTGTTTCGTGCTGCTCCGCTTGTGCTGGAGCTAGCTTCCGAAGCATTCATTTGACAGTCTGCAACTACTTGTAATCAGCTGGGAAGAAATTCTAGAATCCAAAGAATGAACCACTGCCTGCCGCCGGCGTCACTTTTTCCTTGTTGACAGTTGAAACTTTCAATTTAACAAAACGCGATGATGTCCAAACTTGTCAGTTATATAACTTTGCGAAGCAAAATCATATTGATCTAATATTTTGGTTCAGCAATGTTCGTTGGTGTGTTTGGTCAACTCTGAGGTAAATCGGGGACCACAAAGAAAACGCCGGAAGCGAGACAGTTTGGAAAACGAAATCCTACCATTCTCATGTATTTCACGAAGGAGTTTCCCTGTGCCCAGGGCTCCTCGGTTTCGCAGGACAGGGGCCGCACTTGGATCTTGGGTCCGTTGTCTGGTTGCAAGTCTCGGAGCGCCGTTGCGAAAAGTCGCACGGCGTCGTACATTAGGGCGACTTTGGTCTGTGACGGAAGAAAATGTCACGTTGCTATTGGCAGCAAGATAAGACGTGGATTTTGCAGATATACGTAGACCTGCGTCGCCAAAAAGCATCTAGCTATAACAACAAAAAATATAGTTCTAACTAAACAATTTCATACTCCAGAAATATCAAGAAACATGTAGTTAGTCCAGCCGATGTTTTCTCGTGATTAGTTATGTAACGATGTTTAGATGATTTTATCTGTCTTACTTATGATCTGCCTCACTCCGCATAACAGAAGGGCGATTCGATTGTTCACCTTTGGTTTTAATTTTTTTATGAGCCGAATTAAACCAACTTTTGTTTTCCTTTTCAAAGATAGCCTAGCTGTAGGAAAACTACAGCCCTGACCTATTGGGTCATGCACGGTATTTTTTTTGTGTTCGATCTATTAGGGATATATATCTTTTTCTTGATATTACCGCAATTTCTCCTTGGTCTCTGCAATTTTTATGCAATTATTTTTTTTCTTTTGAGGATGTTTGAATGTTTTGTCATGACCTTGAAATATTTGGTACGGAAATGAAACTTTGTCACTCTGCATCAATTCTATTTCACGCATCGTGGATATGAAATATTTTCTGCGTTCTGGTTTCTGCTAGGTTGCTTGCATAGCACTCCTCGCACAGATGAACAATTTAAAGCATATAATATTTTACTAAACATGACCTACAGCACTGAGTGGTATGCAAAATAACTTGTTAAGTAGGAACAACATAAGTATAACTATACTATAACGTAGGATACTCAAACGAACATCGGTGAAAAGAATGACACGCGAAGGCATATCGTCCGCAATTTCCTTTAGTTGGTTACTTACCGTAAGATTCTGCAGGTGTCCATATATTCAGCAAGAAAAGAAACGTAAGGACAGTTAATACTCCGTGCCGACACTTCCTGATGGCAAAATGATAAGGAAAGTAAAAAGTAGCCTTTGAGTGACTGTTAATATGCTAAAACATGTTCACCCTGTAGAAGTTTTCTTCTTTCTCTCCCTTCTTGCTGAAGCGCAGCCTTCGTGTGAGCCAGTCTCGAGCGACTTCGTCAAATTCCTTCGCGTTGACGTCCACTAGCCGGAAGCCGGAAATATTGGTGCCGCCATATTGAAAATCTTCCATGTCCACCGTGTGGGCATCCTGCGCCGTACGTACAATCGATCATCTCTGAAAACTGGGTGGCTTCAGTGATTGCACTCAAGCAATCACGCCTTAATAGAGTGTTTCTAAATAATATCATTCGGAGTATATGGATGTCATATACTGGCGTTGTCATGACTTAGGACCCCTTTCCGGAGCCTCAGTAAGCTGTGAGATGAGATGATATGCCCAAAAGAAAAATAATATGATGTACACATATTCGTATATATAGCACCCCAAGATACGGGTTGCAGCTGGGTTAGTTAGGTTATGGTTGCTGATAAAACCAACTGAATGTGTATAGATATGTAAAACAAAAAAATATATAAAAATAAAAATAATACCAGCGTTTTCTTACTTTTATATATATATATATATATATATATATATATATATATATATATATATATATATATATATATATATATATATTGTCAGGAAGACAGAAGCTCAACGACCGCTTTCAGTGATGATTATATTCGAACTGGCCCGCGGTTGCGAGCACGGGCCACATGAGCTATCGGTGATGACGATGATGGGGTAGGTATGACGATGCCCGATGACGACGATGAGGGTCTTCATCACATAACCCCCCTCCTCGGGGGGGGGGGGGGGGGGGGGAGCTATTGCAGTGGTGGGTGGTATGGTTTCAAGCGGTTCACGTGTAGAACTTCCGTAGGTCGACGGCGGCCATCCGAGGAGGAAGAAATGGGCTCAGCGAGGTTGGAGACAGGTGATGTTTTCTCGGTGATTCGATAGGGACCGATGTACTTGTGGAGGAACTTGTCCACTCGGCCAGGTTGTCGGGCTGGTGTAAAAACCCACACAAGGTCACCAGGGGAGTAAAAAGTGTTCGTGTGGTGCTTGTCATAGCGGTCCTTGGTGACATGTTGATGCCGCGACGTGCGGAGCTGCGCGAGCTGGCGGCATTCTTCGGCGCCAAAGATGAGGTTCTCTAGGAGTTCACTTTGATTGTTGATTGAAGGAGCCAGAGGAAAGATGGTGTCCATTGTGCATGATGCTTCGCGTCCGTACACTAAATGGAAAGGGGAGTAGCCCGTGGTAGACTGGAGGGCAGTATTATAGGCAAAAGTTACGAACGGGAGTACAGTGTCCCAGTTCGTATGGTCGGGGGAAACATACATGGATATCATGTCTGCAAGGGTCTTGTGAAAACGTTCGGTTAAACCGTTTGTCTGTGGATGATATGATGATGTTGTTTTATGAATTACGTTACAGGCTTTCAGAATAGCTGTATGTGTACTCGAAAGAAACTGCCGTCCTCGGTCGCTTAAGAGGACTTGTGGCGCACCATGACGTAGAAGTATGGTGTGTACAAAGAATTGAGCAATTTCTTCAGATGTCGCAGAGGTATGCGCGGCAGTCTCGGCGTATCTAGTTAAGTGGTCAACGGCCGTGACTATCCACCGATGACCATGAGAAGAAGCGGGGAACGGACCGAACAAATCGATTCCTACTCGTTCGAAAGGCGCACTGGGGCAAACTAATGGTTGCAGCAAACCAGCAGGGGCAGTGGTTGGACGTTTTCTACGCTGGCATTTCAAGCAGGACTGAACATATTTAAAAACAGTTGTCTGAAGCTGCGGCCAGAAGTAGCGTTGCCTAATGCGAGCGTACGTTTTGTTAAACCCCATGTGTCCTGAAGTAGGGTCATCATGAAAAGATCGAAGAATGTCAGTGCGCATATTACGAGGAACTGCGAGAAGCCAGCGGTGTCCTGAAGGGGAAAAGTTGTGCCGGTAGAGTATACCATCTTGGAGAGAGAAGTTCTGTAACTCTTTTCGCAACTTTTTGTGAACGAAGTTATTCGGTTTCTTAAGGTGGTCGATGATGCCTTTGATCCATGGGTCTTTGGATTGCTCATGTGTAATAGAGTCAAAATGGAGTGCTGAGACATCAAAAACGTCATCCATGTTTTCAAGCCGTTCATCTGGTTTGTCTACTGGACATCGAGATAGGCTGTCAGCGTCTGTATGTTTGCGCCCAGATTTGTATACTACTGTGTAGTTGTATTCCTGAAGCGCAAGCGTCCATCGACCAAGTCTGCCAGTGAGATCTTTCAAGGAAGAAAGCCAACATAACGCGTGGTGATCGGTCACAATAGTAAAATGTCTTCCGTAAAGATATGGCCGGAATTTGTTAATGGCCCAAACGACAGCTAGGCATTCTTTCTCGGTTATAGTGTAATTCTGTTCGGCGGCGGAGAGCATTCGGCTCGCATAAACCACAACATATTATTTTAGTGTGTTGGGATCGCTCTGCAATAGAACAACACCAAGGCCATATCCACTGGCGTCGGTATGCAACTCTGTAGGGGCAGAGTCATTAAAGTGCCCCAGGATTGGATCGGACTGGAGAGTGGCTTTGAGAGAGTGAAATGAGTCTCGACATTCAGGGGACCAGATGAATGGTGCATTGGCCTGTAACAACCGTGTAAGTGGGGCAGCCAGTTGGGCGAAGTGAGGCACAAAACGGCGAAAATACGAGCAGAGTCCTAGGAAACTACGAAGTTGTTTGATATTAAGAGGAACAGGAAATTCGTTTACTGCCTTGAGCTTGTCTGGGTCGGGCCGAATGCCATCTTTATCTACTAAATGCCCAAGGATCTTAATTTGTCGAGAGGCAAAGCGGCACTTTTTTGTGTTGAGTAGGAGGTTAGCTTTTGTGAGACAAACGAACACTTCGGACAGGCGAAGGAGATGGTCGTTAAACGTACGAGAAAAAATAATAATGTCATCAAGGTAGCAAAGGCATATGTGCCATTTAAGGCCACGGAGAACGTTATCTATCATGCGCTCAAATGTTGCCGGCGCATTGCAAAGGCCAAAGGGCATCACGTTGAATTCAAAAAGACCGTCAGTTGTAATGAAAGCTGTTTTTTCTTTGTCTTCTTCCTTCATTGGTATTTGCCAGTAGCCGGTCTTTAAATCCAGGGATGAAAAATATTCGGCTCCTTGTAGGGTGTCTAATGTGTCATCAATCCGTGGTAAAGGGTATACGTCCTTGCGAGTGAGCTTATTGAGTCTACGGTAATCAACGCAGAAACGTATGCTGCCGTCCTTCTTTTTTACAAGGACTACTGGTGAAGACCAGGGGCTCGAGGATTGACGGATGATCCCCTTACGCAGCATTTCTGACACCTCTTGGTCAATAATACGGCGTTCTGAAGGAGACACGCGATATGGGCGTTGGTGAACTATTTCTCCAGGAGGCGTATTGATCGTATGTGCTACCGAGTTTGTTGTGCTTGTGAAGGACGTGTAAACGTCAAAGCACGATTGGAAACGAGTTAATAAATTAATTAATTGCTTTTTATGAACCTCTCCTAGGTCAGAGTCAATGGCATTCAAAAGTATTTGGTTGGATATAACAGGCAACGTTGGAGGGTCAAAATGATGTGTTGATTCGAGCGAAGCAAGTTCCAAAGAATTATGTGGTTCAATACTTGCGACGACTGTGTCCCTTACGAAAAGAAGTGGCTGGTGTGTAACGTTACATACAGGGAGTACTGTTTTGGCTTCGGTAAGTTTAGATAGGGCATAGGGTACGATGAACCCGTGTGATAGCAAGACGGTAGACAGAGGAGTTACTAGAAAACTCCCCGAAAGGCTTGGTTCGCTCGAAAAATTCACCAGGAAAGATGCTAGCGGGGGAATGACAGTATCCTCACAGGCCCGTAATTTGGTTTCAACGATTATGGAATCAGACTCGCGGTTATTTGAATCCCCCAAACTGACGCCTTTGCAATTAATGACAGCTTCAGCAGATTGAAGAAAATCCCAGCCTAGAATCAGATCGTGTGTGCAAGACGACAAAACCATGAACTGAATGGTGTGGCACGTACCTTGTATGAAAACGCGAGCCGTGCACTGAGCGGTGGGATGAATGATGTGTGTGGACGCCGCCCGTAATGAACAACCATGTAGGGGTGTTCTAACTTTGTGAAGACGTAAGCAAATGTCCTCTCTTATCACGGAAGTAGCTGCCCCTGTGTCAACTAAAGCGTACAGGAGTAAGCCGTCGATATGTACTTCGATGAGATTGGATGGGTCAGAGGGAGGATGATGAAGACTCTCCCGTGACGCAGTTGCTGCTCCAACAACTGCGGAACCTACTTTCCCGTATTGGGCCGCGCGTCTCTCCTCGAGATCATGGGTGAGAAAGAGCGAGGATACGGAGATGGGGAGCGGCGCCGTGGAGCTTCCGGACGACGTGCGGGATAGGGATCCGGGGGTGGAGACTGATCCCGCGGCTGGTTCCAATACCCTCTGTTGTTTCGCTCTCGACTATAGTAGTCGCGGGTTTCGTAGTCCTGTTGTCTTCTTCGGCAAACTCGTGCCACGTGGCCGGTAATCCCACAATAATGGAAGATTGGACGCGGCCGATATCCCCAGGATCCGTAGTTGGGATAAGTGGGGCGGCTGCTTCAAGAGGGTAAAGGACCCCTGTTAAAAGCAGGCGAGATAGAAGCCAGAGCAGGAAGGTCCGGAATCAGTTGGGGAACTCCCGAAAAGAAGTTTCATCAGAAGTTCGAAGTCCATCGGTGACTTTAGGGGAAGTCTCTTTTGGTGTGACGACAGAAGCAATCTCCTGTTGGATAATGCGGCGCAACCCGCTGTCGTCGCTCTCAATTGTCTGGTGGCTTGCAGCAGGTCGGAGAAAATGTGAAAGTTCATCTCGTACAATTTTCTGTATCATTTGCTTCAGGGTATCGGTCGATAAAGAAGGCATGGTAATTGATGAGCCGTCATGCAGTGCTCGAACCTGAAGACGGGAGTTGCGGGCCTCATCCAGCCTTTGGCAATGCGTGGTGATGTCCTTAACAGTCGTGGGATTTTTACAAGAAGGACGTTAAATGCCTCTTCAGAGATCCCTTTCATTACATGGCGGACTCGGTCGGCCTCCGACATGTCCTTGTCGCAACGGCGGCAAAGTGCGAGGACATCCTCGATGTAGGAAGTATACGTCTCGCCAGAAGATTGAATTCGTGCTGTCAACTTTCGTTCAGCTACAGCTTTACGATTGGCGGGTTTGCCGAAGATTTCGGCTAGCTGGGTTTTGAATAGCAGCCATGTCACGATTTCATCTTCATGGTTGGTGAACCAGATCTTGGCGACATCGGAGAGATAAAAAATAGCATTCCGCAGTTTCGCCTGGTCGTCCCACTTGTTATAAAGACCCACTCGCTCGTAGACGTCCAGCCAGTCCTCCACGTCGTCCTCTCGGAGTCCGGCAAAGGTTTTGGGATGTCGGAGCTGGCTGGGGGCAGGGCTGACTGCAGCTGCAGAGGCACCGGATGAGGATTGGCCACTGCTGGTCATTGTCACTATTCGCCTTCTGGGACGAAGCTCCAGAGTGATGGAACGTCGCTACTGGGATCCTTACCCCGCACCTCCACCAATAATGTCAGGAAGACAGAAGCTCAACGACCGCTTTCAGTGATGATTATATTCGAACTGGCCCGCGGTTGCGAGCACGGGCCACACGAGCTATCGGTGATGACGATGATGGGGTAGATATGACGATGCCCGATGACGACGATGAGGGTCTTCATCACAATATATATATATATATATATATACGTTCAGCTGGTATTATCCGCAAACACCCCGAAATACTACGAGTTAATTGATTACTCGGCCGCGAATGATTTCTGTTTCAACTGAAAAGTGCGCTGGATTGTTCAATGTTCTAATGCATATTACAAATAATGCCGTCGAGTCGTCAGGGTTTTTATTCCTGTGATATGTGTGCAAGAAGCACGTTATGTTTACTGTGCGACAGAGATGGCCGAAACGTGATATTTAGCAATTTATCACGTTTGCTCCCATCGGTTAGCGTCGACTACCAAATGCAACCTAACAAAATGCTGCAACTCACGAGGACACTTTACCACAATGGTAATTTCCGATATAGTTTTGATAGAACAGCGCAGATGAACAGTCACACTCACATGCACACAAAAGGAGACAGACTCGCAGCGCTGACTTACAACTCAGTCCTATATTTCTTCTGCCTCAAATCTTCAACTTCTTCACCTTTGCCGTTAATGAGGACAATTTAATTTTTTTTTACTCACCAGAGACCAAATAGCCAATAAACATTAATAAATAACTAATAATTAAATAAATAAAATACAACTAAACTACGATTAAAAAAGTAAAAATTAAAAATGAACAATTAAGCGAAACATTTTCTTATCACTATTGGTGCTTTGATGACCCATCTCTAGATAATCCAATTCTTTCTTTGACAAAGCTAATGATGCTACACTAACACATTGGTTGTCAAACCTGGCTATTTTTTCAGCTTCGATGATCTCTCTTGTCAGCTGATTACCACTTCTGGCAATGACAGTGCAGTTACTCAGGTCCGCTGAACACCCGCAATCCCGGCAATGGATTCCTAGATTTCCTGATATTACTCTCTTTATGTTGTAATGATGTTCTCGTAACCGGTCATCGAGGCACCTCCCGGTCTGCCCGACATACTGTTTTCCGCTATAGCCTTTTTGTGGCTCAAAATTAATGTAAAAAGTTGGCTATTGCGCCTTCGAAACATTTGTGTTGCGCTCTGTACAAATATAGCTTTTGTGGGGCGATCAAGGTTGATCGTTGAAAGGCATCATCTCTCTCCCCACCGTTCGCCTGGCCCCAGGGGGACCACGTGCATGGCTCCCGCACTTTGTAAGGGCCTTACGCGTGGCCATTTTTAGAATTGGAGCTCTGGTTGTCGTTGTAATTTCTTGAAGTAGAATTCCTGAATGTTTTACCGGACGAGTGGCGGCGTCCCCTTTTAAGAACCTGCATTGCACTCCGTCCGTTGTGAGACGACAACAATGCATCTCGTCTAATCAAAGGCAAGGTAGATGGCACCGCGACGATTCACTAGTGGCGAGGTCAGAGGAAATACGCAGGCTTTATTTTTTATAATCACTCACAATTAAAAAAAAACAAAAAAAGGAGGACGTGGCGAATTCCGCTGGCATGTTATCATCGTTCTCTTCCCGATGATATTGCGGCATTCGCCGATTATAAGGACGAAGAACAAATCAAGAATTGTGAAGATGTTAAGCTACGTCCGATGGTTTCTTCAGCTACTCTCGACAAAAAGGTAAAAAAAAGGTAAAATTCACGAAAGCAAGCCGAGAGATAGGACAAGAAATCCGGTAAAACAGCGAGCTAAGTGAATGCCCTCTCGTATTTTTTCACTATCAATCCCTTCTCAGGTTATGTAAAAAGAAAGTTAATACACGAACCAATAGATTGGTGAACTGTACTAAGACCGCCAAACTCGCTTTGCTTTTTGAGCAGGAGTGGTTAACTGCTTTCGCCTCTGGTGGAAGATACGACATAGGGCATACAAAACAATGTCTCTTTAAAATAAAAAAAAAATAAAATAAAAAAAAAAACAAACAAGGAGGACTTTCACAGACAACCACGCTCTTTCATACAGCAACGACGAAGATTTACTTACGGGCACGCCAAATTCACAGGTTGAGTATAACGGGGGAGGGCTGAAGGAATGGAGGTTACCTCCCCCGTTCTGGTCAACGCGTGAATTTTTCGTGCCCGGAAATAAACATTCGTCGTTGCTAAATGAAAGAGTGCGGTTGTCTATGAAAGCGATTCCCGTTTTTTTATTTCTATTCTAAGTATCCATAATTACTACACGCTCGCCTTAACCAGCCGATGCCCCAATGACAAACTTGGAGAACACAACATTATCAAAGCCAGTTCTGAAAACCCATAGAGATTCATTGCCGGGATTGCGGTCGTACGTAAAATCTAACCAACTGCAGCGTTCCAGGCCGAGGTAGTTATCAAATCACTAGGGATATTATCGAAACCGAAAATATAAAGCGGCTAAACGACCAGTGTGTCAGCACCTCGTCTCTAACATTGTCCGAAACGGAGTTATATTACTTAGCCAGATTTTCACACGGACAGAGCAGAGATTTAAACTAATTTTTTTAACGCGCCAAAAAAAAAAAAAAAAAGATACAGCGACGAAAGAAAGAAAAAAAAAAAAAGGAAAAACACAAACAGAGTTGTTAGTCGGCGCTTTGTGAGTAACCCCCTTTTTGTGTGCCCTGCAAACTGCGTTTCTGCTTTTGTGCGCTGTAACATCGGAGGACTCTAGGTGGTATTGCTTCTAGCGAAGATACTTGAGTGAGCAGGAGTTTTTGATAATTAGAATTTAAGTATTAAGCATAAAAAAGAGGAAGAGAATATATACAGAGAGAGCGAGCGAAGTAAAGGAGGGCGGTCAAAAGGCATGGCTACAGCAAACGGCTTAAATAGTAACAAAAAGAAGCGATGGCAAACTACTGCCTTTGCGTGAGATGATATAAAAATGCAATGTAAGTTCCATTCACGTAGCAGCATTTGACAATGTCTACCTAAGGGCCTTACGTCAAGAAACATGTGCGCGGTGCCACGACAACCGACTGTTGAGCCGCATTGGACATTTAGAGGTAAGAACTACGTTTAGAGGCAAGTTCCCGAAACGTACCCAGTTAGACTTAAACAAACACTAGCTGTGTGAACGTTACTCTAGTTTTTAGGTATAAGCGGGAGTGGCGAACACAAAATTTTTCATTTCAAACATGCACACGTTTCCTTCACATTTCGTTCAGATAATGCATTGCTCTGGACATTTCGAATCCGGACACCATCCTCGCGACAACTTCTCGGGGAAGTTGCGGTGTTCCGCGATACACGACGTATTTTGCCCCGCGAAAAAAACAGCAACATCGAAATAGTTTCGTTGTCTCACCTTGTAGGCGAGTTTGAATGGGCGTGTCATTTCGAGATCTCAAAGTAACGAGGAATAATAATGGCATAGTTGGCCCTACTACGGTCGAGGTTACAAATTCTGAAGCATAATTGAATTAAAATCACTATCTCTGCAGTTCCATATTGAAGATTTTACATCAGCGTAGAGACGCATGACATATTTTCGGCGTATTAGAATAACAGTTTTTTTCTGTAGTTCAGGCGGAAGCAGCATTTGCAAGGGTATTTTTTTTGTGTTTGCAACAATATAAAAAAAGTGAGGTAGACAGTAAAAATATTACGTGTCTGTTTTTCTTAAAACAAATTTGAACGTTGTAGCGTAATTGTTACTCACCAGAGAAGTAATAAAGTAGTTGTGGTACTCCGACATCATGTCCACTTGCTGAGCCTGCAACAAGCGAGAATCATATTTCTATTATGATTTTCTTTAAACAAAAACTCACACTTTGTGCGTTTTCTAATGCGGTAATTTAAAGAAAAACAAAGTTTCCGTTCCTGTGTGCACTCCGAAGCTGTTGGTGCAAAAATAAACAACAAATGTTCACTGATACCTTGTTTTTGAGGAACAAACATATTCGTGTCTTTTAGCCACAATAAGGTTCATAGTTAAATGTTGTCCATTCGAGAATATAGTTACAAAAAATGTGTGGTAATTTCGGAAAGCTGGAAAAACATCAGGTATTTTATTTTTAAGGTAATATTTAACCATTTATTTGTTGGGCAATAGTTATTTGCAGTTCGTCTTCACACAGTCAATCAGTTTTCTTACTTAATATACACGGTGTTTGATTTTAATTCGAACAGGAAGTTCAAAACAAGGGGTGGGAATTAGACGAGTGCCGTCTTCACCGCGTATTTATCAGGCTTGGGGGATGGAGGGATAACCGTCACGGTAAGGTGGCTAAGTATAACTAAAGATTGTTAATGAACTTTTTATTATTATGTTGCAACTTTTTACGGCTATTACTGCTCGAGGCCAGACCAATTAAAATAATTTGCGAAGATATACTAGTTTTTGATATATTAATTAATCAATTTTCACATTTTTAGCCGGATTAATAATTGCACGCAAAAACAGCGTTGCAAACTTTGCCTACTTCGAGGCTTAAAAAAGTGACGTAGGAGTTTCGGTCTGTACGATAAAAGCGCTAAAAGACGACGGACAAATGAAAAGACTACTAACACCACAGATCGTTCTGTGGTGTTCGTAGTTTCTAAACTTGTCTGTCTGTTTAATTTTTATCGCTTTTATTCTATACAATAAATCACCAACTGGCCTAAGTACCTTTCGGGCCATAGGAGCTGAAATTCGGCTTTTTTCTGTCGTTTTCTGCGTCTGCGGAACCAAAACCTCTATTATCCATCAAGTTGTCGAAAATTACGAGGTGTACGGAACCTCAACTTCACATTCCGTGACCAGATAGGGCTATAGCTCTCTCCAAAACTGGCAGGCACGCAATACGAGTATGACGGACTGTTTTAGCTCATACTGTCCGCGATAGTAACCCTTCTACAGTTCGTTTTAGTCCCGTTGTCACTTGTGTCGTCGGCGCACCCATCAGGGTCCCCGTGGCTTAATAGTGACGACAGTATTAAAAACGCCTGCGTCACTCTTCCAAGCGTCACTGTTGACAGGATTTGCGGCGCTCTTTTTGCGTGCCATTCTGAAGTCGCGCTAAAAAGGGACGAAATTCATTGATAAACACCTAAAAGTTTAATCAATATTGTCAATTTCGTGTCATTGATGTGGCTTCTAACAGCAATCGCCGTCAAAACTGCAATTACAACATGACCCCTAAGATCATTAGTTAAAAGTGATTAAAAAATGTAATTGATCAGCTATTTAACAAGACGATTATCACCTCATCGAATGTCCACCAAACCTGATAAATACATGTTGAAGACGGCAATCGCCTATTTCTCACCCCCTCTTTAAAAAGAAAAAAAAAGTTGTGACAGATATAATAACAAACAGATTGTATATCGAAGCTTACTGAAGCAAACAAAGAACGTTATGGCGGCGATACCCAGTATTTCAGATTAGGAGACAACCGTTTCCTCTTGAAGTTGACTGTGAAAGTACCAGAACGCCAGGCTTCCACCGATTCGGTTTTGCAAAATACAACGGTGATGCTAGTTGTAAGAAGTGGGATTGTTGTTTCGTTTGTTCCACATGGCTATTTTTCCTTCGTAAGTTGTAGCTTTGCACGCTGTACAGTTCATTTTCAGAAAATTGCTTCACGTTGCCGTCCCATGTAGTCCCTACCTTCACTAATAAAAGTCCGAACCACAACATTAATGTCTTTGCGGCGTTTGTCTCCGCAGGCTACATGCATAAAGGGTTCAGTTTCTAAAAGAGAAATACTTACGATAATTTAATTACAAAAACTAACGGTATCCGAGTAGGCGCGAAGCATGAGAGCGAGGAAGGAACACACGTGAACGCACGTGTTTCAGAGCCGTGTGAATCCGCTCCGTAGGCACGTCCAGGACGATGTTCTTGATGCCGCTCTTGCCGACATCCTTGAGGATCTTTCGGTATTCCACTCCGGACTCGAACTGCCGCACTACCACCTTCCGCTCGCGCATCAGAGGATCTTTCAGGATCTCTTGGAGTCGGATTAAGGCTGCAGAAGAACACGACAAATCAACATTATTTTTTTTTTTAAATTCTCAATAAACGTAATATTGTAAAAGCCTTTTAAAACAATCGGGTTATGTTTTCACAAGCCTTTTCGCTTTAGGAGGAATAATATGCTGTGCTGAATGCACGTGAACAATCGTTTATTGTATAGTATACGTGTATCTTAACCATCTGGGTAGTTTCGCGGCAACTTATACAAGGTGTTTGAATTTAATCCGAACATATTTTTGTTTAATCAAGGGGTGAGAGACGATTGGTCGTCTTTACCCTGTCTGTATCAGGCTAGGCGGATATTAGAGGATGGAATAATCGTCATAGTTAGCTGGCTAATTAATTGATATCTTTTAACTAAATTGTTAATTATTGTTTTTTTGGGGGTCATGTTGAAATAACAGTATTGATGGAAATTACTTTACAGGCCAGAACATTTGAAAGAATTTGCGAACATATAATATATTTGAGATAATGATGATACAATTTCACGTTGTTTAGGCGATTTAAGAATCGCGCGCTAAAAGAGCGCCGCAAGTCCTGCCCACAATGATTCTTAAAAAAGTGACGTAGTCCTTTCTGTCGCGTCGTCTCTCGTGTCGTCGGGGCGCCCACTAAGGGCACCGAGATAGTGACAACGTGATTCAAACGACCACGTCATTCCCTCAAGCGTCATAGCGGCCAGGGGCTGTGGCGCTCTTTTGGCGCGTGATTCTTAAATCGGGCTGAACAACGTAAAGATCAATAAATAATATTTAAAAAAAAACTAAAATTTTCGCAAAATATTTTTCTAGTCTGGCCTCCAATAGGAATTGCCACCAAACTGGAATTGCAACATGGCCACTAAACCAATAGTTAAAAAGTGAATTATTAAATGTTTGTTCATTAGCCAGCCTAATAAGACGATTATCCCATCATGTTATGTGCGCTGAGCCTGATAAATACATAATAAGGACGACACTCGTTTAACTCTCCCCTACATGAAAAAAAGATGTGTTCGGATTAAGATATAACGGCAGGTATACGATATTACATAATATTTACAGGTGGCTAATTAATGCAAGATTATTGTCACAGGTATGGAACTGGGCAAAGCAGTTTTGGAGAAATCTGGGGAGCAGAAAAAACTGCACTTTGGAGCAGGCTGGGAGCAGCAAAAACGAGGACAAGGAGCAAGTTGGGAGCAGCACACGAGTTTTAAGAATGTTAAAATAAAAACTAAAAATCCCCTAATTAAAAAAAAAAAAAAATGGTATGCAGACACTCCATGTGAACTTAACGGTAGTTTCAATAAACTTTTTAGTGGCAAACATTTTTCACAAAACTACGTGCTAATTACACACAAACGTATGAAGCAAAACTGCAGATGACTCTGGGACACCGTGACGAAACCGACCTGAAGAGGTAAATATAAACAGGTACAAATACCTTCCAATGCTCGGGATTGACTAGAAAGGTGCACCGAAGATTAAAAATGCAGGCACAGAAATGGTCTTTCAATTTTTTAGTGACTAGAGAAAGATAATAAATGTCCGTGCTTATATAAATCTATTAGGACTTCGTCAATTGCTCACGGATACACATCACGTTTTCGAGATTCGGAGCCAATTTCGCATTAGCCTCCGCTAACAGCACTTGTCCAGACCTAATTTTCTCTATCTCCTTTTTTTTTCTCAGACCCGACTCAATCAATGACTGCGCATGTTCAAGCATAGTCCGCTAACAGATGATGCGCTGTTCAAGTCGTCGCTGTCCTTCCTGAAGACGAGCTCTCTTCGTACTCGCTTCACTGTTCTCCCTCTTTTGCCTCCCGACGTCTTATTTTTCGACCTCTAGCCTTTCTGTGTAAACTTTATGAGACTTCTTCGCAGCTTGCGCACTTTCGTGATATCATTGCCAAATCACTTAAGGTAGCTTTTGACTTCGCGCATACCGTCTTCAAAGCGCAATCAGCGCAATCACAAACTGACAGCTCGCATCTTGCTCCGTCAAACGCCTCACTGCTCGATTGCCTTTGTTCCCAAGTTTTCTGCGCGGGACCGCGGGGCGAGCCAACGCGGGCTACGGGATTGTAATAGCCCCACGTTTGCTCCACTATTTAGATCTTCAGACGAAACGACTCCAGGACTTCAGAAAAGCACGGCGAGCATGCAGCAATGGCCGCTAACGTTGGCGGCAGCAACCTTCAGATACAGATCTTCGGATTCGGATCCACTGGCCGGAAGTTCCGGTATCAATGTTGCAAGCGGAAACTGCGAGACGGCTAATTTCGAAGAGGCTCGTTTATAATTCCAGTTTGGGCGCACCCTGGCGTAATTTTGTTCTTATTTATACTTTTGTGTCAGTGTGGCGCATCGAAAGTCATTAGTCTCATGGTTGCGCATTTAGCGCACAAGTTCCATCCCTGTTATTTTGCATGATACTTAGATCCTTAGTAAAAGTTGTCTACCCAAACAGAAGCCGTAAGTCTAATTGCTTGGTGCGCAGAATATCGACAATAATAAAATGATTATTGCTGAGTACAAGGATGCCTCAAGCCTATATTAGCACAACAAACAGTACAGTTTGCGGTGCAGACACTCAGTACAGCGTCCTAAGTGTTATAGCATATACATTAAGGCATTACTTGATCATCGTATTGGACTTAACTCCTTCAATTGGGTTGCGGTGACTATAATTTACCTTAAACTTAAAAAAAAAGACGGTGAAAGTATTTTTATGAAGAACACGAAGACAGCCGAACAATAGACGGATTCTAGGGATTAAAGCTCAGAATACGATTAAATCTAGAATTTCAATGTGTGCAGGGTCAATGAGCGGGATGCTTTGCTGCATCATTGTCCATGCGCATATCTAATTTTTCTTTCTAATCGCATTTTGAGCCTCGTCATTTGCTGGGATCTTTTTATTTTTTACCGTGATTGACCTTTTCCATGTTCTGCAGGAAGGTGAACTGGCAGGGATATTATAGAGCGTAGATGTGACTGAACGTACAGCTGCTCAAAGGAGGTAACCTCTGAAGTCATGCTCCCGCATCCAGTACCTCCCACTATAGTGCACAGGACTCCTGAAGTGTAGTACAGTCCTCCGCGCTCTCGGCACTTAATTAAAGGCAGGCATTTCTTCTCGAGAGTAATGTTGGCCGGAGGTAAGGCATTTTTAATTTCAGAAAACAACATTGTAGGTTCTCTCGTTAAAAGCGGAGCCCAATCGTCCCTCACCGTCGTTCTCTTCGTAGAGGATGGCGAAAGTCCTCCAGTCCTTGTGCTTGATGAAGTCCAGATAGGCCTTGCCGAGGGCTGCCGGGTGCGGGAACAGGTTCACCGAGTGGTTGTCGGGCCTCGCCCTATAGTCCCAGTGGGTCTCGATATGCGGCACGTCCAACACGTCGCACGCCGACCGAACCGCAGCGCTGGCTTCACCCGACTGTGGTCCGAACACCGCGGCCACGCCCTCTTCGAGTAAGGAGCACACCTTGCGGGACGCCTGCGGGAAGGACATCATTCGTCTTGTTGAGCATCGATAAAGAAACCATATCGAGGCTCAACGGGCAGCTCTTTTTGGAAGACCTCCTCCGTTTGAATGACGTCCTGTTGGAAGACCTCCTCTTAGAGGACCTCTTCTTAAAGGGCATTCCCTTAGAGGACCTCATTTTAGAGCACACATTCATGAAAGGCATTCTCTTAGGGGACCTCTTCTTTGGTGAGATCCTATTGGAAAACATCCTTTTGGAGGAACTTTGTTTAGAAGGAACCTTCTCTCGGAGAACATTCTCTTTGGTATATATAAAAAAAGAGCGTAAAGACGAGGACGAAGTAAAAGGTAACCTACCGGTTGTTGTTGTTGATTACGGGCTTTATGGCGCAAAGCTACTATGGCCATACTGTGCCAAGCTTGTTTGTTTGAAACATGCTCAGGACTGATTGATACAAATTATCTAAAAAGGTTTTTGTGACAAGGTTAAAAGTCATAGAATTCAAGTTACGACTCCAGTAAGAAGCCGGTTTCTCTTAAGTAATTTATGACACGATAAAACAGTACTATAGGAGTTTCCCAATTATCAGCACTGGGTGAAAAGGAATCTGGCGTGCAAAAAACTCGGGGAAATGTGTACGTCGTTCTTGCTCAAGCCCTGAGGACAGCCACAAAATGTGTAAAATTGTTAAACGCTCCCCACAGTCATCCCACAGGGGTGGGGCTTCCCTCTGAGCAGATGTTTGTGGGTGAGGTAGGAGTGTCCAATTCTAAGACGACACGAAAGAACTTCATGGCGGCGGGTTCCCGTGGGGTGCTCTCTCCCACTTACCAAGAACTGGTTTAATCCTGTGAGGTTTGTTTTCGCATTGCAGACTCCACTTCGATTGCCATAGCTAGAAAACTAATGATTTTACTAAGGGCTTCATATATTGAAATGGAATCTGTGAGGTAGTTGGCGGTAGGTGCTTAGAGCTAGGGCCAATTCGTCAGCTCTTTTGTTACCTAGAATCCCCATATGGCTAGACACCCAGCAAAATTTTGTCTCAGCCAAGCCGCAGACCACATTGTAACTTTGATTGGACAAGTTGTGTCAGTCTATTTTAACTTCCCTTCATTGAGCAAAGTGTGGTGAGCACACTTTGAGAATCCACGAATAAAATAGATTTCATCGTCTTGCTGGTGAGAATATACTCCAAGGCCGCCAACACCGCATACAGCTCTGCCATGTAAATACTTGCACATTCCTTGAGACGCTGAAGATTACTGAAGCCTTCAGAGTAAGCTGCTGATCCTACAAAATGCAATGATTTGGCACCATCGGTATAAAATTGGGAGTAGTTACCATACTTCTTCTGCCCCTCACGGAATCCTTGCTGAATCACCCCTGGGGAGATGTTATGTTTGTTAAATCTAGTAAAGTACCAATCACAAAAGAGGGGCAACATACTCCACGGAGCTTCATTTTCACACTTCTGCAAAAGGTCGTTCTCGTGAAGGGCGAGGTCAGGAGATGTACAAATGCCCTCAAGGCGAAGGCTTAAAAGCGGTACAACCATGGGCTTATGTTCGAAAAGACAAGCGAACCGAGAATGTTGCAAAGCACCATAACTTGAGTGATTTGGTTAGGACAGAATTCTGGAAGCATAAGTAACAACCAGATAACGTCGTCCGTGCCTAAGTGACATTTGATTAGTAGTAGTAGTAGTGCTTTATGAAGGAAAGGCAGAGATTTTAACCCGAACGTCAGTTCTAGTTTGCTACTCTGCACCGGGGATAGGGAGAGGGGGAAGGAAAGACATAGCAGTGGGGTAGGAATATAAGGTGAAAATTGTCAATGAAGATGATTATGATCTAGTGAATTATGTAAGCAGTCTCATATAAGATTCTCAGTCATTTAGAGTCTGTCCGAAAGTCCTGTGTCTCTCAGAAATCGTATTAGAGCCTCGGTGGCCTTCATAAACTGTTCGGTTGTGTCCCAGCTGCCAAGCATTTTGAAAGCGCTAAACGGACGCGAATCTATTTTTTGTAATGTTTCTTGAAGCGTTTGGCGTTCCTCCTCGTACTGAACACGTTGGCATAAGACAGGCTCAATTGACCCCTCCACCTCACAGCTGGTGCAATCCCCGCAGATGTTCTGTCCTATTCGACAGAGGAACTGCGGTGTATATGCTACACCTAGTCGCAGTCGGTGCAGAGTTGTTTCCAGTCGTCTTGAAACTCCGGATGGAACGCGAAAGGTTCGTTGGGGGTCTAGAGAGTATAATCTCCGGTCGTGTGTTTTTACGTCCATCCAGTGTCCTAATGAAATTGTCTTGGCCAAGGCTTGAACTTTAGAGTTGCTGTCACTTTTGGAGTAAGGTATCAGAATTGAATCGGCACTGATCGTTGACTTGGCGGCTCTGTCTGCTGCATAATTTCCCGGGATGCCACAGTGGCCTGGTATCCACTGAATAGAAATCTGGTGGCCCTTTACGAGGGCTTGATGGCAGAGAGCGGATACCTGATATGCCAGTTGGTCGTACGCATTGCGTTTCATGAAAGTCTGTATTATTTGTAATGCTGACTTTGAGTCACTGAAGATTGTCCATGGTAGCGGTGATCGAGACATAATGTACCGTATTGCTTCTCGTATGGCAGCTAATTCGGAAGCCGTTGATGTCGTTCGATGCCTTATCTTCATCTTGACGGTATGATTGTGGGCAGGTATGACCATTCCAATCCCAGACAGTGCTTCAGAGGACGACCCATCGGTGTATATATGTGTCGACAAGTCGTATGCTTCATTGATGACTCCTAATGTCAGTTGTCTGAGAACTGGAGATGGAATTGACGTCTACTTATGTATACCTTTTACGTATAACGTTATTCTCGGCTTCAGAAAGGTCCATAGTGGTATTCCTTCCCTCTGTACAGGAAATAGGTCACTTGAAACAATATTGTGTTTCGTTATCGCTTTGGAGAAGGCAGACTCTGGTCTCTCTGAAGGTAACGTGGCCAGATGGTGGTTCGGATGTCTTGTAAGGTGTCTTAAATGTAATCGGATAGTTTCTTGTATCATATATGCTTCAATGGGATACCTTCGAGCCTCCGCAATTGTACCGGACGTTGAAGCACATCGTGGCAGCCCTAAACAGGCGCGTAGCGCTTGGGCTTCAATGCACTGGATAGCTCGTATATTGCTCGCACAGGTGTTGTTCAGAATAGGTAAGTGGTATCTCAGAAGTCAAAGAAAGAAGGCCTCAAACAGTCTCTGTAGGCAGCCTACGGTGGCGCCCCATGTTGTACCACTGATAAATCGCATAAGATGTATTTTGGACGTCAATTTCATCTCGAGTCGTGAAACATGAGGCGTCCACGCAAGACCTCTGTCCAGAGTGAATCCGAGATAATTATGCTGCCAAACGCTGGGGACTGTTTCTCCACCGACGACAACGGGATATCTCTCCATATGCTCGCGAGAGAATGTCATAGCAGCGGACTTTGAGACGGAGATCTCGAGTCCACGCTTTCTTCGATATTGATGTATTGTCTTCAGAGCACATTGGAGTCTTGCCCGTATCTGAGGTCGTGTTACACCAGACGCCCAGATACAGATATCTTCAGCATAAAGTGATACGTGTACTGTCGATGGCAGTTCTTCAGCAAGATTAATCAAGACTGTATTGAATAAAATTGGGCTTAGTACACCGCCCTTTGGTACCCCTCTTGTTATGACATGTGATGTAGTGTTTCCATCGTAGGTAGATATGTAAATATTTCTCCTCGTCAAGTAACTCTTCAACCAGGAGTACATGCGCCCCCCAATACCAAGATCTTCTAAGGCGTGTAGGACGGCCTCATGAGTCACGTTCTAATATGCGCCTTTGATGTCAAGAAATACAGCTGTGGTGAGACGTTGCCGTGTCCTCTGTTGCTCTACAAATGATACCAGATCGATAACACCATCTATAGAACTTCGACCGCGTCGGAAACCAGACATTATTTCTGGATAATAATTGTTATTCTTTAAGCACCATTCTGGGCGAAAATTCAACATTCTTTCCATTATTTTTCCCATGCAACTAGATAGTGCTATTGGCCTGTAAGACGCAATATCGTATGGTGACTTTCCAGGCTTGAGAATGGGTACGATACGTGTTGTCTTCCATGTTGAGGGTATCTGACCCGTCTCCCACGAAAGATTAAAAAAATCAAGGAGTTGCTTTCGGCTTCGAGAGCCAAGATTTCCAAGTGCACTGTACGTGATTTCATCAGGTCCTGGGGTCAAAGCCCGGTTTGCCGTTGCCAGGGCTGCCCGGAGCTCTTCCTGCGTAAAGGGCAGGTTCATTCTCTCGTCGGATGATGATGGTACACGCCCTTGTAGAGAAGCATTAGTTATGTTAGAGGCCGCTTCATTTTGGGTGAGGTAGCGGCAGAAAGTTTCCGCAGCTTCGATTTCAGATACATTCAGGTGCAGAGATAAGACGCGGAAAGGATATCGTCGTTGAACTGCTCGTTGACCTCGTGCAATTCGCCAAATCCCCGTAAGTGGTTTTCTGGGATCAAATTTTGAACACTTCGTTCTCCATTTGGCAGTTCCAAGTTTTTGGAAGCGTCGACTTATCTTTTTCTGTGTTCTGCGAGATTCAAGGAGATCCTTCCTGTCTTTGGTCCTCCTGTATCGCCTTTCCGCACGGCGACGGACAGCTCGCAGATGCTCATATTCCGAGTCGATTGCAGTTCGGGTTGTGGGAACACTGTAGCTTCTTGTCGCAGCTTTTGTTGCAGCGACAATGGCAGTGCCGAATTCATGCAAACTGGTAGAAGACGTACAGAAGTCCTCCATCGACGCTTGATAGTTCTGCCAGTTTGTGCGATGAATAACGTGGCAAACATTTTGTCTTGAAAATTCTTTTATGGTGGTGTAGGTTGGAATATGATCACTTCCGCGGGTTTCATTATCTGAGAACCAGGTAGTGTAAGGAAGCAGTTCACGAGAAACGAAAGTAAGGTCGAGGCAACTGCTATACGTAGTGCCACGTAGGTACGTTGGGCAGCCATCATTAAGAATGTTTAGATGCTGTAGGTTCAGGCACTCGGCAAGTTTTTCACCTCGATGATTAATATGGCTGCCGCCTCACAGTGGGTGGTGAGCGTTAAAATCTCCTGATATGACGTAAGGTGAAGTACACGTCTTTAGTACACCCTCAAACTGGACTTCGTCGAATTTTGCACGGGGCGATATGTATGCCGCTATCACAGAAATGATGTGCGGACCATTTTTTACTGTTGCACACGCATATTTATTGCTTGCATGTTCTGGGACGTAATGATTGATGTAAGTAAGGTCCTTCCGAATAGCAAGCATGACGCAGCTGGGCCCATTGGATAGGAGGGATAGGGGGGGGTCGTATCCTGATAGCCTGAAATTTTTCGGAAGTCCTGGTTCACATATCACAATGATGGGAAAATTATGTTGGTACGTAAATTGTCGAAAATCTGACATATGTGTTTGAAGTCCTCTGGCATTCCATTGGAAGACCGTTGAGTCCTTAATAAGATTCTCTATTGATGTGCTGCCCATTTTCGCGCATTGAGGTTGTTGTTTACCTGGATAGGTTAGTTAAGAGAGGCATAATATAGTCCAATACTTGCAGAGCAAAGCCTGCCAGTGGAGACGTGCATTGCGCGAGGAATTCTCGTATGTATTTTTCCGCAGTCAGGATGATGGCTGACCAGATACCAAAGGATGTCGGTGATGACCGAGCTGGCTCCTTCGTTGGTGCTGTTTGTTTGCTCGAGAATTCTCCTGTTAATGCGTTTCTGTAGGACGTTCCTTGTTTGCCTCTTTCATTTGTGTTAGGGTGCTCGTTGCTACCCTGAGGGACCTCCATCACGTTGTGGGCTGCATCTCGAAAAGCCCGTACTTGGGTCAAGCTTTCATGTTGGGCTGGCATCTTGCCCAACGCAGATAAAGTTGCACCATTTTCCTGATTGGTATTGGCTTTGTTCGTGTTTACAGGTCGATTATGCATAGACTGTTGGGTTCTGCTGTTCTGTTGATGCATAGTTTCGCCCGCCGTTTGTGACTCAAAGGTGTCCGAGACAGTGCTTCGAGCAGTCTTATAGTCCATTTTCGTGACTTGGCGAAGGCGACGTACTTCCAGTTCTTTTTTACACTTTGCACATTGATGTGAAGTTGCCTCATGTTGCTTACCACAGTTGCAGCATCGGACAGTTGTTCGATCGTTGCAGTCAGTTCGCTGGTGCGGTCCAGAGCAGCGCGAGCATGTAGGTGAGTTCCTGCACATAGCCTGGATATGTCCGAAACGCAAACAAAGATGACATTGAATAGGCTTTTCCACAAATGGTTCCACTCTGTGTCGTACCAGACCCAGTAGAACATGTTCAGGAAGGCTTGCGCATGTGAAGGTTATTACAACTGTGGTTGATGTTCCAAGCCGGTGAGCAGAGGCAATAGGTGTGTTGTCTGTCTTCAGGTGTTCTCGTATTTCGGCGATATCGATTCCGGTATCGATCCCCTCAATGACTCCAGTTGCCTGAGTCTGTGAGCGAGGTTCAAACGCCCTGACTGCAGTTCCCAGCAGGAATCTCATTTTCAGCAGAGATGCGCAGCTTTCAGCGTTGCGGGTGTCAACGGACATCAGGTTAAGTCCTGATGTCCGAATACGAATGATGCCGGCTGGTGCTTTTGACTCAAGTAGGTCTGTTAGCTTTATCTCATTGAGGTTCGTGATGACTTTTGTCTGGTCCACAGGTGTGAAGATGACCGTAAGAGTCGATGGTGGAGCGTCGATGGACACGATTGTGCTACTGGTCGAGGATTCGGATTTGGCTTTTCGAAATTGTTTCTTTGCTTTCCTGAAAATCACGGTGCTGAAGCCCTCATCGTCAGTTGTCATACTATCGGCATCTGAGAAGTCCGGTCCGTGCTGCCCAGGGGTTAAGGAGTCGAGAGTCATTTTAGCGGCAGGTGTTAACGATCCGTCCTCGTTCGTGAACTCGCCTTCCACCGATGTGGATGGCGGGTTGGTTGCTACTGCCTGGAACATTGCAACTGGTTCGGTCATACTGTTCACAGGGGCCGGGGGCGGTTGGTCTCCAACTCCGGAGGGCATGCCGGGTCCAAGATCGGTGGATAGTGACCTCGGAGCCCGCAGTTATGGCATCTGAACAATTATTTAGACAAAAAATACCAGAGAACGCTGAAAGGCCGCTTCAACGTCGAAACACTTCGTCATCTTTTTTGACATTTGATTAGATTTAGCGTACAAGCTACGAATGGGCGATGTGCGGAAGCCACCTGTAGCAAGCCTTAAACCGAGATGATGCAGAGGATCTAACATTTTGAGCGCAAAGGATTCGCTGAGTCGTAAACTATAGCCTCCATCGGGCTTTTGCTTTCAGTCTTTTAAATTATATCCTATTTGAAGAAATAGGGTACCTCTGAAAGGTATCCCATGCCCTATGCTGCTTTCGTTCTTGTGGTGGCAGAGTCTTCATTCCACCAAGGCCTACACCTCTTGGGTAAATTTCCGGAGTTGCGAGGAATGGCGTCTTGGGCGGCACTTATGATATGCTCCGTAACATACAGTGTCGCTTCTTTGGGTGACAAATTTGCTAGAACTGACGGGTCAAGCACCGCATAAAGCTTAAAGAGTGCCCAGTCGGCTTTGTCCAGTTTCCACCTAGGGGTTCGTTTTAAAATAGTCGGCAGAGGAACGAGGCTTTCAATTACAACCGGGAAATGATCACTCCCAAAAAGGTTGTTTAAAACCTTTCAAGAAAAACAGGGAAGTAATCATGGCGATGAAATGGAGGGGTCGATGGATCTGAAGCAATTATGAGTGGAACTATAAAATGTTCGTTCTTTATTATTTAAAAGACATACGTCTCAGGAAAGTAAACAGCTTACTACAACAGCGCCACGAGAGTCAAGGCGCTTACTGCCCCACGTGAGACTGTGAGCATTAAAATCACCACAAACTAAAAAAAGGTGTTGGAAGTTGCTGAACCAATCCTCTAAGTTCATGAAGATGCAGTTGACGATGAGGTGGTAAATAAAAGGACATAATCGTAATGTGACGACCAGCGAGAACACGTACCGCAACTGCTTCTAGGGATGTACGCAGAGGCACTTCCCCACACGCTATGCCACTCCCTACAACAATGGCAACACCACCAGAAGAGTGGTCTGAATCAAGATTCTTTCTAAAAACGCGGTGACGATTAAAAACATTTGTATGTATGTTGCTAAGATATGTCTCCTGCAAGCACACAGCGATGGGCTATAGCTCATCAAGAAAAGAAATGAATGTCAGCAACATTTCGCAGGAGACTTCTACAGTTCCACGTCCGTATAAAACTATACGTGTTTATGTTAAAACTGGTTCAAAGTAACGACAAAAAAAAAAAAAAAAACTGCCCTAGGTGCCGTGGGGCGGTTTGGGTGTGGTTACTCGCGGATTGAGCTTTTTCTGGGATGACTTTTTAAGCCTAGCGTCATCAGGTGGGACCAAACGAGGGGTAGGAGGTTCACCAAGTTCCATCCGCTCCTCCTCAGGTTGAACGGCTGAGGGAGCAGCTGGTACGGGCACCTCCTTAGATGTCGAGGCCTCTCCTAAAGTCTGAAAACGAAACACACCCTCCTTCCTTCTGGGAGGGGTCTGAGTAACCAAGGCAGGCACATAGTTCGATGGCCCGTCCTTTGTAATGGAGGAGGCACCAGTGCCTTGTCCCTGAGGCTTGTGTTGCCGCCTGTCCTCTTGTCTCTCCTCTGTTAGCACAGAGGCATCCCTTGCTTGTGCACCATCTGGAAGCCCCTGTGGTTTTTTTGATTCCAACGACAGACGGAGTCGTGGAGTGAATCTTTGTGAGGCAGGGGGAGGTGGTGAAATTGCTAGGTCATTAGGACGGACCTGGGTTCCTACCGAGGACTTTGATGGCACACTCCTGCACGTGCCACCAAAGAGTAAGGCCTTTTCTGCAGGAAGGAGAATCGCTTCCTGGCTTCGGGGAACGAAATGTTCTCTTAAACTTTGAGTGTTCTAATTTTTTTTTCTTTGCATTTTTCGCAAGATCGGGAATAAGCAGGGTGATGTTCATTGCAGTTGATGCAGCAAGGTGGATTTGAGCAATTTTCTGCAGGGTGATCATTTTTGCCACACTTGGCACACGTTGTCTTTCCATGGCAGCTATGGGCGCTATGGCCGTATCTCTGGCAATGAAAGAAACGCTGAGGGTTTGCCACGTACGGCCGTACTCTACAGTTCAGATATCCCGCTTTGACTGATTCCGGAAGCGCCTTCAGCTCAAAAGTCAGAATGACATGCTTTGTCTTCATCTCTTGACCGTTCCGGCGAAAAGAAATTCGCTTTGCCGCGATGACTTTTTGGTCACGAAGGCCATCGACAATTTCATCCTCGGGGGATTATAGGTCATCCTCCGCTATGACGCCTTTAATAGTGTTCAAAGTGCGGTGGCGTGATACAGTAATCCTGTAGTCAGAAATCGAGTTGAGTGCCAGCAGGTCTGAGCTTTGCTGACAGGTTACAACTTCAACGAGGAGATCTCCAGATGGAATTCTTTTTGCTTTGAAATTCTTCCCGATTACAGGTTCAAGAGTCTTAGCAACCAGGAAAGGGGATAGCTTGGATAAAGGTTTTTCTGTTTCAAAGTGCGTGACGAGACATCGAGGAAACTTCTCCACAGGTGCAAAGGCTTCTACAACGTGTACTTCGGTCCGGACCCTTTTCAGGGCCCGATCAGGTTTTTTGTTCAGTTTGGAACCCATAAGAAATGGGAAGGCGTTCGGCATCTGTAGCGCACCACCCGCCACAGAACCTAACAGGGGGATATGTAATGCGCCATAGCAATAAAGGTTTTGACGACATTACACTATCAGTGCTGCCAAGACACTATAACCTAGTGTGGGTCCAGACAAAGGATCTATCGCCACCCAAGGTTAGCCTTTGGGTGGTCGAGCCCGGGGTAGGTTTGGACCCTTTGGAACCCGAGGGGCTCCAAAGGGTCCAAGCCTACCTCGGGCTCGACTCAACCACGAGGATGCCCTTTTCCCCGGACACGTGAATGCCACGAACAGCCAGACGTGGGCGGGCGAACCCGCATGACTCGGGGTCCGTTGTGACGCCACTCACTAAACACCTACTTTCACAGGTGCCCCCTGCGGGGAGGTAACCTACAGGACACGCCGCTGTGTCGTGTCGGTTACCTTTTACATTGTCCTCGTATTTGCGCTGTTATGTTTTAATTATATCTGCGTACCAAATAGCCCAAATTTCTACGTTAATCCTCCTAGGGGACTTCCTCTTGGAGGAGATTCTTTTAGGTGAAATCCTTTTGGAAGATATTTTAGAGGACCTCTTTTTGGAGGATCTTTTCTTGGAAAAACTCCTTTTGAAGTACCTTTCCTTCAATGATATTTTGGTCCTTCAAAAGGAGCTGTCGACAGCAGCCTTTAGATGTTTTTCTTGATTACCTGGAAGGAGTCCAGTCGTTCGATGTGCTCCACGCGTGCCAGGAGTCTGGAGCCTGCGGCAACGAACTGCGTTCCTGGCTCGGCCAGTCCCATGGTGTTCACGCGGTCCACGGCAGAACTGAACGCCATCTCGAGCACGTCATCGCCTGTCTCGAAGATCCCGCCTGTGGACGAATGACATACCACGTTTTAAGGTATGACGGCGTTTTTTTTTTCCGAAACTTTATTTGTACAGAGCTTTGTGTGTATAGATGTGCATATGGTAACCGCTTTGTGTGTATGAGCTAATTATTTGATTAAGAAACGCCAATAAGTAACCCTTGAGAGTACCATTACTGTAGGTTGGACAGGTTTTCCGAAGTGCTTGATACCCTTGACAAGAAAGCGCACACATAATTAGAATTTGTATTTCGTTGTCTATTGCAGGCCATTGAGAGGAATAGCTTTGACAGTGCATAGTCATGCATCGATCTTACCAGCGTCATCCTCGTCATTGCCTTTGTTACTGAGAGATAAGTGTATTTGAATGTAATAGACGTTGTTCATCTGTCGTCGAGAGCCCCGCTGCATGGTGTCACACTTTTTACTCGATTTTATAAAAAAAAGGAAAAACCGATTGCGTAAAATATTTTCTTGACGTAAAATATCTAGGCGCTTATACGGAATCACGTACGAAACAAACAGTGGAAATGTCGCACATCCCAGAAATGAATTGGGGATTAATTTACAAAACCAGGAAACCTTTCTCTAGCAGCTTAAATTTGTATTAAATGATCCGTGCATTCATGGACTTTCGTCAGAGACCCTAAATAAAGTACTTCTTTATGTTTCATTATAAAGTAAAATTTAGTCGTTTGCTTACCCTAAAACTTAAGAAGTCGCCCGGGAAATTATTTCAAAAATTCAAAATTCAAGCAGCCTTTATTTATCTATTTGGAAAACAACAAGACATATACTAACAAAAAAACAGTAGTAAACGTTGACGTCATTAAAAAGGCGTAAAAAAACACTTCAAATAACTTTGAGATGATGCGGGTGGAAACCTCGTGGTATTGAGAGCTCAATTTAATTTAAGGAGCTTGCGCTAGTACAGTGAGCGCGTAAGCGCTAGCTCCGGTTACGTAGATTTGAGGTAATTACGCTAACTTTATCAATTAATCCGTTAGAGTATAGGTTTACGGTCTTACTAATTTCGATAATGTGAAAAAAGAAAACACGATAGTCAGACAAACAGACCATTTTATCTTTTGATGAGCCCGGGACGTCAGAGATGCCCTCTGGTTAAAAAAAAGAAAAGCATGTATCGCGATCTTTATGGCCCGTGATCAATATTTCCGCATGCCTGCACCATGTAATGTTGTGGTTACCTTTAGCAATGCTCGGCTAACATGTGTTTTTGCATTCAGTGTCACCGACAAGTGATTAAACTGTATTAACGTGGTCTAACAAAATATTTGCACATTTGAGGCAGTTATTTAATGGGGGAGTGCCTTTCACCTCATCACAAGACAGATCTTGCATTCCCCAGATGTGATCCTGGTAGCAACGACACACAAAACAGTACTTCGAAAGACTGCTATATAATTTGTAATATTAGATCATATTTGCACGAAAGACGTGTATAGCTGTCAACTAATGTACGGTGATTTATACCAATTTGGGGAGTTTTAGCATATGGTTTTACCGTAAAACTATTTGTTAAAACAAAAAGAAATTTCAAACAAAAAATGAAAGCCGTTTACAACTCCCTGTAACGCCGAATTAGAGCGCAGCTCTTGAGGAGGAGGAGGGAAGGGTACTGGGGGGTGGGTCAAGTGACCTCGGGGGGCGGGGGGGTCACGTGACCTTGGGGGTCACGTGACCTTGTGGGAGTCACGTGACCTTGGGGCGTCACGTGACGTCGGGGGGGTTACGTGACGATGCCGATGACGTCATCAGTGACGTCACTGATGACGCCATCAGTGATGATGATGATGACGTTGCGGATGCCGGTGACGTCATCAGTGACGTCACTGATGACGTCATCAGTGATGATGACGATGACGATTCGGATGCCGGTGACGTCATCAGTGACGTCACTGATCACGTCATCAGTGGCTATGACGTCAACGGGGGTCACGTGACCTCGGGGGGTATCCCCAGGTCACGTGACCCCCCCCCCCCCCCGGGGTCACGTGACCTGGGTAGCCATCGTGACCCTTGTGAGGGTAACCCTAGTAACCCTTGTGAGGGCAACTCTCGTGACCCTCATGAGGGTAACTCTCGTGACCCTCGTGAGGGTAACTCTCATAACCCTCGTGGGGTTAACCCTCGTGAAGGTAACCCTTTTGAGGGTAACTAACCCTCGTAACCCTCGTGAGGGTTACGAGGGTAAGTAACCCTCGTGAGGGTAACCCTCGCGAAGGTAACCCTTTTGAGGGTAACTAACCCTCGTAACCCTCGTGAGGGTTACGAGGGTAAGTAACCCTCGTGGCCCTCGTGACCCTCGTGAGGGTAACCCTCATGAGATTAACCCTCGTAACCCTCGTAACCCTCACGAGGGTTACGAGGGTTGCGGTTACGCCGACGCCGACGCCGACGCCGACGCCGACGCCGCTCAAGCCGGGAACGAGCCCCTAAGAGCTGCGCTCTAAAAAGATACTAAAATTGCTGGTGTGAGAAAATGCTACTATCAATCATCGCGAATTAGTAGACTACGTATGTTGGCAGATCATCACTAGTAGTGTTCGACGATTGTCTTACCAATCTTGATGTCGGCATGAGCGGCCAAACAGCCGAGTAGAAGCAGGCAGAGTACCTCGGGGGTACCCATGGTTGTCGCTGGAGCGTCTCCCAGTCGGGACGTCTCTCAGCCGAAGGACTGCGGCATGGACACTCGGCGCTCGATCTGCATCGAGGGACGTCTAGCTGTCGAATCGCAGCAGGAATACCGGCGCTGTCAGACGAACGGGTTTTGGCAGCGTTCGTCTGCTGCGCCGTGACAGTGGACAGTCCGCCCCTCCAGAACAAAGGCCCGGGAGCCGAGCGAGCAATTCGTCATTCACATCTGCAGTACGGCGAGGCGGCTCGACAACATTGTGGTAAACTCCGCCCGTGTTTTATAGGAAAAGAAATAAAAATAATCATGCCTGATTCGAGGAGACGGAGTTCTGATACGGAAGATAGCTATAGTTCGACATGCTTGATAGCATCGCGGTAATGTGTTTTAAAAAAAAATAAAAAAGGTAATGCATTGCTTATAAACACAATTTCCACCTCAGAAGTAGAATACTAGGGCGAATGTTTAACTGTTCACGTTAAAAAGGTGCATAAAATATCTAGCCTTAATGCCATCGTATTTGTGGAGTGTTTGACCATCCCGGCGTTTGACGTTGAATAAACCGCCATCCAATATATGTTTTTTGTAGTGATTTAAAATAAAGGTTTTGCGAAGATGGCAAACTTTTGAGGCTACAGCTAAAAGTATACGTTCCTGGGTTTATTGTAAAACCTATATAAACTGTTCATTTGTAGGAAGCTGGACCTGCCCATGTAACAGTAGAGACATTGTAGGTTTGGATTATATTACTGCTGTTTGCTTTCTGTAAGAAATAAAGAGTTCGCAAAAGTTTTCATTAGCGCTGGCCTGAGATTTAAAACAGTTATAATGCGATTACTCACCCCACCAGCACCACGCTATCAGCGTCATCATTGACGTATTTTATTTGTTACATACTAAATTAAAAAGAAAATATCAAGAGACACTAAACCCAACTTCGTTGATAATGGATAGAGCGTACAACACGTTTCTTGAATTATTTAGACGGGCCGTTACTTGAAATGTATTTATAAAAGCATTAAACTTGTTAGAGAGGGGCGGAAGCCTTAGATGACTTCTGAGCCCCTGAGATACACATACGAAATATAATCTTTTAGAGTGATCTAATTTGGATCCATGATGTATTAAAATAATTTTTTAAAGATGTAAAGATGATTAAACCATGGAAATGAAACGATTAGTACAAACCTATAGCTCTGGCTTATTTTATACTTTACGCCTAAAAGGCTGATTTATAATGGGAACGTTGTTTTTTAATCCTCAAAACGTCTAAACAAAATATAGTAGTTATACCACCAGGGCAAGCTTTGAGTAGTTCAAATATGGCAGAAGTGTTTTTGAATATTGCCGCGCCCAGGGCTGAGAAAGCAACGCTCAGTCACGGACCTCCAGAAAGTTCTCGTTTATTCATGTACCGCATGTAACTTCTCTCATTTATTCCTGCTTTTGTTTTCTAGAAAGTGCGTGTTCATTCTCGCCCGATCACGCGACGCTCGAGCCGTTTTCGCCGAATCTTCGAGATAGCGACGCACTCTAGATAAGAGGCCGCCCGCGACCTTGTCGAGTCAGTTTTCGCCTCAGCGTTCGACCTTGCTGCTTCGCCGCCTTCGACGCCCGCGACGCTCTGTTGTTATTTTTCTATTTCCTTTTATTTTTGGCACAAGTTCGCCACATTAAACGTCTATTTCTTTCTGTGTATTTATTGTTTCTTTTGGTCACCACCCGTGACATTTTGGTGGAGGTGCTGGGTACCGCATGCCCCTGCCGCGTACCCCTCCGAGGGCCCGCAGTCCAAGTCCGACGCCTAGTCCACGAAGAACCAACGAAAGCACTTCCGAGATCCGGTTCAGTCGTCGCACCCAAGGCCTACACCCGGAATTCGGACCTCTGCCGCCCAAGACTAAGCAGCCAACGAGACCAACGATGGACAGCCAGTCGTCGCAGAACCCGTCCACCGCCAGCGTCGTCGTCCTGCCCGTCGCACCCCGGACTCCGACGCCTTTCCACGGGGAGATCCACGAAGACATCGAAGACTGGCTGCGACACTACGAACGTGTAGCCCGCCACAACGGATGGACGACTGAGCAGTGCCTCCACAACCTTTACTTCTCGCTTGAAGGCACTGCGAGGCACTGGTTTGAAAACCACGAAGCCTCCTTCCCCACATGGGAGTCCTGCGTCGCCGAACTCAAACGAACATTCATTAACCACCATCGTCGCCAGCGAGCAGAGGACCTGCTTCAAACAAGGGTGCAGGGCCCCAATGAAAGCCTGACCAGCTTTGTAGAGGATGTTCTGCGTCTAAGTGCCCGAGCAGACCCGGAGGCCGCTGAGGAAAAGAAACTTCGAATCCTCATGCGAGGCGTCAAGGCAGAAATTTTTGGAGGCCTGGTTCGCAATCCCCCGACGACCGTCGATGCATTTGTGAGTGAAGCCACGAACATCGAGCGCGCACTGACGGCCCGAGCAAGCCACTACCACCGACTCGCCGGCGCGCCTACTTCTCCAACCGTCGCAGCTACACTTCCGGACCTGAGCACCACCGGTGTCGACAGCCTTCGGGATATCGTCCGGGATATCGTCCGGGAAGAGCTCCGGAAGATTCTACCTGCTGCAGATCGCCCAGCCTCACTCTCACTCGCCGACGTCGTCCGAGAGGAAGTTCACCGAGCTTTCCATCCCGAGGTTGCCGTCACCGCAGCAGCACAGCAGGAGCCAGCCGTAAGCTACGCCGAAATGCTCCGCCGAGCACCATCAGCACCGCGTCCGTGCATGGCGCCTCCCGGACGTGTGCTTCCAGAGCCGCAGCATTCCCGACGCCAGGAAGATCGGGCACACGTTCGTCCAGAACAAGTTGCGCCAAGGAAGACCGACGTGTGGAGGACGGCTGATCGACGCCCGTTGTGCTACCACTGCGAGGAAGCCGACCATATCTACCGACGATGCCCCTACCGCCAGCTCGGCCTACGAGGGTTCGCGCCCAACGACCCTCGACCACGTCTTGGAGAGCGACCTCGGGACATCGAGGACTACCTCCGCCGCTCTTCAACTCCTGAGTCGTCTCCCCGCCGAGTATTCCGTTCGCCATCTCCCCGACGCTCGCCATCGCCCTTCCGCCGGTCTCGCCGAGACAGCCTGTCACCCATTGCGTCCCGTCGGGAAAACTAGGCGCGGCAATGCCGGGAGGTGGTGTTGCCGAAGACGAACGATGCCAAGATCCTCCAAGATCGTCGGAGCTCTCCCACTCTAACGCCGCAACGCCCCGAAACGACGTTTCTGTAACAGTGTCGAACAACCTCAACGTTATCATCGACGGCCACGACGCGACAGCACTGGTCGACACCGGAGCGGATTACTCCGTTTTGAGTGGGAGACTCTCTCGTCGCCTTCGGAAAGTTACGACGTCGTGGGATGGACCACAGATACGAACCGCCGGCGGACACCTCATCACGCCTGTCGGCAGGTGCACTGCTCGCGTTGAGATCCATGGTGAAACCTGCCCTGTCAAGTTCGTCGTTCTGCAAGACTGTTCGAGAGACGTCATTCTCGGAATGGACTTTTTGTGTGAATACGGCGCCATCATCGACCTTGGGGAGAACAAGCTGACGCTTCGGAAACCTGTTCCCTCGGCGGAAGATCCCAAAGCGACGTTAGCTGCAGTGCGAGTCCTTACCAGCCACGTAAACCTGCCGCCGCTGTCCAGTGTCTTTGTCCCCGTCGGGACCGACGAAGCCACCTGCGGGATAGCACTGTTGGAAGGAAGCGTCCAACTTCTCCTTGGACGAGGGATTGGTATTGCAAGAGGCGTAACCGAGCTCCAGGACGGGCGTACCGTAGCCCTTGTCACCAACTTCCGGCAAGAGTCGCAGAACCTTACAAAGGGTACAGCTGTGGGCTACGTCGAGGAAATTCAGGACTCGGCCGCCATCGCCGTGATCTCAGAAGACGCCTCTCCGACGCACCACAAGGGAACCACGCCGTCAAAGCTCGACATCGACCCATCCCTCCCAGGCCCACAACGACGACAGCTGACTGACGTTCTCGCTGAGTTCAGTGAGTGCTTCGCCACATCGTCAAGGCTACGCCAAACAGCGGTTGCGAAGCATCGAATTGTTACTGACGATGACGTGCCCCCTATTCATCAGTCGCCGTACCGAGTTTCGGTGAAGGAGAGGGAAACCATCCAGAAACAAGTTCAAGAAATGCTCGACGACGACATTATTCAGCCTTCAAGCAGTCCGTGGGCCTCTCCAGTCGTGCTGGTGAAGAAGAAAGACGGAACCCTTAGGTTCTGCGTGGACTACAGGCGGCTGAACGCTGTTACAAAGAAAGATGTCTATCCGCTTCCCCGCATAGATGACACCCTCGACCGTTTACACCACACCCGGTACTTTTCGTCGATGGACTTGAAGAGTGGCTACTGGCAGATTGAGGTCGATGAACGGGACCGCGAGAAGACTGCCTTTGTCACGCCCGATGGACTTTACGAGTTCAAGGTGATGCCCTTCGGACTCTGTACGGCGCCGGCGACTTTCCAGCGGGTCATGGATACTGTACTAACGGGACTGAAGTGGCAGAGCTGCCTCGTTTACCTGGATGACGTCGTCGTTTTTTCGCACGACTTCGACGAGCACTTGAAACGGCTTAGGGCCGTGCTCCAAGCCATCAAGACCGCAGGGCTCACACTCAAGCCAACGAAGTGCCGCTTCGCCGACGCCGAACTTAAGTTCCTTGGTCATGTCGTTAGTAGCGAAGGAGTACGCCCTGACCCCGCGAAGACATCCGCCGTAGCCGAATTCCCTCGACCATCGGACAAGAAGGCCATCCGCAGATTCCTGGGGCTGTGCGCGTACTACAGGCGCTTCGTTCAAGATTTCGCAAAAATTTCGGCGCCCCTCACACATCTTACGAAAGACGCCGTGAAGTTTCACTGGGCAGAAGAACAAGAACGGGCGTTCGACGAACTGAAACAAAGACTTCAGACACCTCCGATCCTCGGACATTTCGACCAGCACGCCGAAACCGAAATTCACACGGACGCAAGTAACTCCGGCCTTGGTGCGGTATTGGTACAGCTACAGGAAGGCACGGAGCGAGTTATTGCCTACGCAAGTCGGACACTGTCAAAAGCGGAGAAAAATTACTCCACGACGGAAAAAGAATGTCTCGCGGTTGTATGGGCGATCACAAAGTTTCGTCCGTACATATACGGGAACCCGTTCCGGGTGGTCACAGACCACCACTCGCTCTGTTGGCTTGCAAACCTCAAAGACCCTTCAGGACGCCTGGCTCGATGGAGTCTTCGACTGCAAGAATTTGACATGACCGTAGTCTACAAGTCAGGACGGAAACATAGCGACGCCGACTGCTTGTCCAGAGCCCCCGTCGAAACGCCAGACTGTACCGACGTGGATGATGACGAGTGTTTCCTAGGTGCCGTGGACACCAACGACATGGCAGGACTTCAACGAGACGATCCGGAGCTCCGCGCCCTGATTGAGCATCTAGAAGGACGAGGAAGTACCGTTTCTCGTGTCCTTTCACGAGTCCTGCCGACCTTCGCTATTCGAAGAGGTGTACTTTATAAGAAAAATTTTGGAACCAGTACTTCGTCGTGGCTTCTGGTAGTCCCCACCAGCCTTCGAGAAGAGATTCTTCAAGCCTGCCACGACGACCCAACTTCAGGACACCTCGGTTACAGCCGAACACTAGCCCGAATACGTGAAAAATACTACTGGCCCAAGCTGCCGAAAACCGTCCATCTCTACACGCGATCGTGCCATGAGTGCCAGCGACGCAAGAAACCGCCGTCAAAGCCAGCAGGTCGCCTTCAGCCGATTCCCCCTCCAACCAAACCGTTCCAGCAAATTGGAATGGATTTGCTGGGCCCTTTTCCACCGTCGACCCTGGGAAACCGCTGGATAATCGTCGCCACAGATTATCTTACGCGTTACGCCGAGGCGAAAGCCCTTCCTTCGGGGACTGCTGTCGAAGTCGCGAAGTTCTTCATTGAGTCCATCGTCCTCCGGCATGGCGCCCCCGAAGTCCTGATCACAGACCGAGGGTCATCGTTCATGGCGCAGTTAACCCAGGAGATCCTTCGTCTAAGCCAGACGAACAACCGTCGGACAACTGCATACCATCCGCAGACAAACGGGTTGACGGAGCGGCTCAACAAGACCATCGCCGACATGATCTCCATGTACGTCGACGTGGAGCACAAGACATGGGACGAGGTATTGCCATACGTCACATTTGCCTACAATACGGCCGTACAAGAGACCACAAGAGTGACGCCCTTCCAGCTGGTGTATGGCCGGAAGGTGACGACTATGCTAGACTCTATGTTGCCGCACGATCCAGTCGACGACGGAAGCGATGACGCCCAGGTGGTTGCTCAACGGGCAGAAGAGGTCCGCCAACTGGCAAGACTACGAATTCAAGACCAGCAACATGTCGACGCCGGCCGATACAATCTTCGCCGGCGTGACGCCCACTATCAACCCGGAGACCGGGTATGGGTGTGGACACCAATACGGCGCCGCGGTCTCAGCGAGAAGCTTCTGAAGCGCTACTTTGGACCCTACAAGGTGCTTCGCCGTCTCGGGGACTTAAACTACGAAGTCCTTCCCGACGGAACCCGCCCATCTGCAAGACGTCAGCCGCGACCCGAGGTAGTGCACGTCGTCCGGCTGAAGCCGTATTACGAACGATAGGACTCTCCACTCTCGTCGACGAGTGAACTGTGGACTGTGAACTCCGGCTAGCAATTCTGCTGTCCTTTTGTTTTTTTCGTTTTCCGTTTTTGTGCTGCATCGGGACGATGCACTTTTAAAGGGGGGGATAATGCCGCGCCCAGGGCTGAGAAAGCAACGCTCAGTCACGGACCTCCAGAAAGTTCTCGTTTATTCATGTACCGCATGTAACTTCTCTCATTTATTCCTGCTTTTGTTTTCTAGAAAGTGCGTGTTCATTCTCGCCCGATCACGCGACGCTCGAGCCGTTTTCGCCGAATCTTCGAGATAGCGACGCACTCTAGATAAGAGGCCGCCCGCGACCTTGTCGAGTCAGTTTTCGCCTCAGCGTTCGACCTTGCTGCTTCGCCGCCTTCGACGCCCGCGACGCTCTGTTGTTATTTTTCTATTTCCTTTTATTTTTGGCACAAGTTCGCCACATTAAACGTCTATTTCTTTCTGTGTATTTATTGTTTCTTTTGGTCACCACCCGTGACAATATAAGTTGCAGCATTTAACAAAATGAAGTGCAAGAAGAATAAAATGAAACGACATGATTGCGGTTTCAGAATTCTTCCTAATCATACCTACAGTTATGCCACATTGGCTTGTTCCTTCACCGGGAGTTTCAGTAGTAGCAGTCTTGAGGAAAATTATTTACAAATTAAACGTATAAAATATGTAATGGATGGTCCATGTCTAGACGTTACTTATAACCTAACTTGAGACAGGGAAGGAAAAGAACGACACATAAAAAAAAATAGACAACACACAACGACTCCGAAGTCGGAAACGTTGTATGTTGTACCTTTCTTATGTGTGTGTCCCCCAGTTGTTTTCCTGTCTTAGGTTAAGTTGTGTCAACTTTTCACGAGCTAGCCTGCACGCTTAGTCTTTTTTGTCTAGAGTACATTTACAACTTCGCAGTATTTATTATACGGTGCTTATTCTGAAAGATGAGAACCGCGAAATATTGCTTGGCTCAAAGCCGGAGAAAAAACTTATGAGGAAACTATTGTCTTGTACTTATAATTTCAATGTTAGCCTTCCAAAATGCTACTTTTAAGTGTTAATGTATATTTTGTGATGAACACTCCCTCACCACAGAATGCCAATTCAAATCCCCAATAATCAAAGTCTGCGTTACTCATAGTCATAGTCTTAGAAACCGAACATACGTTGTCACACTTCGGGTACTCCTAGACTTTAGAAAAGCCTGTGCCATCATTAGTCAACCTTTTTTGCTTGGTATATTATTTTTTTTCATGATCTTCCATTCGCAGTAATTAAATCGTACTTACGCTCGCACTCATTCTGTGCTAATCAAAATAAATAAGCAGAGACACTTAAGACTGCTTAAGTGTAGGAATGCCTAAGCATTTCTACACGTAACGTGCCACGCCTTCCCTTTTCACACTGCGCTAAGGCGGTGACATCACACTCCCTCACTTTGCAGACGCGGGAGAACCCCACTGGCTTCACGACGGCGTTCGTGACGAAGCAGTTGCGTTGCTGTGCTTTACTTTGTGTTTTATTTCTGAGGCGCGTCCACTTTGACCATGTGACCATCTTTCGGGCACAAAGCCGCTGCTTTTTTCCGTAATGGGACAAGTAAGGCTTTCGCCTTCAAATAATCAGAGGTCAGCTCCTTTAAAATTATCGCCAAGAGTTGGTAGTATCTCAGAACGAATTTTGAGTTCTATGATATTTACACAGGGTACATCAATTCAAGTTGGAAACATATAATTATGCTAATGTCATGAGCATATTTTTCGTGTAAGACAGCAGGGCAAAGGACACAAACACAAGTAGAAGACACACACAAACACAGTGTTGACTATCGACTGTATTTTTTATAACAAAATACATTGACACGAAAAAACTGTTAATCTGTTTTATTTTGTTGTGGGGAAAAAACGAGTCGATAAAGACAAGAGAAAATATGCAGGCAAGCAGGTGAACTTCCGACATGTTTAAAGTTTATGACACAGAAACACAACCGTGGACTTTGCGAGTGTTCGTCCCCCTTTTAGTTTCTCGATGTCGGGTTTCCGAAATGTTGACTGTCGACAGTGAGCGAGGTTTTTGTGCGTGTGTTTTACTTGTCCGTGTGTTCAATTTGCACTATTTCATTTATCGTGACCAAGCAGCGCATCGCACAACTAAACACGTTGATATATATTTTTTAGATACAAGTCTAAAGGATCTTAGGAGTAAAGCTACTGCGCTCGTCTAAAGTTGAAAACGTGGGTGAAGTTGAATTGTTTGCATAGTAATGTATCCAACTAAAGTGGTGATATTTTGCTCACGTGTTTCGAGAATAGAATTCGCCATTCTCTCAGCTTTGGGCATTTGGGTATCGAATTTGGAAACCGTGTTAGAACCCTCGGTGCTGTTTTCTCTGATTGCATGCTGGCGTTACACTAATTATGTCAAATACTTCTCTTGGAGACTGGGAGAACCATCGGAAATGTTAACAAGAGCATACATACGGGGTTTACTAAAGGTTTCACTCTACGGGGGAGGGGGGGGGGGGTTTGAAATTTATTTGGGGTTCCAAGCTTTATATGTTTCTCTACTTCTCGAAAGTTAAAGGGGCTTTTGGAGTCAACTCGGGGGTGTAGAGGGTGTTTGAGGTAATATAAATCACTATAGTTATGTTTTAACATGAAAAAGCATGGCTTTACATTTTATAAAATTTGTTATTTCATTCTCAATTTTGTTTGGCAAAATAATATGGGACGGTGTATATTTGTTATTCTAATATGACGCATTTAAAGCAGGAAATTTAAATAAGAATTACGGAAAACTTACCCTATATTTGATGAGCACAATCATGGTTTAAATTACAGACAATATATAAAGTTTAAAGTACAAGGTCTGTCCGTAGAATGTTCAGCCATTTATATATGGTATAAAATGTAGGCGACCTAGGACAATGTCGCCTTAATCACCTTCAAAGCACTCCCCTTGGGAGCTCGCACACTTGTTCCCGCATTCCCTAGACGTTTCAGAACATTTGGCAAAACATTTTTAGGATGGCCATCGGCTGCCTCGTCGTTTTCTTTTTTATTCAGTCAGTGTTCTCGAATCGTGCTTTGCAACTGCAATTTCAGCTTTAAAAAAAAAAAAAAAAAACCGAAGTTGCACTAAGCCATGGGCGGGGCAGGAAGGGGGGGGGGGGGCTGGCAAATATAGGTGACGCAGTGTTTTTCCAAAATCGTTTACACCAGACGGAACGAGTAGGCAGACCCACTGTCGTGATTACGTTGCCAGTCACCAGCCGCCTATAAATATGGTAATTACCTTCTTAATGCGCTCATTGACCATACCCTATTTCTGTCTTTCTATCTCTCCTTTCAATTATTCCCGAAAGACTTGTGGAATTCGAATGGTGTACGTTGATGAATATTGACGTTTCAAGCAAAACTGGATGTAGATTCGCTGATCAACCCGCTCAGTTACTACATCCGAGGATCACAAAGCACTTCACCTAGTTAGTTTAATGTTAAGCAAAGTAAACTTTATTCAACCACCCAACTTCCTATCTAGGAGATTAGACCACTCAGAAAAAATTAGGGAATCGGGAGCCCGAACCAACGTTCTGAAATATTCCTTTTTACAGACACTATGAAAGAGTGGAATTACCTGCCACATGACACCATTTCCATCTTGTCAAAGTCACTTTGCTTTGACAGAGTGTTACGTGACAGCTGGGGCAGACTGACATGACTAGGGAAATGTTTTGATCCTTGCGATGTGAATTCGAGTGATTACTGGGCGTTATACTGCTGCGTGTATAGTTGTGCCTACTTTGAATGTTTTATTATTCTTTAAACGTAGTTAATTAAACTACATCTGTGTTTTTTTTTACTCATGTGTCCCGCGGCAAGCGAGAGTTATTTGTTTTTGCTGTTAGCGCATATTTTCCCCAGCTGATGTTTTTATCTGGCAGGTACGTGGAATGCGAGCAACAAATGTGGCTTTTATCATATTCCGGGCTTGATGTTCTTTGAGTGTGTTTTTCTGCGTGCTTGCGTTTCCTTGTTTTTTCTTTGGTACATATCCACGAGCGTATTTCTACCTTCACAACTATGGCTCCCCCCCCCCCCCCCCCCCCCCCTGCGATAATGCTTTTGGGCGCTGCGGGGTAACCCGAAATAAATAAAGAAATAAATGGCGCCTAGCTAGCGACTAAGCGTACAAAAAGCGAAATTATTCCTCACGCATGCGCAGTAGGGTTTTGTCTGACTGTCTGCCAATTTACATTGAAGTTGTATCCCGGGTTAGCGAGATAACAAAAACTGACCGGATACATTCTGGACATATTTCTGAGATCAAATTTATAATTATCGCTTGTATAGGTGTGCGCCACAAAAACGCTCTAACAAAAAAGAAAAAAAAAAGCAAAAAAAAGCAAAGAGAAAGTTAAAAGTAGGAAACATCGCAGTCACAACGCAGGTAGAACAAAAAATTGTGTCTTGTTTAGAATTTTCCAATATCCGTGTTTAAATTATGTTGCTGCGATACATTTGCACCGCTTCACGATTACAGAAAACGTAAATATTACTCTTAAAGATATCATCAGCCATGGCCAATTTACGAAGTTGTGAGCCAATTAGAAAAATAAAAGAATAAGCTCTGGCTTGTCTGTGACGCTGTACAATTATTTTAATCGCAATATAGTTGGGGTCCCACTGCCCCACAACAGTACATTTGTCTTGATTATTCGATCTTGTTCTTTGATTTTGATCTGCCACACTCATCATTATGTATGCATACCTGACACGTGCACACTTTCGAGTGCCTTCTGAGCATGTTCGATGATTGTACTTTGTCATAACTGTTTAATGGAAGCCCGGAATCTCGACAGTATAAACTTCTGTACTCTTTTTTCCGGCCCCTCAATCATGATATGTAGCAGTGGTGGAAATAAAGTTCGTGTTGTACTGCAAACTGAAACACTTTTCAGCTTGACGTGCCAGTATGTTTGACAACGCGCATGCTCAGAACTTGCAGCAAAGCAAGTCACCTCCACTGAAAATGCCAGACAAGGCAATCCTAAAATCATAAGTAAAGCTCGTGCGAGCCGTAAGAGGTTCATCTTGTTTTAGGGTGCATATACTATAGCGTCAGACACTGCATGCCCCAATACAAGTCCAACATTAGTTTCCTAAAGTGCAATGTTGACCCTTTCATCGAGACGCAAGCTCCAACCCTTTCGTCCAGAAGTGCTTACCAAGAAGCACACTCAAAAGAGTGCGCCCGCAACTGTCCCGCCTTGTACTCTGACGACAAATTACTCGCCTCCCAGTAAAGAGCTTAGCCAGTCAGATGGGTGAAGAAGAGATACTGCGTTCAATGCTGACAAAGTTTCAGTAGCAAAGAGTGCTCGACCAAATTTGTTGTCTTGTTATAAACATTGTCACTAGTCAAGGCGATCAATTATTGCTGTCATTTTACCGTGAAAAGTTCTTTGGCTAGGTGTTCGGCATTTCGTGAAGCCTAGATATAAAAGTGTGGCCGCGAGGCTCGACACCGATTGGTTGACGGGTGGGAGAAAGGGATTCAGGTGCTCGACACCGACTGATTAACGGGGAGGTCATGTGACCAGAGGGGTAGGTGAGGAGGAGCGAGGTAGTCGTGGAGGAGCTTGACCACCTGTGCACACGGAGAAAGAGGTGTTCGAGGGCAAAGAAGGCTCTGGATGATCGCCAGGGATATCAGTCTTATATGCGTTAGTATTGTTTCATTCTAGGAACTGTGGGAGCCGGGGGTAAAAGAGGAGGCAGAGGGCACGTGACAGGCGGTCGGCGGAGAAGACACGAGCTGGCGCGATACAGTGTGTGCTGAGCGAGGCTGGTAGCTGGACAAAGAACGTCGAAGCCAAGCTGCCTGGCCTAGGCCTGGCCTGGCCCATAACGAACCCCGGAGCGGTCCACCAGCGAGGTCTGGAGCAAGACCGGTGGAAACGGCGAGCCCGGGCTATATGACCTGGGCTATGACGATCCCGGAGTGGTTCCGCAGCGAGACTCGGGCATTGATAGCCCGGGTCAGCCAGCCTACGCAGCGCTGGCGTGGGAAAGGCGATCCGCAGGCCTGGACACGGACCCCGACTGTGAGCTCTGATCGACGGGCGACAACAAAGGTCGGCGGGCATGGACTACCGGCTCTCGACGACGGGCAACCGAGAGGTACAGTTAACCCATTCGCTGTCTTCTCGTTGCAATGTGTGATTCCCTGGGTGACGGGCGGAACGCATACCGATCGGGAGACGATTATTAGTATAGAGGGACCTCCCCCATAAAGAACCCCCACAGAACAACTATGAAGTGTACACATGATACGCGTTAAACTATATGATGAAGAGCGCCGTGAACGTAGGCGTCTGGAAAATGAAAGTAAACGTTTGTGATGCTAGAACATTTCATATATGCAACACAATTGCCTAACAGTTTGCCATCACTTCTTTTTTTTTTGCTTTTTTCACTATAGTCTGCATGCAGGCAGTTCGTATGGTATGTGGTTTTCTTTCCTCATATCTGGGCGGATGTTCATTTTGTCGCATTGTGGCTGATTATTTTTGGTAAAGAATTGAGGATAAGCCATGAAATGCATGTTTGCTTGTGCCGTTGTCGTACTGTAGATAGTTTATTTAGGTATAGCTATGAAGTCTCCTTAGATTGCTATTAAATAATTTAGAATCGATATAGAGAAGGTAGTCAGTACATTATAGTTAAAAAGTTGTTATAAAAATCAATATTAAGAATACAAGTGAAGACTAGGGCAAATAAAAAAAAGTAAAATAAAACGGCGCCGATATTTGTTACTTTTGGCGTGGTTTACAGTAATTATAGCGAACGCGACCAACTTGTAGCAGCTCGTCCACGCCCCGTTTTTTAAGTTCCTAATTATGTCTAAAATGAGACGCGGAAGCCTCGTTTTAACCAAACATGGCGACGAGCTAATGCTACTGACACTGTAATTGTCTGACGACGTTTTTACCTAAGACATTTTAAATTATGAAGCACATGACTATTAATTCGTGGAGATTCTATTTTATTAGTAGCAATTTGATGTTGTACTCGATTGACGCGTTCGCAATCTTTATTAAAAAGAAAGAAAACAAGAAAAAAAGAAGTAGACTCCTAACTGCAATATTGTCAGGTAGATTAAGACAGGTGATGAGCAGAAGGCATACGAGAAAATACGTACCGTGAGCTGAGCAATTTTATGGCAACGTTCTGTTGTCATCATCCCTCTCTCTTTGCTCCTATTTTGTTCAGCGTTTCCTTTTTGTTTTGTTTTGTTTGACAGTGACAACAAAACAATCGTAAATCTCCACACCGGTCGGGGAAATCAGTGGCGTCACGTAAGCTACATTAAGACAACCGAAAAAAAAAATCGGAGTGAATATCAGACGGTAGTAACCTTCAGACATTTCCTCCATCCACAACCTCTCATCAAACGATCGCATTGAGAACTGCCCCGATGGAGTTAGCACTGCTTCGACAAGTTCTTGGTTGGAGCAAAAGGAAGTGGAGCCAGCAAGAAGGCGTCGTGCTCACCTTCAGCATCCGTTCGTTTTCAGGTCTCTCGTTCGTTTCTCGATGACGCGGTCATGGGCCCGGGGATCTTCACGGGGAATCAGGGAGCGCACTCGACAGTCGCCCACCGCCGGGCTTCCAAGATGGCGCAGGTGGAAGGGGGGGCGCAGTGCGCAGGCGCCTCCTCGCCTTGCGCCCGGCTCGTCCCGGCAGCCGCGATCCTCCGCATCCCCTGGATCGATCGGTGGAAGTCGCGCGCTCTCCTTGTTCGCCGCTTTTGCTGTTCATGTTGTTACATATCTCATACGGACTCCAGAAAAGGTCTGCAAGGTTTACATGCACGCAGAACACCTAGACAGCCGATCCCGGGGAACAATACCAGGATCACTGCGAATTACAAAACTGATAACACATTAGATCCGAAAAAAGTGCGTTGCGGGCAGGGACGATGATTAAGGGGAGCGTCATGGCCCCTTTAGCCCGCGCACGCGGAACTTTGTCTTTGTAGGCGTAATATGTTAAACGAGACACAGCTTGGTTTTTAAAAACACAGATCTACAGAACAAGCACTACACACCATAAAAGATTAAATTATTATTTGGAACATTGACGAGAATTTGTACACAAGCTTTTTTTTCTGGACATTACGAAGGCCTTGAATACGTTACAGATTGATGTTCTATTGATTAACAGTTAATTGAACGGGGTACACGGCGTTGCATTAAAGCTTTTTGAAAGTCACCTAAAGGATCGGTATCACTATGTGCACATAAATAACGTAGCCTCTGATATACGAGAAATACGACACGGAGTAATCCGAGGGTCATTCCTAAGCTCTTGTAAGGCGAATGCCAATTGCTTGTCCCATGGCGCAAAATAAGCGGCGGCGTGTGCGCGAAAGATGGTCACACCAATACGTCATCCAGCACGTGCCTCAGAAATAAAACACAAAGAAAAGCACAGCAACCCAGATGCTTCGACACGGAAGCCGTCGTGAAGCCGGTAAGGTTCGCCGTTCCTGCGCAGTGGGAGAACGTGATGTCAACGCCGGAGCGTCGTGTGAAAAAGGAAGACGTGGCGCGCTGCTTGTAGGAATGCACTGCGTGTAGGAATGCTTTCGAATTCATACACGTAAGCAGTCTTAAATTTATCTGCTGATTTTTTCCCCCTCTAACGCTTCGGTCGCACGGCAGCTTTCTTGAATGGCCATAAAACGCCTTTTAATTAATCTACCATATTTTCTTTGGTCTATAAGGCTTACCGTTGTATAAGCCGCACCTCCCTATAAATGGTCGTTTTCACAAAAAGAAACATTCGTCGATATGATGTATTATATTTAGTTTATGTTGCTGATATGAGAACCATGCGGGACTCCCCAGAATGAATCATATACGCAGACGATGCTAACCCATTCTCTAAGCCATAATCCAAAGGCACATTAGACACAATGGCAAATAGATACCCGGTCAGACTATCTAGCTCTTTTTGAAGTGCAAAAATTTACAGATTAAGGGGGAAAAAAAACTCAATGCACGAGCTTTAGTTCAATTACAAGCGAGACAAATATTCCATACGCATAAACAGTGATGGAGTGTCTTTGGAACTGGTTAAGGAGCAAACATTTTTAAGCATATGGTTTAACGATGAGCTTAACCATTTAACGCATTTACACAAACTCTGCTCTGAATTCTCAAAAGCAGTGGGATGTATATATATATAATTCATAATCTACTTGTGGTCAAATATATTCTGTTTCTCTTTATGATCTTCAAGAATTTCATATCTCGCATTAGTGTGGGGTACATGAACCAAGATTTAGATTTATTTATGCTGCTCCCAAACAGCTCAAAGCCTTCAATAGGGTTACACCGTACAGATAGTCTAAAATAATATATAGAAAATAAACAAACCTGGTCACAAGCTATCGAGCAATCATTGATCGCACACTTTCCCCTCTTAATTTGCTTTAAAGGTCATAAAAATCGATATAAGCGTTATTTGACTTATAACAGAGAAATTTCATAGAAATCAAGCAAGTCTCGAATTGTGAGGAGCCTGGGTAAAAGTATCTTGCACCTATTTTGTCGCCAGGGAACATGAAACAAAGTCTTACTAAGCAACAAAGGGCAGTCAATAAGAGTCTTCAATACTTTGTATTTAAACACTAAATCACACATTAATCTTCTTACAAAAAGAGGCGAGAGACGAAGTTTCTAAAGGCTCACATAATTATAATAAAGTTTACGTCAGATAAGACAATCGTACACGACTCAAACAAGCCATTGTAGCACAGATTTCAAACGGTGGGTTTTGATTCTCACAACTGAAGACACTCACAACTGAAGACCTTGATTTGTCAGAGCCATATAATTCATTAGAATAAGCGATTAGTCTTACAGAAAAAAGAAGCAACTTTAATTTTTACGGGATTTAAAAATAACATATTTGCATTATACTAAAGATGAGTGGCGTCAATGTCAAGCTACAATAGCTCACAATCTGCGGTAGTGCTAATGCTACGATAAATTTTAACATCGTCATCAAATTGAAGCACCTTGCATTGCCTACACTAGTTGCAAGGTCATTTATAAACATATTAAAAAGTAGCGGTTCAAGGTTAGACCCTCGCACCACTCCAGATTTTAGGACGTGAGGAGAAGACCTGGTGCCCAATGTAAGATACTGTGTTCGGCCGATCCCTGAGGTAGCTTTCAAACAATTTACAAAAGCCAAAATCAATATCAGGGTTTGATAACTTTGTTGACAATTGACTGTAATTTATACGATCAAACGTTTTAGAACAGTCAAAATAGCTTACATCTACCTTCCTACCTGCTAGATGAACTGCAACAGAATAATAGTCTCCCAGAAAATGCTATTTTGCCTATTTGATAACTTTCATGAAAACCCACGAGGCTAATGTACATACCGACACTTGGAAAAATACACTATACGATATACTAATAAAATGTTTTTACGTTAAATGACTCGAGACACAGGGAGGACCTGAACATAAACCCTAAAAATCTTAGCTCATATCGAACCCCCCCAAAATACCCGGAAAACATAAAAAAAATAAGAACCCACTGCGGCATCATCATTGCCCAATATATATATGGTAATTCAATTTAATTTAATGTAGCAATTTAATTTTGACGATGTCCTGTTCCAACGCTGAAATGAAAGGTGATGTAGAGACCTCGTCAAACTCCTAGACCTCCCATGCACCCCCCCCCCCCCCCCCCCCCCCCAAACCCCATCTACGATGGAAATGAATAAAACTTGAAACTCGGAGTGAATGAATTTTGAGCCACGTCAATCGTTGAGATCCTGGTATCGTGTGCCGCGATTGGTTGCTTAGATGTTTGGCGGGAAAGTATACACGCGCACATTTTTTTTTATTAGTGTATGGCCTTCGACAGCTTAGACAACACAGGTTGTAGTTCCTTGCCCTATCCCCGTTTTGCCTCGCGATTTGATCCTCTGCGTTTTGATCGCATAATGCCTCAATCTGAATGACCCCGGCGCGACAATGATAATACTCATGATCCGAAACCCCCTGCGTTGCATGAACTCTCACGAAAATACTTACGGACATCTGAAGAAGCGCAGAATTTGCGTTTTTAATATATGGGCATGTTCGTGCCTTTGAGCTGCGTTCGGATAAATGACGAAGGGAAGTAGAGCAGTCGAGTGTATGCGCCGAGAAAGTGAGGGAGAGGAGGAGGAGACGATAGCGTGTAGGGATGTCAGAACGCCCAGTTCTGGTTGGAACGATTAGTGGATAGACCTAAAGCTATAGCTGCCATTGTATCCACTGCATTCGTTTGACGTGTTAAAGCGCGGAACGCCGGCGTCCGGCGCTTTGGCTTCCGCGTTCGAACGCGTTTGACAAGAAAAATCGGAACATAGGCAGCTAGCTTTAGGTCTACCCCCTATAATCATTCCAATCGAAGCTGGCCGTTCAGACGCCCCCGTGCGCTCTCGTGTCCTCTTCTCCCTCATTTTCTCGGCGCATACGATTGCAACATTAGCCGATAAGAAATCCCAGAAATAAATCACGAAAAAAGATGACCCTGCGTTTTTTGAACTGTGAGCGATTCTACTGGGTGTTTCATTTCGAACATATCTAGTAAAAAAACTCAGTCCGTGAAAAATACACCGATGCGGTTCGGGTGTTAGTTATAGGGCGTGGGGGATATTTATAGGAGGCTAATCACCACGATGAGTCAAACATCTCAGTACTGGAATGTCTTAATTGAACTTTTAATTAGCGGAATTAAGCCCATGGTTTCAATTAGAGGCTTGCGGAGCGTCATCTAGAACCACTGTGTAAAAACATTTTTGCAAGATTCGAAGAACTTGGTAAGTTCAATAACGCGCCAAACATTCTACCTCGATAACTTGGATGATGGTCCCTCCATGAACGTTTTCAAACTACCAGCGTTGCGCTCGTTGGACGAATAAAAACTTTAACGTGCCCTCGCACTCACCACGGTCCAATCTTTCTATAATTGGTTGATTTTGTGACTTTAGATGACAGTCAAGACGTCTCTAATTGAAACCACGCTTTTATTTTCATTAAATAAACAAGTTAGTTAACACATTTGAGTTAAGTGTATGACTTATTGTGAGAATCACCCCCTTTAACATGGCCTCCTGCTCGTATAACTCCCCTGTGCAGACCGAATTTGTGTACCTTTCACGGCTTTCTTTTAATAAATCTGTTCAAATACGAAATCAAAGACCCTGTTTAGTAAAACTGGTAGCTAAAGAAATGCCGTGCGTGGATTAATGTGCGTATGGCCCCTAACTCCCGATTCTTAAGCTGCCAGCAACTGTAGTGGTTGCGACTCTTGACGCCCCGTAACCCAATTTATCGGTTCGTACTTGACACACCTAAAAGCTTTTAACCCTTTGAGGGTCGAGTTCTTTTCCCCTAAAAGATGTATCTCAGTGGTCGGGCTAATTGTCGAATGGAATAAAATATAAAAAAAAAACTCAATGCGCAGGTTTTTTTTTTCTTCTAAAATTATCTAGCCCGAGCACGTGCACTGCTATAAAATCTAGAGGTTTAGGAGCATCACATTAAAATATTGACGGTAAAAAGCCCTAATTTTTTTTTCATTTGGTTACATTTGGGCGCGTCCGCTTTCGTGACATGTCGGTGGTTTCAGATTCCGGACTGGAGGCAATTAAAAGAGAGTCTCCACCGAATGGTAACCCCTCATCCTCTGAATTCAATTCTGAGAAGCGTTAAAACTCTGAATTGCAGGAGCCTGCACTCCAATTGCCGGTACCGCCAGAGCAGCCGAACTGCAAAGCGATCATCTTGCACGCATCACGGCGCATCACGAGCTCAGAGCGTCTGATTTCTGAACAATAAATAGAGAATTGTAGCAAACCGTTACCGTGTTCTGCGTACCGCACTACGGGAGCCTTTGAGGCACGCTTTTAAGCGCGCCCCCGGCTGATACTGCGTGACCGCGGAGCGCTCGCTTAAAAGCATGCTTCAAAGGTTCCGGTAGTGCGGTACGCGGAACACGGTAACGGTTTGCTAAAACTTCCCAATATTCCCCAGCAAAGCGAAACACCGTGCGAATATAACGTTTGTAGTTTGCCGAAGACATAACACGAACCAATACCTCTCACGGTGAACGCGCGGTTGGGCGCCGTTCAGATACGTATTTTCAAATGTGTAACCGCCGCCATACACTTATACGGCGACGGCGGTCAAAGGGTTAAAAAAAGTATCGTTAAAAGCAAACTGATGAACCGCTAAACAGGAACACCGCGCCGCCTTGCAAAAGCGTGATGTTTTCGTCGCGTGATGCGCGCTCCGCGGAGAGGTCCGTTGGGATTTCTCTCTTGTGTGAAGGTCGCTTTAGAATAAACTAAAATCACTGAATCCAGAGCGGTATATAGAGAGAGTTTGGTCAATGGGAGGCGTGGGCAGAACCAGGGCGTGCACCAAACGTAGAAAGAGGGCTTGACATGCTCTCTTGGCCAACTAGAAGCCGAAAAGAATCCCCTAGCGGTGATAGCGAGAAACAGTGTTAATCATAGATATATGGTTTTAATAAGCGCGTAAGAGTTAAATGTAGTAACCCTTCATGGTTGAAAATAGGGTGCACGTGATGTTTCGATCATGCAGACATATGTACGAAATTATTGTGTCGCTCGAACTCTGTTTTGCTCGGACAGAGTGTGACCGCTCGGACGGCTGATTCCCGGCCCTCGGCGCCTGGCGTAAGGATTGTGTCGATCGATCCGCTAGTCGTGCTCTTCCACCATGATTTTGGTGGAAGAGCGCACTATCACGTGCACCTAATTTTCAATCCCCGAGGGTTACTCCGACGCACTTTTGAAGTTTGTTTCTCGCGACCATCGCCAGGTATTATCTCCGGCTTCTGGTTGGCCACATTCGAATTTGTGAAGAAGCCCTCGAACACGTCCAGCCCACTTTCGGCCAATGGTGCTTCCTCATTTTTCTCCTATACTTCCCTCTCTACACATATGGCTCTGACTGGATCTTTGGAAATTAGCACCATTGCCTTCCGTACCTGCTAGCCGGCCACAAACAGATACTAATATACAGACGACCAAAACCACGCATGGCGTTTGGCTAACCTGTCTACGTTGCCATGGAAATCGCCGTCCTGGTCCATTTGAATCTTCCAAGCTTCCAGAGGGTCATTCTAAACCAGTAACGCCAAGATTACCATGGAGCATGATTGTACTAGAAGCGTTCCTCGCCAATATAAGCGTCTTTGGCACTGTGTATGCAATCAATATGCCAATCATGTCCATCTCCACGGATCTATTACAATTATATTGTTCTTCTTGTGTACTTGAAAACAGTAAACTTAATTTTTCTGTACCTCCAAGCACCGATCGACACAGCGTGATGTGGTGGTACGAAAATGTACGCATGATTTCCCGGTGTGTGGATACCAAAATTTCGGTATACAAGAAACGTTTCCATAAAGCTATCCATGACCAGCGAATTTAGATCAGCTCACCAAGAACGGATGGGTCAAGGAGAAATCGCTCATTTTACGGACCAACATTGCGACCATTCGGGGAGCTTGGCGCTACTTTCCCAAAATCCAGTGACTTTAGGAAAGACTAGGCCAACACCTAGTACGAATTGTTTCAGCCAAAGTCCAGACGCAGACGGCGCTACGCCCCGGAAAAAAAGGCCCCAGGCGAGAGGTAGGGGAAATAGGTACCCCCAAAATTCTCTATCTCTGAGTTTTACCGATCCTCATGGCCTTCGGGCGGTCCGGTTATATATCCGTGAGAAACGGTCCAAACAAATAAGGAAATATACGATTCTCCGAGGTACACATGGCGACACTGTTAGCGCAAACACGACATCGGCGCAACTTCACATTTTAATTAGAAAGAGTATTAGTGGGAACGAAATTTTACCATCTGCATTATATCCCCAAATGAGCACTTTCAGTGCCTATGATAACTTCGATGACAATCAATGAGAAAAAGAGAGAAAAAACTAGCGATCGCTTGTTCGTGGAGTGTCGCGCTTTTTATCTATTTGGAAATGGTACACAATTGCCTCTCAAATTTCCCCAAACACAATAATTTGAGAAAAGAGTCAAAGTACAGGCTAGCTGGTGGAAGTCAACCATTTCGTCGTTTACCCTGAGACTGGGGGGTTATTTGAAGAGCAGAACAGAAAAAACAGATAGCTGAGTTTGAGACCTGTCTGTTTTTTCTGTTCTGCTCTTCAAATAACCCCCCGTCTCAGGGTAAACGACGAAATGGTTACAATAATTTGGTTTGGCTAGAAGTGTTTTAAATATTTATTTCACAATAAAAAAAAACACAATTTGGTTTTGGCAAATTCCATAATTTGGCTTCCAAAATATCCTACAATAGATTACTTCGGTTGCTTTGTGTGACTTTCTGTCTCCCTTTCTACCTCTAGGCGGGTCAGGTCCTTTCTGACCGGACAATGACTGGACCGCCCGAAGTCCATCAGAATCAGTGAAAGCCGGGCGACAGAGAACCCTTTGGGGACAATTTTTCCTACTTTCCACTTGGGACCTTTTTTTTTCGGGGACAATTTTTCCTACTTTCCACTTGGGACCTTTTTTTTTCGGGGACATTTTTTCCGGAGAAGGTTTTTTTCGGGGACGTTTCTTTCGGAACCCATCGACGGCGAGCATCTCAGCAACGGTTCACGCTTTTGCAGCCCGAGCGACGTTGCGACTGAAAATTGCGAGCGAATTCTCATCACGCAAATCAGGAAGTAAATTTTGCGGTGTCCACGCGAAATGAATTGCCGCATGTCACATTATTCACGCGAAGTTATGCGGTGTAACAAGCCTCGGTAATTTCGCTGAGGCCGCTCAAGTAGTCAGGCATTCCCAGGAAGACGTAGAATCGACAGTTCAAACGCGAAGCAGGGTAGGGGGCTGATACCAACGCCTACAACATCGCATTTCAATGGTTTGTTTACGGGCGACGGCGAGCTTCTTGCCCACACTCCCTCGCGCATGCGCGGCGCCGGTGGCATCCGCTAGGGGCGCTCCGGTTTGCTTGTAAACATGAGTTGGTGTATATGGCGACGTACCGCCGGCATACCACGGGCTGGACCACGCGATGGCGGCGCACGGCGGACCAACGTTGCGATGGACGTGGGGCCGCTACTTGGGAACTGTCGTTTGTGGTACCGGCCGATAAATCTACAAGCGCAGAACATCGAGCGGAAGGGATGTAAGTGCTAAACAATCGCACGACAAACGGTTCACGGAAGTTCGTCGTAGTCGTCTTCTTTAAAGGCCGAAGAAGCGGAGGAGAGGAAAAAACAAAAAAAAAAAAAAAAACGCGGTCGGGTGTAGTTACGTGACTTCCGGCCATAAGCTTCCGTGCTCGTGTGTTGGTTTCGGTTTCAAGCAGTGGAGTTTTTTTTTTAATTAAAAATATACGGGACTCCGTAGCGAAATGTTGAGTGGGTAGTCTCCTAGGCGTTGTCTATCATAATGCGTTGTCTATCAAATTCCAGTCAAATGCGGGGCTTGTTATGTAGGACAAACGGTCAGGTGTATTAATGACAGGTTAACTGTACGTAAGCGTGCAGTCAAAAACAAAGCTGAGTCTTCAGAACTGGCAAAACACCTTTCTTGTAATAAGTGCGTAGCATTGTGGCAGAACATTAAGGTCCTAACAAAGAAAAGTATTTGTACAAACGTCTAGTGAAGGAATTATTGATGATAGATGAACGTAAGGATTGTTTTTGCATATGCATGTTTCACTGGGAAATTATACGCTCCGTGCGGGAACTATAGGGGGCGCTTTCAAAAACGCGTGTAGCGCCGCTAGCGGAGGAGCTGGCGTTCGACAGTGAGGCGCGCTCTGCAGCCTGCGGCGCCTTTTCGCGTGCGAAGCTGTGGCGGCGGAAGCGCGCACGGACGGAACTTTTGCTTTTTGAGCCGATAAGTTGAGGGTGATGTTGCATGAGTGCTGGGAGAGATTTGAGAAAGGCATTTAGGCTGTTCTCCCCTCCTTATATATTGAGTTTGAGTTGTTATTAGGGGTAATTTCTTTAGTTGTGGTCGAAAAAGGGGTCTGAGAAACTTTCCGAAAAGCAAGACGGCCGCCACCAGCTCTCAGTGGGAAATTTGTTTCGCTCGTCGCTGTAAACGTAGGACTGCTGGGACGATGATATTTGGAGGTGAGTGAGATGTTTACTAAGTGGGCCAAGTTTTATTAAGACAGCAGGTGTGAAAGTTACGGCTCTAACGAATAAAGGAATAAAGCTGTCAGGAATATCCAATATTGGATCCAAAATCTTGTGTTATAACCGGGCTGTGCGAAATGCAGATTTGAACACACAGTTTTTTGGACATGACCGTAACTTGACACAACAGTTATAATACCAAAAATAGGTGGCATAGGGAAACCAGGTGGAAATTAGGTTTGGGCGGCGTAACTGAATGGGAAACGGTTTTGACCGTGAAAGGGCTGTGAAGAGAATACCACTGGTCGTGGGAGATGGAGACTTTACAGGTAGGAAGAGACTAGTGCACTGTACTTCCAATTGAAGCAACTTTACGAAATGTTGCTTCAAAGCTGAGAAAACAAAGTTTTCCGGCCAATTAACACACGGTTTGGCCGTCAAAGGCTTTTGCGGTCAGCTGTTGTGTAGTAATCTGGTTGTGCGAGGGTCTGATTTTGGGTACACAGGTACTTGGACAACCGTAACTTGACAAAACACGTATTGTACCTAGAAAAGATGGCATAGTTTAACCAGGTGGAAATATTTTTGAGCGGCGTAACTAAATAGGAACTGGTTTTGACCGTCAAAGGCTGTCAAGAGAATACCACTCATCATGGCCTGGAGGTGCACACTTTACAGGTAGGAAGGTACCAGTGGACGGTACTTCCAGTTCGAACAACTTTGCGATAGGTAACTCTAAAGCCGAGAAGAAAAAAAAATGTGTCTACAAGACTCGGGGTGTCAGTGTTTCCACATCCAAAAGAAGGCCGATCAAAAAAGAAAGCACACCACATAAACTTCCATACTCAAACATCGATTGTCCATTCATTCCAAGTTTCATTGTAGTTTTCCTTAGATTCATATTGGTCGCTTTTTGTACCGTCCGAATCTTTCTTCATGAAGTACAGACTGCGTGCCATACTGGTCCTGAAATATCATCGACACGTACGAGGAGGATGAAACTTCCTTGGAGGGCATTCCTTCAACGAAATTCGCACTGCATACCCGTGAATGTGGGATGGCATTACTGCTACGAAAACAAACGCAGAGCGCAAAGCGGCAGTGTAGAATATGTCAGCCGTACCGACACAGTGGCCGACACGATCGAGAGACCAAATTTCTCGCGTCTTATACCCTTGTTACACGGGCATACGTAACTGCAGTTACGCTAAACCACAATTAGCGCACAATACTTGCCGACAACATTCTGCGGCGATGCAGTCAGAGCTATGGGCGAACGTGCGCTTGAGCATCTTGAGCACTCATCAAAGCAGTGCGCGCGCTCTCTTCACTTCTTTTGAAATAGCTGTCCGAGGGTATAGTGCAGCATCTGTGCCGCCACGTAACCGCAGTTAAAGCTGAGTTAACCGCGGTTAAGTGTGCCCGTGTAACAGGGGTATTACGCGACCGGTCCATCATTGTCGCTGTCCCACAAAACATCGGCGAGCTGAAAAACTGTGAAATTTCGTCCCCACGAGATACGACGCATAACTATTGGAGCACTTAACGACACAGCAGTTCATGCTGTCAACCCGACGCAACCACACCGCTCCGACTTCAATGCGTACCAGTGTACGTGGCGTGGTTTCGTTTCGCTGGGACTCTCACTGCCTACCTTCGGTAACGGCCGCGCGGCGGCGCGCCGGTCGCGTCGCACGGAGTGTATATTAGAACGTTCCTAAACCAGTGATTTTTTTTCACCTAAGTTTGGGCATTTCTATGTCACCTATCTTTGTCCATTGTGTAAATTGTCCCCCTAAAAGCTTTTTTTTTTTTTTTCTTCTGTGGTTGGCCTTTTTGTTTAGGTTCGCAGTAGGAATCTGTTCTGATCGTTCGAGTGTTGCCACCTCACCCGAGATCAAGGATGTTTCGCTTTATGTGTCCGGGTCTTCATGTTACCTTCTGGTCTTTCTGTTTCCTCCTTTGTGTACGCACCTATAGACCGTTCCACTAGGAAGAGTGGAAAGAGAAATAATGCCCTCCTCCTCTTACCCCGCACGTCTTCTGCTCCGCCGATGCCGAGTTGGCAGTACCTAACATCAAGCTGGCGTGCAAACTCGGTTTAAAATCGCGTCATTTTGGTAATTTCAAGAACAGATGCACGGAGTTTGATACGCAAGTTGTCGTGTATAACGCTAAGCTCGATAAAAAAAAAAAACCAACCGGGTCCAATTGCGCTGTTATCCGCTTGCAAACATAAAAAAAGGAAAAACTATGTTAGAGTGCCCGGCTCTCCGGCGAAAAGGAAATCCAGTGGTTATAGTTATTTTACCATACGAAGTTCGTACTGGTGTAGGCCTTTCGCAGCAATGAGTAAAAGTCTGGAATAATAAATAAAATCCTGCTCTCCTGGTGCAGTAGACGCCGTGGTTGAGGGTAGTACTGCCGTCTGATTATACTGATATTGAAGTAACAGAAGATACCTAGTTAATCATTTAATAAAATAAAACGGCAGAGCGCTTTAGGCTGATTTTGGAGCAGCCATAAATATTCTAAGAACGCGAATCACTTCAAAACGGCAGCCGCGAGCGAGAGTTCGATGTTCGGCAGAGCCCGCCGGTACAGCCCAAAGATGGATAGCGGCAACCTCCCGGTTTGTCATCTGCTAGCCGAGTCGGGCGCGAATCCCGGAGAAAAGCTCACCGTAGAAAAACTTACCGGAGAAAAACTCACTGGAGATAAGCTCGCCGGAGAAAACATATATCAATTCATTATCATTAAAATCAGTCAGCTTTGTAAGAAATAAAATGTCCTTTTATGTATTATTTCTTAAGCTTATTGGGTATATTGCTCCGACATTAATAATTGCGGGCGAGTGTTTTCTGTGGCTTACTCTCTAGGCAACGAAAGCCTAACTGAAAACTTCATGAACTTGAAGAACAGGAAAAAGTTCGAAAACTTAATAATGGATGCCTAAAACCTAAGAATCAAAACTGTAAATTTTGAAATCCGAAAGTGCATGCGCAACAACACGGTACCTGAAATTCTCTTTGGAGCTTCTGTTAACCTTTGAAAATAGGATAAAACAGTCAGTAGGATATCGAAGCTTCTTTCTTCCACGGACATAGACGTTTTCTAGCCGCTCGTGCTGGTTTTTCCACACGTTTCCTTTGTGTGATAGTGTCCTTCTACGATGAGCCACCCATGACCTTCAGAGCTGCTCACTGTCACCGTTGTTACTCGTGACCTATATCAGAACTGGCCTTCAGTAAGGTAGCAACTTGGATGAGTTGGTAAACGTTATACATTATGAAAACCGCTCAAACGACGACGACGGAGTGAACACAACAAACCCGACAGGACGAAGCTGTTCTCTCAACTAAAATTTTGTTAGTGAAATTAACAAAAAGAAAACAGCGAAGCCGACACTGATTACACCAACAAACAGATACTTATCTATTACGCACTACACAATATTTGAAGCTGAAACGGTTCACAGACTACTATTCATATTAACTCGCAAATAATAAACCTCTTTATTTGACAGAGCTACCGACGGCGCACTGTCAGTTGTCAATAAATTGCCTTTTTTACCGGTGTGCGATTTTCTGATTTTATACTTGCGGCTTCATTAATATACAGTATGGGCGATTACTAATTTCGGAGGAATTAGTAAATATGCCCAATGAACTTTAAGAATATCACAAAAAAAGAGGACATATTTTTAATGAAGTGATGAATGCGAATCGTGTTAAATTGCCACGTTTGACGCAGAATCCGTTAAGCTAAAAAAAATAGGTGAGCTTTTCTTCGCATCCGCTCAAAGGCCGGTGAGCTTTTCTCCGCATCTGGTGGTTTTGCGGTGAGCTTTTCTCCGGTGAGCTCATCTCCGGTGAGCTCATCTCCGGTGAGCTCATCTCCGGTGAGCTTTCCTCCGTTGAGCTTTTCTCCGCCGCCCGTCGGGCGCGTGCTCTTTCTCTCGTTTTACCCAGCCGGACCTGCTGAACTTCCCGGATGTGTGGAGAGGGCGCTGCGGCCGAACAAAATGGCGCCGCCCTGAGAGCACTAAATGGAATGGTCTCTGTAAGGTAGTGGAGCGTGAAATAAATGTTAGCTGTGTTTGGAGATCTGTGTCGTGTTTGTCCTCCTCGTCCCCACTTTCCAGGGTTAAAATCTATATTCAACCAGCTCGCCTGTACGCTCGCCTTAACTCCATCACCATATTAAAGTGTCTGGCAATAAATTTAAAAATTTTTTTAGGAAAAGGGGGAAGGGGGGGGGGTTTGTCAGTGTTACTTTCAGTCGGACTACAGGCAAGGCTACGACCTGACAGAGATAATTAAACAGCATCCTTGTGCACTCGCTATCCCCGATAAAATGATACACGCAGACGGAACGTCCCGCTACCAGCGCTGTTTACAGCGACAGCTGTTAGTGGGAACCTCACGGGGAAAACACGTGGGTGTCCTTCGCAGAAACTCCCGGCAACGCCATGAATCACGTGATCGCTCCCGGCCGCCGTCACTGAGTTTATTATACGAAAATTCGGCTTTGCGGATGTGTTAAAAAAAAAAAAAAAAACCGCGAACGATACATTAACGCAGTTTGTGCAAGTGAGTCATACGCCCAGGGGCAAGTCATAATACAATAATCGCCTCGATAAGCCGGATAAATACCTAAAATGTCGAAAATAATCCCTGGAGAGGGGGAACAGGACGGACAAAGGACAAACACAAATCTCCAAACACAGCTAGGTGACTGGTGCGCGAACGAAAAAATTCGCGTGGTCCGGGCATCGAACCCGGGACCTCTCCATTTCCAGTGCAGCGTTCTACCATCTGAGCTAAGCAGTCATTAGGCGCCAATAAAACAAATAGGTTTTATCGGCCGCCACCAGTCTAACACCAACAAGGGTGAAAGGCTTGCAATTTAAGGTTATCATTATAATGCAATTAAAAGCAAAGATGCCAGCGAGCTGGACAAGAATGACGAAAATAATCCCTGGATAGGGGGAAGAAGAGGGGCAAAGGAAACACAGTCACCTAGCTATGTTTGGAGATTTCTGTTTGTCCTGTGTCCCCCTTGTCCCGCCCCCCCCCCCCCCTCTCCAGAAATTATTTTCGTCATTCTTGTCCAGCTCGCTTTTACCTTTGCTTTTAATTCCATTATAATCATAACCTAAAATGTGTTCATTAACTTTTTTTTTATTTTAGTGAAATCAACGTATGGCTTCAATTAGAAACTTGCCGAGCTTCAGCGAAAACCGCTAAATTATTCAATTTTAGAAACACTTGGAGCAAGTAAGAAGCACGGCAGAGCTCTGAATTTACCATTTGCGCAGCAGGGACAAGGGCGACAACGCGCTCGCGTGACTTTTTCTGTCTCTTATTATCCGCATTTTGTCGCCGCCAGACTTCTGCCTGTTGCACGAGGGGTCATTTTAGTGCACCACTTCGCTTCACACGAGCTCGGAGTCTGGAACAAAAAACCTGATATAGTGGTTTTCCATGATGCTCGGTGCCTTATGTATATTTTCACTAATTGAAAAGTGGACGAACAAATTAAAGTTAATTATTCGACTTATCGGGCCGATTGTCGTTGTTGAATGCTATGTCATCGGATGACGCCGATGAGTGTATATCCTGCCATGCGACACTTCCCGAGGACGGGTCGTTTTCGACTTGTGTTGAATGCGAGTTCAGTTATCACTTTGATGAATGTTTTAAAACAAAAACAACTAAGGCAAAAAACGCAGCTACCGAAAATCCTGGGGTAGGCCCAACTTGCAAGAACACTAAAACGAGAGGTGCACAGGCACCAGAAAAGTCAAAGCAGAGTAAGGAAACTCAAGATCACGAAGAAGGAAAGATGCTGGTGGAAAAAACAACAACAACAAGAAACTTGCTGCACTGATGGAAATGAAGAGCACTGTAGAGAATATTGAACACAAAAAGTACAGATGATGTCAGACAAGTATGAAGGGCTACTTGCTGAGATGCGCAGTCAAAGGCAAGAAAAAACAGACTTTAAAGAACGCATACAAAAGATAGAAAACACTGATAATGAAGAAACAAAACAGCTCAAGCGAAAAATTAATGACCACGAACAATACAGCAGGCAGCCAAACCTTGAAATTCAGGGCCTGCTATTGGCCTCGAGATCGACCTAGAGGTGGCGCTACGGTCGCGCTATCATCATCATCAAAGCGGGGATAGGAGAACGGCTGCCCCATAGGCTCTCCACGGTCACACGCGAGACGGCGTAGATTCTTGCGTTTATTTTGTCGCATACTGTCGGTGGGAAAACAATTCTAGCGGAAAAGGATGCAGTACTGTTCGGTGCTTCAGTGAAGATCGAATCTTGTTGTCAGCGTGCGGCCCAAATTTTTATAATCGCTTCTGTGGGTGCGCGGTCTGCTCTAGGCAGACGTTGGAAAGCATGGAACACCACGACTGATGCCTGTCTCCGGCTGAACTGGAATATTTATGTTAAATATTTGTTTCTTTTAAAATGGATGTATCGGTCCATCAAGGCGGGAATTAAAAAAAAATAATAATAAATTCCATCCCAGATAACATAATACTGGTACTGAGGGGCTGTGAAATCGCAGCTTCTATGCTTTTTTTTTAACGTCTAGCTTTTGCAGTAATATAAATATTTAGAATGAAAATAAGTTAGCGCTGTATTGGAAATTACCATGCTATTGAGTTCCTCTGCCCTTTTACTGTGCCATAGTGTGGGTAAATGTTTTGGAGTCTGAACAAATCTACTGCGTTGCGATGAGGAGAGAGTGCCTCTTCTAGTTAAGATCTGCAAACTGCACGGTTGGCAGGACAACTGAAACAAGTGGGACAAACTGTTCTAATATATCTGCCGTAACTGTAATAAACGAGTGTAACCGAGCAATGCAACAATGTTCCTATAATTAAATGCTTTTCTCGGTAGTGTGGGTTCACCCGCTCCTATTTTCTTGGTGAGGGCCGCGGATGTCAAGATGCTAATACTATAAATTTCTGGCTAAATAATCTTGTATTCAAACACGGTAGACTTTGCAACCCAAACAAACGACGCGCACCACGACACAGACAGCATCGGCCGCAGTGATACTCTTTTACTGGTGAGGGCTAGCGACCTTCACGAGACTTTCCGCCCTCACCTAACATATATCGGGACTGGGCAGTTTATCGATTAACTTTAGTTAATCGATGAACTGCCCAGTCCCGATAATGCTGTAAAAGTAATGCTTTAATTGCAATTTTTTTTTTCCGGTTAATTGGAGTTTTGTGCTGGAGGAAGTCAACAAGGAGTAAATTATGCCTGCTTTAATATTTTTGACGACTTTACTTCTTTTGTGACACAGGCTTGCACGGTAAACCACTTCAACGTTCTTGTCACTTCGTCGAGGGTGATTATACTGTTTAAATAATAACTTAAAAAAACTTCATTTTAAATGGCTTTCCGTGTTTATATTGATGTAGGACTCACAACGTGAAGTTTAGAATGGGAATGCAATATGCCATTTAAGACATAGTAAAACCAGTAAAAAAAATGTGTAGTTCTAACCTCTTTCACGCAATATGACGGGGGAAATTTAAAGTACGGATTTATTGATTGATTAGCCTATTGAATGATAGCGATCAGTCGGGTTAATTTTCTAATCAAACCACAGACCCACTCAACATTCAATGCTTTACGAAAGCCACGGTTTGTGCGAGATAACAAAAATACGTGGGACCAACACACTAAGATTATGGAAGCTTCCGAGTTAATAATAATCGCTTTGCTGAATTTCTACGCATTTCAAGCTATACAACACAACCTTTAGTAAGAAGAAACAGCAACAAAAACATAAAACATTTAATAAGGAATGTCAAGCTCAGCCTGAAACGGGCTTGCGTCGTCGAAATTCCATGCTTCTGAGCGTGCGCCCGTAGCAGACGACGCACGGCGGTATCCCCGCTTTCGCGCGTTTCCAATTTTGGCCGCACGGTGGCGGCACGGTTCGATCTCGAGGCGAATAAGCGAAAAATGAATGACCTCGAACAACACAGCAGATAGCCAAACCTTGAAATTCATGGCCTACCATATTCGGTGAATTAGAACTTACTGCAGAAGCTGAACGACCTAGCCTTAGAGCTCGACCTACCGCGACTAACTTAACAAGAGCTGGAAGGACTACACCGACTGCTAACAAAGCCTGAAAAAAAAAAAAAAAAAAACTCCAGCTGTGTTGATCCGTTTTTCTACACGAGCAACAAGAGACCGCTGGCTTCAGAAAAGAGGACAGCTTCGGGGAAACAGGCCGCAGTTTTATGAAAATTTGACGGCACAGAACAAAAGGCTAGTCTGGCTGGCGGAGACGGAGACCACAGAAAAGAGCTATTGGTACACATGGCAAAAGAACGGATGATATATGTAAGAAAGAAGACTGGTGATAGTGCTATCAGGATCAGCAGCGAAGAGGAACTGATAAAGATACGTTAAAGATTAAAAACATGTTTTGGTTTTTCGGCTACTTTTATCTCTTTACTTTTTTTAACTTTCTAACTAATGGAAAAATCAACCACTGATTGTTGTTGTTACAACTGTGAAACATTTTACAAACTTATGAGAAATAACTCACTAGAAAACAAGCGAAATATGTCCTTATTTCACCTAAATGCAAGAAGCCCTAGAAGTAAAAATGACAAAATTTAACCGTTCTTGAGTATGCTGGATCATACCTTCGATATTTTGGCATTTACGGAGACGTGGTTTACTGGAGTAGGCGATGCTGTCAGCTTCAACAAATATACCAGAGAGGGAATCTATCGTGAAAATCGGAAAGGAGGTGGACTGCCGCAATATTTTTGCAACGGTCTAACATATGAAATTGTTCAAGAGCTCACGTGTGTCAACTATAATGATCAATCGTTAGTTGCCAAATGCTGTAAAAATGGCTGTGGGTGCAATATACAGACCGCCATGTGAATCATTGGGCGTTTTTCTTGATTTTATTACACATTTATTAGATTATGTTACAGTCGTTAACTTGAAAATTATCATAGTAGGTGACCTGAACATCTATCTGATGTCCGAATACCCCTCGAATGTTGTCTTATAACGTCTTATGAAAACTTGGTTAATGTGCCTAGTAGGATAACATCACATACAGAAACGTTAATTGATCTGTGTATAAGCAACTGCCAAGCTGATAACGCGTATGCGGGTGTCTTTGCAATTGATTTAAGCGACCATTTTCCTATATTTTGTTTTATACACTACGACTACTCAGGAAACAAGAAATCAAACGCACATGGGAACATGACATGACGCGACACGAGTAACCATACTAATGAGCAGTTTTATGCTTTCGTTTCAAGTAATAACTGGGACGACGTTTTATCCGAACTTGGCCCTGATAAGGCATATGACAGCTTTGCAGTTAAGATAATAGCACATCATGACGCAGCGTTCCCTCTAGTTCATTACAAAAAGCACAGTAAATCCAACAAACCATGGATTACCACAGAAATATTCAGTATAATAATAAAAACAATGAAACGAGCTCTTCGATAATTTTATAAAAACAAAAGATACCGAAGTCCTAGCCGAGTACAGAAAATTGCGCAATAAACTAGCTGCAGATCTGAAGAAAGCAAAAATCAGGTATAACACAGATACATCTTTATCTGTCCAAAATGGCCCTCTAAAATATGGAATATAAGCTCTAGGGTTCCGTGTTTTGGGAGTTCTGTAATAGAGAAGTTTCAGCTGCCCCTCTTCCCTGTTTTTACAGTCTCTATGGTCCATAGCTTTCACTGTTACAAAAGACATACCCTCTCCTTTCTGTATATCACAAATCGCATGACCCAAACTGGAAACCAAAAGAGTGGCTTTTGTCGTGACCTGAATGTATACAATGACCTGTTGCCCTGGATCAACCTTGACGAGACAAGTGTTAAGACCCCTTTTGACAACGGTCCGATGTTTGAAAGATAGTTATGGTGACATTTCCTTGGGACCATTGATTCTGTGCTGACCGAATTGTAAAACAAAAACAAAAAAAACAGAAAAAAACGTCTTTTACTTTTTTTTTTCTGGGGGGGGGGGGGGGGGGGGTGCCGTTGGCTCATAAACATTCGGTGTATATCGGAAAAATCCGGATTGACCAAACTTTTCTCGGCGGGTGTTTTTCGAAGTTTTTCGGATTTAGCAGAAAACACGGAACCCTAAGTATAGCTAAATGCCATAATCGTCAGTTCCCGAAGTCGTTCCAAACGTCTCACAATTGAAGATCAGACCTATTCGCCCTAGTCATTTGCGGAGAAGTTTGGTACTCATTTTTTGACGTCTGGAGCTGGTGCTCCTTCAATAATTCACAGCGATCTCTGTGAAGCTTTCCTTGATATGAATCAAATGGTGAATTCGGGTGGTCAATCGCCGGTGAGCCCTTGCCGCTGGCACCGGCGACCAAAACCGCGCCAGCGGCACACCACGTGACCCTCTGCACCCGAACACAAAGCGCCGGCAACTGGCGTTTCTATTTTCCCGGGTCGCGCGTGAGCTTTGTTTACTTCTTCCTTAATTGATCTATGGTACAATGAGTACGCTGTAGGCGTCAACAATATAAATTCTGGCTCTTTGAGATGTGTGTCAACACATTGGCTCTACATTTTTTTTTCGAAATATTAAGATCACCACAGCTTGGACAGCTAACAGTATCTTAAATTATAATATTAATGAAAGGGCAGATTAATAAATCCGTGTGGTGCTGCCGACACACGCGTAAAATTTTAGGTGTTTTTTTTAGTTCCAGGAACTGCTGCCATTTTATAAGGATCCCAAGGAGGCTTGCCTTCGTCGTTATTATAATCTGTATATGGTTATTACCTTTTTTGGGATCCTGTCTTCATTGCGCTTACCTCCCTTGAACTTGTAATGCGTATTCAAGTATCGAACTGCATCACATTGCATACATTCCTTTTTTTCAGCGGTGTAATGACGTGTTATTACACAGTCGTAAAACAAAGTAATGTATACTGTAGCCCAAGTCTCAGAGTAAACTAACCTTGTGCGGGCTGAACTAATTCGTCCAAAAATGTTGGATTTCTTCGAAACATAAATTATCTTTATTTTCGTTGTTTTCGCTTTCTTCTTTCGAAGCACAAACGGGTGTTTGTCTCGATGGCTTCGTTTGCGACTCGATCCCGCTATTTGCCGCTTCCGGCGAGCATTCTTTCGTTTGGTTCTTTTTCCCAATTCGGATGTGACGATACTAGGTACAGTCTGGCCGGCAAGCTGCCCGACCTCTTGGAGCTCGGGCAAAAATTGTGCCGCTAAATTGCCGGAACACGCATGAGAAGCGCCACCTGAACAGCTTGCACCCTCCAGCCTTTGACCACGCGAACGCCCTTGCCGAAGAAATGGCAAAATAATATGCCGGGAAACGACCGCCTGAATCCGCCAAAGCTAACCCTATTTTAATGCCCCTACCACTGACAGCGAGATCAGAAAGATAATTATCTCGTGAAAAAACAACAACGGGTCAGGCTTTGACGACCTAACTGTAGCCCCTATCAAAGCAGTAAACGACCTGATATGTTATCCTTTTGCGCATATATATAATAGAATCCTCGAAAGAGGCATATTTCTTTATCAAAAGAAAAAAAAAAAAAAATAACCTAGGGTATGTGTCATACATAAAGGGCAGATTAATAAAGGGCTAAAGATTAAAGATTAATAAATACTAAGTAATGTAAATAACTATCAGCCAATTTCGATACTGCCTTTATTTTCCAACATCATTGAAAAAGTGATAAACAGTAGGTTTTCTAAATATTTATATGACAAAAATATTATAACGCCTTGTCAAAATGGATTAAAAAAAATCCACAAAATCGGCTCTGTTGAACATAAAGGAAAACATAATCAGTAATAGGGAGTCTCGCCTTTACACACTAGGTATATTTTTAGACTTTCGCAAAGCGTTCGATTCTATTCAAAGTAGCATGGTATGGAGTAAGGGGAATAGCTCTTGACCTTATCAAATATGTTTATTCGATAGAACTGAATTTGCTGTCCTGAAGGATTTTAGATCGCAGATTTTCCGCATACAGTACGGTGTTCCACAAGGTTCCATCCTTAAACCTTTGTTATTCCTAATATATGTAAATGATTATGTTAACGTGCCGCTTACTACCTATAGTGTGGTCCAACTCACCAGGCTCGTTCTAAAATGAACCGTAAAAATCGACGCCTGCACGTAGAAGTCTAAACTTTTCGTCAAAGGTGTGTATCACAGGTCGGTTTTTCTTGCAAAATTACAAAGCGTAGTTCTTTTTCTGTAAAAAATAAGGCCTAGAAACTTGCCAGTTCTACGGCGGGCAGCGACGCAGACGACAGGGGTTCAGTAGCGGGGTGTGTTTGGCGTTCGTATTTTACGGTCAATTTTAGATCGAGCCTGGTGACTTGAACCACCCTATATATTATATTGCATGCGGATGATAATAACGTGTTTTTTCCGGAGATAATCTGCAGGAGCTTGAAGAAACTGCATAAAGCTGGCATAAAGAACCAGCTGTAAGGTTAGAGTCTAATCACCTAGAATTAAACATAAAGAAAAGAAAACATGTAATATTTAGATCAACGAACAAATCATTGCAGTATAAACCACATATTCACTTTCTAAATTGAAAAATAGAGTCTTCTACGGCGCACAAGTTTCTTGGAGTATGGTTTGAGGAATTTGTAAGTTGGACAAATCGTGTAAACAACCTAGGATGTGACATCTGACGTTCAATTGGAATGCTGCGCAAACTAAGGGAATTACTACCAAGCTGGCTCAAACTGCAACTGTATTACGCTCTTGTATAGTCTTGATTACAATATTGTCTTTCAGTGTGGGGCAAAACAACAAAAACAAATAAAAAATATTTCTTTCACAAAAGAAGGCTGCAAGGATAATTGACAATTTAGGCTACATCGAACATACAGCACCCTCATTCGCAACATACAAGTTATTACCAATAGAACATGTCCTCTCACATAAATTGATGATAATAATTTTTGGTCAGATCAAGCATGATGATGCATATTTCTTCGATACTTATCTTCATAAACCTGCGAAATGCGATCTCAGGCGTACCAACTATACAAAACCAAACGTTACGACCGACTATGGAACTCAAAACTGGAAAAAATAGTCAGAGTGCAGGCGAGCTGGTGTAAGCTGAACATGATTGCAAACCTGAGACTGGGGCAGAAAGAGAACACAACAGAAGGTAGTAAAAGAGAAGGCCTTCTCTTTTACTACCTTCTGTTGTGTTCTCTTCCTGCCCCAGTCTCAGGTTTACAATCATGTTCAAAAACTAGATTACCAAATTCCCAACCTACTAAACAAATACCCAAGCATTGTACAAATAGCACAGCTGTGTAGAACAATCCACAGGTTCAAGGAAAAGGTCAGAACATATTTCCTTGAAGCTGACCCCTACCTTAGATTATTGTTAGAGAATGCAACGTTTATGTGTGTTTAATACAAATATAGTGCCTTGAGTACATCTTCCTTTCATGGTGTTATGAAGTGTTGTGATATGTTAATGTCAGATGTGCGTATGATGATATTCTTGATAATGACGACGTTAATGTTTTGGTTTCATGATATTTTTTTGTTTGTTTCTATTTCTTGGTTTTTATTGTGACGCATTGCTTATGTTCATATGTTGATATGGATGATGTTGATCGGGACGGTTCACAGATGTCATCTTTATTTTAATTTTGTTGCTTAATTATGTATGCTGTATCTGTGGGCTGCTATTAGGGGGGGGGGAAGGGGCGGCCACGTCAGAGGGTGTCGAAGGGCGTCTTCTTTTGCTGCAGCCACCCCAGGTACATGTATGTCTGAAATAGACTATTCTATTCCATTCTAATTAGGCGCTATTGGGGAGAAGATCGAAAAGTGGCGCTCCCTAGCGGCAACCTCGGGAACTAACGCTGTGTGGCAAATAAACCCTTCGAAAGCAGTCATTAGAGCATTCGCTGCCATAAAAGACGACGACGCAAGGCACCTAAAGACATATAACACTATTCTTTTCTCCTACACACGTCTAGATAAAAGTAATCTAGTTTCCCCTTGCGTTCAATGTTATCGAAGTCCTCTTTGGAAGGCGAAACAAGCGCATGGGTGGTAGTGGCGGATTCAGAGGGGAGGTCCGGATGTCCTGACCCCAATATTGATTTCTGCATGCGTAAACATTTAGTGCGGAGAAACGGGGGGTGGGGAGTTGTTCTCGAACATATGAGACGCTGAGCCCCCCTGGAAATACCTGAGTCCGCGCGGGCGTGCAGGGATAACCGCGTCGTGTCGGCCGCGCGCTGTGTCGTGCGTCGCCGGCGCGGCGTCCGTGTTTTTCTGAATAATCCACAAAACGGGCAGATCACTTTTGAATTACCCTGTCACTTGCGACAATCATAAAAGACATCGACTAAAGCAAGCGGTGTCCCGTTGAAGAAAAGGACGTGCTCAACTGCGATCATGTCATCGAGTGCACCACTGCACCAGACCCGACGGCGGTCGGCGTCCGCATCGTCGCGTACGGGGTGCAGTGCTCCGCGTTGCATGTACCCGATTTCAAAGCACGCTTCGAGCACTGCAGTACGCAGCAGGTGCGCGCCGTACCGCTATAAATACGCAACGAGCGCGGAAATGATGCGGCGTACGCTAAGCGGGTGCTGGCGTCAGAGTTGTTTGTTACACAGCGATTGTTTGTGGTGACGATGATGATCATAAAACTGCGCCTCCTATAGTTTGATTTGTCTGGTCATATCACTCGCCTGTGCCTCTACTTTCCCGCACAACACTGGAAGAGCCAATCACCGCAATGTATGGAGGCAGCTCAGCGAATGACGATGCTGAAACATATGCTTAGACCAAAGAAGGCACTCTGAGTCGTGACATTAAAGGGGCGACGCAGCGATTTGTGTACTTTGCGTAAATACCGCTTAGAACAGATCCCGGACGTTAATGACCTGTGAAGCACCCGTTCGCTTTTCAGCACACGCAATGGAAGTCGCAGAAAAAAATAAAAGAAATATGAGCAGCGTTCACCCCCTCAACTTGCAGCCAGAACAAGCGGCCACGTGATCTGGAGCCGGTTATATGTCACCAATGTTGATCATAGCCGCGCTCTGGGGTTGGCAAGGCACAGGACACGCACTGAGTTCCAGACATTGTTATGGCTCGGCTATTGCCGTCATTGGAACGATTGGAAACGGGCCAATACCCGGATGCTTCTCGAGCTATCGATTATCACAAGTCCAAATGGAGTACCCACGCAATGCTCGGGTCCAGTATATGAGCAGCATTCAAATATCGTCATAGGGCGGTACTGCGGCCACCCAGGTACGCCATCAAGTTTTGCGAAAAAGAGCTTGAATAAAAACGCTCGCCTTTCTCCTTGAAGTTGCACCGCAACAAAGGAGTTTCTTGGCCAGTAGCGTTGCGTTCGAGTACCCTTGAGACCCACTACACTCTCAACAAAAGGATAGTCGTCGGGTACTTACTACCTTTGGGGTGGTCAGAAGCCGTCACAGATATCGTTATTCCCTTAGTTATGTAGCGCGTTCGATGTTGAGGACGGAATAGATGATGCGACCGACTCCGAGCTTAGATGAAAACGTTCTGTTTATTTTCTCGTGCCGCCGGGCTCGTATCGACGAACGTCGTCGTCTTTTATCTGCGGCTTGGTAGGCCCATGAACCGCCACAGAGCTCCCCCCTAGAGCCGTCGCCTGCAGGTATGCAGCCTGTAGGGGACAGAGCGATTGAGTGGTTGCTGCAACAGCAATTGAGTTGGGCTGTTGCCGTTGGCGTTTGATACGAGCCGAACAACTTGGCAGAGAGCAATGCAGAAGGCATCCTGCGCAAACCATGCAGGAAGTTGACGCTGAAGGCAGGCTTATTGGAGCAATGATAAAGTTGAGAAAGGGCACAACGATGCGTTCGTGCTGTGCATCCAATGTGGAGTTGGCTCCATCGCAGCTCGGGCTCCAGGGGACATGGCGGTCAGCTGTGGGACCGATACAGCGTCATCCCCGGAGGTGACTCACCGAGCGGAGGAAAAAGCATGACCAGCGATAATAAGGATGCCCTGGTCGGTTAGCGAAGTGCCTTGTCAAGAACAGTATGGTCCGCCGTGACTTGCCATACCCCAGCGTGGCGCAGTGCGGCACGCCCCACATGTTGTGGTAGCACGCGACCGTGCAAGGCCAGCACCACACCACCCAGATAAGCATGACTGCCGGGGCGACACCAGGGACTTTGGCAGTGGTGAAAAAAGCCAAAGAACGTTGACTTGCCGAGCCGGCAGGGTGAGCGAGGTGGTCGCAGCCCGTTGCTGGGAGATGCCGGCGGCAGACGCGACGGGGCAGAGGTAGTGTCGGAGGCTCCAGGTGCTGAGGCCGAGGGAGATGTGTTCTCGCATAATTGCCGAAATCCCAAGCCGTTGACATGTCCCGTGCCGCAGAGAACGTTCCCCTGGATGGCAGGTGCTCGGAGTCGATCATCACGTCCGGGTCACCAATTTGTAGCGCGTTCGATGTTGAGGACGGAATAGATGATGCGACCGACTCCGAGCTTAGGTGAAAACGTTCTGTTTATTTTCTCGTGCCGCCGGGCTCGTATCGACGAGTAAGGTCGTCGTCTTTTATCTGCGGCTTGGTAGGCCGATGGACCGCCACAGTTATACTAACGACCCCATGGTTAGTCACACGGCGTGCAATCAACAGGTAGTCACGGTGACCACCCCCAAAAGCAACATGGCGGCTGGCAAGCGACAGTGGAGCAATACGAGTAAGGTCTATCGAGCTGGACTGCTTTATTCTAAAATACGATTCTCAAGTGCGTACGCCCGTTCGCTGTCTTCCGCACGCACTAAAGCACTCCAAAACGCGCCTTGAAGCACCGGCACCGCGCCTATTACGAGTAGGGGCGACAATGTGAGGGGGGGATTCGCGGGGTTTGTCCGCGACTGCTTTCGCGCGGCCAGCTGCATTTGCTTCGCCGGCCAGAAAACATTCAAATAAGGAATCGTATAGCGACAAATGGAATGCCGTCTTTATTGAACGTTTTCGGTTGACAGCGGCGAGGCGAGGCGTCACCGATTCAAGCGGCGTCGGTTCTCACCGGTTAGCATTGGTTATCCACTTTCAAGTACCTGGTTATCCGCACCGCGACTGTGCACGTATTTCGCGCTATTCAGCGCACGGAGCACTCTCAGCTGGGGGCACAATTATCACAATTGTTATCGAACGAGAGGTAGGGAGGGCAGTGGATTGCAGACAACCTCGTCGATTGCAGACCAGCTGTCCGTAATTCAATAGATACGTGACTGCTCGATACTTCGCTTATTGAATTGGGCGGCAGCTTGCGCCACCTAGGAAGTGTAATAGTGACCAGTAGAGCGCGTTAAAAAAATGATGTTTTTGTATATTTCAATTTTGACGGTACAACAACTCATACACCGGCACATACACCACACGAACACCAACCAACATACCGAACACTATTACAGGCAGATAGATGTCAGTAGCACAACAAGGCACAAACAACTCCAACACAACACGTCCGCGACTCTCTACACTAACTACCCTACCGACCCGATTCCAGTGTTGCCAGATGGTCCCACCGAAAACCACCGAACGACTGGAAGGTATAGCCCAAATATAGCCAAAGCCGTAAAAAACTATAGCCTAAAATAGCCAAGATTAAAAAATATGATTTTTAAGTCTTATATTCACAATTTTTCACACTATACAATACACGTTACAAACTCTGTTTCAACCCTCAGCTGCACCAACTTTTGTGTACATTATGTTACTTGTGAATTATATTAAAAAAAGAAGCTTCGGAAGGATGAAACTCCGTACAAAACTGGCCCTTCCTTCGGTTTTCAGAAGTACAAAACACACGAAGACCATACAGAAAAGAACGAAAATACAGAAGCAGAACAGTCAGAACACTGGGTGTTTCAAACAAGAACCCCATTATCTCAGGTCCTTACCAATATACCACCCGTCTCTTTTTCTTTGTGAAGAATATTAGTGTCACCAATTCATGTTCACGTTATTTCTGATTGTGTTGTCCTTTCTTGGGGTGGGCAACGACTGGAAGGTAGTCAAAAATTGCGGACTTCTCATTTTTACAAACTTGGGTGCCTAAGGATTCTCGCAATGGGCACCAAAGCAGCATTTGGAGAGTTCAGTCTACGTCCGGGCAGAGCCATATGCGTCCGGGTTGAAGGCGCGCTACCGTGCCTGTGATAATAGTGCAATCTGTTTGGTTTGCTCCACCGCGCTGTAGGGAGACCGTCTGAACTCTGCAAGCATTGCTTCACTGCCCATTGTGAAAACCCCGAAGTTTGTAGAAGTTTGAAGCCTTTTCTCCTTCCTCTCTCTCCTCTCGACCAACCGAAAGAGAAACAATTTTTTTTCGAAACTGATTAAAAGTTCGAAAATTAACTAGCCGAACCTTAAAGTTTGGCGTCGAACCTGAGGTCGACAAAAGTTGCCGCATTCTTAGAAATATCCCAAAATAGCCGCATAGCCAACCACGAAACTAGAAAAACGTGTAGCCCAATTTGGCTATATATAGCCCAATTTGGCAACACTGCCCGATTCGTATATATGCCCTACCATTTTCTGAGAAGCAATTGGCAAGTGAATGTCGCTGTTTACTAGATGAGTACAAAGTGTATTTCGAAGTATTATCGATATACAAGTCCTTTGTGTATTTAAATTGGCAGGCTAGGCATCTCTCTTAATATAGCGATTCGAAAGGTAATATGATATGAACGTGATCGGCTAAAGTTACACCGCACGGCAAGCTCCCGATCAGTTTCGGTTTCAGATTCACGCAGTGATAAGCTTACTCAAGCTATGTTGCCCCATGCTCGTTCCGCGCGTGTAATAGCAGCAAAAGTTGCAATAATACCTGCATTCCTAATCAGTAATCGGCTAAAGGTAACATAATTCTTAGTCTTGTGTTGTTCAATTCGTTAAATTCGTTATTGTTTCCCTTAAATTCAGTGCTTGCGAATAGGTGACTTAATTGTAGCGGGCAAACGCTGGCAGCACGCTTTCCAGTGTTGGTCGAGCAACCGATGACTCACTCTACTCGCTCGACTTTAAAATTCTCTAAATTAAACTTATGTTGAAAAAAAGTATTGTGGTACAATTATATATATATATATATATATATATATATATATATATATATATATATATATATATATATATATATATGTGTGTATATATATATAGAAAACTATATATATAAACTAGTGAAAAAACAGTTAGGGCGCCAACGAGCTGGTGTAAGTTTACCATTTTTTAGACGACCTGAGACTGGGTGGAAGAAACACAACGACGTCTCAAACACAGCAAACCTGTCTGTTTTTTTCTGTTACTTCTGCTCTTCAAAAAAAACCAAAGTCTCAGGGTAAACGACGAAATGGTTGACAGCTAACCACTTTATTCAGTTCTCCCTCTTTTTATACAACCTGAACCCAAAATCGTCACCATAAAAAACACTCCAAACAAAAACACCAAGGGGACACGTCTTGACTTCGCAGCCACAACAATCTTAAAATAATAAAAAAAAAAATGACGAACCACTTTGGACAAACAAAAGTTACACACACATCAAAACTTCGGCCGAAGGGAACAATTCTTTGACCTCGCAGCCACTCTTATCTTTACAAAAACGAAGAAGCTAAGCACCGGAACCGACTGCAGTTCGAACCCATCAACCTGTTACACCTTTTTTTTTGTCTACGTACGCACACAAACGTAACGAGATAAAGACAAAGGAGGTACCTCTGGCGAAAAACACAAGGCCTGTTCAATTCATACTCGCAGAAAAGCTTTTGCCCTATCACTAAGAAGCATAGACGCTTGGCTTATGCAATTGCCAATCGACCTACTTTTTGCTGTCTCTTTTACAACCCTTTTGACGTCATTGACTTCTTTTCATACTACCGTTGTATCGGACTACTCGGCTGAGCAGTTTCTGCATTCTTGTACATGTGTCGCAATTTCGGAATTAGTCGATTTTATCTTCACGTTTCTTAGCCGTTTTTTTATGAGCTGCATTTGGAGAACCTATACACTTTTATTGAATTATTTTAAATCTTTCAGTTTTCTGTTGACAACAAAAGGTTGGCACTTTCCAAGCATGACGACATTTCATATAAACTGTGCATTGAGGGTATTAAGCTGAAAACGTTAGGGCATTACAACCAAGACTATACCGTATTTACAGTATATAAAGTGGCTATAATGGAGACAGTGTTCAGGTAACAATTGTTTGTATTATTTTATTTTCCAAACCTGATATACGAATTTATATTGAAAACATTTTCCTTTAAAAAATAATTAAACCTTTTAAAACAACCCTGTTTTAAAACCACAACTTTTAAAACATTGTGGAAATTGAAATCTAAAAAGGAATCTTTTTCTAGTACTGGACTATCAAACCATAATAATTATAGTAATGATACTTTCTGAAGCTAGAAACAACCTTGCAGCTTTCTTTTTGGCACCTTTGAATATGAACCAAACCAATAAACCTACATGAAAACAAGGAACATTTAACCGAAAAAACAATGTTATGTATGCATTACAAACATATTAAAACATGCAACACTGGAGTAAATTCACCATTCTAAAAACAAATCTGAAAATATGTACAACACAAAAAGGGATATGATCTTCACTAAGTAAGATTGTGGGCTATAGAACCAGTTTGAGCAATCAAAAAAAGTCTGAGGGGGTACCCAAAAGTAACTAGAATGAATTTCAGGAAGGGTTCATAGTACCAGAATCCGCCTCTAGCAGCGCTAAGCGGCACCCTTCCTTAAAGTCACTGTATCTGGGAAAAGTGGCGCATTCTCTTTCCTTCTCCTCTAAAAACCCTCCTTACCCAACCTCTAACTTCCGGTTTGCGACGGAGGCGCCCTCTGGAATTTCCCAAGCGTCTCGACGTCTCGGTCAGCTGAAGCGGTCGAGTTGCCGATCGTGGGGACTTTTCTCGTCAGACAAGTGTGGCAATGACCTCATTTAAGGCCTGCATTCGTATCGGACCGTCCTGAAGCCGCTCTAGATCTGCTCGTCCAATCACGTATCCCAAAAGTGCTTGAGATGATCGTCCCTACCCAGCTGCATTAGGTGGGCGTATCGTGAGTATTCGGCTTCACAGCGGCGGGCGAGTTGCCGATCGTGTGGGCTTCTCTCGTCATATAAGTGTGGCAATGACCTTATTTAGAGCCTGCATTCGTATCCGACCCTCCTGAAATCACTCTAGATCTGTTCGTCAAACCGTGGATCCCGAAAGTGCTTTGGATAATCGTTCCTACCGAGTTGAATTTGGTCAGTGTCTCGTGAGTGTTCGGCTTCACGGGAATTGCAAGTCGTTTTTAATCATCATATAAAACCGCCAAATTGCTATTTTATGCTCCACAATTTCAAATGATTTACTACTTTTTAATACGTGTCCTTGGCGATCTTTCGGCAAGGTTTGGCCTACTGGCGCTAAAAACAATTTGGTGACTTAGAATGCAAGATACTATTTTCTTTCTAATCGGGGAAGTGTTGATGTGGTTGACGCTGAGCTAGCATTTTTAAGCTGCTTGCAGTACTAGTAATGATAAAAATTGCTACATATTTCTGTGCATGCTGTAAAAATTTGCGGCACCGCGGGCCTTTCGCTACGCGGCTACGCGGTGCCGCTGCTTTTCCGAGCGTGTAATAAATACTATTTTCGTTATTTTATTTGATGAAACCCTTTTTAGAAATGAAAATCCCGTTTTTGCTTAGTTTTGTTACTCCGTAATTTGATCAGCGTGTCTGTAACTTTCCTGTTATTCGTTCATAGTAAAAAAATCCAGGTTTAATTACGATTTACGCTGTTTTTGGACTCCTGGGCCAGCGTCCTGGTTCAGACTTGGAAACTAGCGCTCGGTTTCCGCACCTAGATCTCGAGTCGAGTCAAGCAATTGCTGTCTATTTCAGTAAAAGGGAATGAGGCGAAAATAATTGAAACGACACCCAGAGAACAATGCAAAATAAGCGAATGCGATATCGAAATTTCAATGAAATTACACAAGCACAGATGATGTTAAAAAGAACAAAATCAAAGTCACAATTTTATTTATTTCACGAAACTGCCAGTTCAGTAAAAGTCCACGGCAGGAACATTCACTACAAGTAGAACACATGCTGAGTACATAACAAAAGAGATCACATAATGAAAAAAGAAGATATATGACACGGAGACACACCATACGCAATCAAAATGCTTTCATAACACTTCACAAATGTGCGGGTAGCTTTACTGACAAGTGCAGTCACTTTTACATATCATAAAATACTTCTAAAGCCCTTAAACCTTCTAATGCTGTTACTGGTACGGTACACCTGTAGACAATAAATTGTACAAACCACATGGAATTAAACATCAAGCTGCTTGATGGGACGGGTCTGCAGGTATCAGGCTTCAGATGCATACTTAAGATGAGGATGAATGAGTGTGTTAGATGCTGCAAGTTTAGCTTACCTTGTATGCTAATGAACTGTGCATTCTACAGGCAAAAGCTACCCCGATTCCCCAGTACCACATTGAAACCATGGAAAACACAAGGAAGATGCATATTAAAAACTCTCGAGGATCCCTTAACTCAATGCAGTCCCCTTCATAGTGGACTTTTCGAGACACTTAAGTTGAACTGCAACGAGGATGCGCTTAAGTCCAAACTGTCAATTCTTCTCTTCACGTTGACACTGATAATCCTGTCATTGCGCCAATATCAGTTTTACCTGCATTGAATATAGTTCTTTGCAGCTCTTTGTTATTCATCTGTACACAAAAAAATGGCATTCTGATGATACTGCCTGACACCAAGTGTGGACAGTGTGCCTGAAAAAGAAAAAAAAAAAGATTATTATTTTAGTCTTGTTAAGTGACTAACAGTGAGACAATAAGATCGGATGTAAGTAACAGTGTGTAACTGTCTCCACTCTGCCAGGAAATAAACAGCAGTCGAAAATGAAAACTCATCAGCTGTTGCTGCGGCAATCTGTCCAAGGCAAGCTGGAGAAGCACGGGCCTGTAGGGCGACCTGGAAACAGTATCATTATGCTAAACTCACCAGCAGCGGGGGGGGGGGGGGGGGGGGGGGGGGTTCTGAACTTGGCTGCTCTGGGGAAGCTGGGAAAGTTAGGTTCGGTAGAGCACCGCTGGGAACTTGCTGGGGGGCCTCGGGAGGACACACTCGCCTAGAATCAACAAAGGCGGCACTAGTGGTAAGTGATCTTGAGTTGACCTGGAAAGAGTATCGGACTGCCAAACTCACCAACAGCTGTGGTCACTGCGGCAAATTGCCCTGAGGGAAAAGCTCCGCTTGGACCTTGCTGGGGGCCCTCGGGAGGACACACACTCCTAGAATGGACAGAGGTGGCACTAGTGGCAGATAGGCCTCGGTCGACCACGAAACAGTATCCGACAGCCAAATTAAAGAGCAGCTGCGGGCTGCTGCAGCAGTCTGTCTTGGGGATGTTTCAGTACTGTGGGCACTACCTTGTGGTGTACTTTCAGGCTTTGCTGGGTATGCCTCGGGGACTTTAAGGAGGCAACCAAAACAAACAAATGAAACTGCATTTTGTAAAAGAGGCATCCAAAATCATCAGTTTGTGCATCAAATTCGTATCATAAAACTGATGCAACGTGTCTTACTGAAGCAAAAAAAATATTTTGTGTCCTGTCAAGGCTGGTGGCGCGAGTGTGGGGTTGGTCTCAAATGTTTTATTTGCTTACATTTTTGTTTCAATACGACTACGAGCGAAGGAGACCCAATTGACGCTACGAGAGCGAACGAACTTTAGCGGGGTAAGCACATACAGACGCTCGTCCAGTAAGAGCGTCGTCAGAGAAAACATACTCCTGGTGGTCGCACTAGCTGCGGTCGCACTTATATTGAAACGGAGTATAGATACAGCCCAATGCTGGTGTCCGCAGCTGCGGCAGCGTTGCAAGCTATCTGTGCGAAACAAAGTATGGTACGCGAGCACGTACGCAACACTTGACGAGAGCGCGTACTCCGCACGCACCGTAATTGGGAGCTACGCCGATGCCACAAGCACGAGCAGGAGCAGGCCGTTTAAACGACTTAACGCCCCGACGCGCTGTTACAGTGTACTAGAATACTTGGGCACTGTTGCGTTTGAGAGCATTTCACTGCCTTGCGACTGCGAGAACGCAGGACATCCATGCTTATTTTATCGCGTGCGAAGTAATTCCTTGAAATGGATTCCACGCCTCATACGAAGCACAGATGTGCCGGTGACTCGCTTTCGTTGCTCGACGCAACGCAGTCGAACGCTGTCAAACGCAACCGTGCGTAAGGGTCTTTACTTTCGCGGCACGAGCGTCCGTGCATGCTAAGTTGACAATGTTGTGCTCGCCATTACATCGCTCGCGTTTACGGTGGAATGGATTGCATAACTCACTCTAAACAGCTGTCTTTTTGCATGCCAATGAGTATACAGAGCACCTACCTCACCTAACTTTACGGTTCTCGTCGGGTTGAAATCTTTTTGACTGATTCGGTGAAGCAAGATCTTCCTCCGAGGTTCATTTTCCGTTTCAGAGTGAACATTGAAAAGCTTTCCGGTCGACTTTTCTACGGGCGCAGCAGCCCGTGAGCTGCGGCGTAGCAACATCTTGGGAAATTCGTGACGACCGGAAGTCCAAAACCGAAAGCCAGATGTCACGTGACGACTGGCCAATAGTGTGCGCGGCGGCTAGTTCAAAGAATGGCGCCACGTTTCCCAGGAAAGAGGGGCTTTACCCATCCTGAGTCAGTTTACTCACCGGCATCGTCTGCTAAGGATCTAGCGGCAGCTGTTAATATTTTCCCAAGCACTCCAAAATCATTCCTCGCTTTTTGCAATGTCCGACTTGAAAGGCCTTCCATGTTCGCAAAACTATTTCCTTTCTGGATTTTTCATACGGGCGAAGAGAAAGAAGTGACAAGGGGCGAGGTCATAAGAATAGAGTAAATGGAGAATCGGCGTCATGCCATTTTTGCTAAAAAATTGTTGCACTTACAGGGCAGAGCGTGCTGGGGCATTGTTGTGATGGAACTATCATTTCCCCTTTCCCTCACATCAGGGCGTTTCTCCCTTACTGACTTTGCAAGCGTCGCAAAATTCCCACGTAAAACACCCGATTAACAGTTTCATTAAGAGGAACAAACTCGAAGTGAACAATGCCCAATTTTTTTTTATATTTTCATCACTTGAGGAGGTTTAGGGTCGCCCTGAACAAGAATGGTCGGCGATCAATAGTAATTCCCCGGCGAAAACCACTCGTAGACTTGCGATTTCTCATTAGCACCTTCTTTGTAAACTCTCTTAAGCATTACAAGAGTTACCGGTACCATTTTCTCTAAAAGAAAACAAAACTTCACGGCCGCATGCTGTTCCTTCATATCAAACATTGCAAAAAAAAAAAAATGAAAACTTATTTTTAATTGCTTGGAAAAAAAATTTATAGCAGACAATGCCGGTCGGCAAACTCACTCGGAAAGCGTGCTGCTAAGCGCTGCTAGCTGCTGAAGCTTGTACTACAAACGGTCCGCCCTTCAGAAATTCATTTTAGTTACTTTTCCGGCCACCCTCGTATGATTTACTGTGTCAAACGCTTTCAACATATGCCCTGTTTAAAAAAAAAATGGCTACCGGTCAATTAGGCTCAATATACCTTATGCGAAATCGCTCGGTGGTCTGACAACACTAAGAGCATCGCCATTTTAATGTTGGCCAGCGTCGTCGTTACCGGAGTGTGGTGGAGACATCGAAGAGAACCGTACGGGCAGTGTGCGATGGCGCAGCTGTGCTTTTGGCCTTTCGACCGTGGAATGTAGACGAACAGTTTAAACAACCTACCGCAACTGTCTGACGAAACTCTCGGAGGCCTGTGCATGGTGGCGACAACCTTGTCGAAGCAGCGGAGCAAGTCCTACACCTTCGCTGTGGAAGCTTACACACTGTCGGTTGTCGCCAGCGTGTACACAGGCCTCTGAGAGTTTCGCCAGACAGTTAAGGTTGGTTGTTTAAACTGTTCGTCCACATTTTATGGTCAGAATGCGGAAAACACAGCTGCCGCGCCATCGCACACTGCCCGTACGGTTCTTTCCGATGCCTCCACCGCTTACCGACAACGCTTCCTAGCATTAAAATACCAACGCACTTGGTGTTGTCAGACCACCAAGCAATTTTGCATAAGGTTTATCGAGATAAGGCAATTTTCTCTGTAGCAGACCGTTTCATGGTCCCATCAAGCAACATTGGAGGTCGCCATCTCTTGGGCACGAAACCTGGAATGGTATCAGAGTCCTTACCAAACTTTGACGCAACATTCATTCTCGATACAAGCTAAGCCGAGTTCACGCCGAATGCTTGCACAGCCCTCGTGTCCAATACATCCCCAAAATGTGTGCCCAAACAATGTCCGACTTTAATAATTGGTGCTGCAGCCACCATACTCTGTTCACCTCTAAGCTGAGACTGCGGTGGAAGCTACGTCCTTGTTAGACCCGTCATACGCCTCTCCTTTGCCTCGTCGTCACGCTCCCGGCCGTACTCATGCGCGGAGAGCGGGGTCAGGTGATAAGAGGGAGGCGGCTGATTGGTTCGACCGGCACTTAACTCCCACTGTAGTCTCAGCTTAAGGGTGAACGGAGTATAGATGGTCCACACTTTTGAAAAGGGTCCATTCAAGGGTTGCTGACAAGCTGTAGGCGGCTGCAATACAAATTGCAGAAGCGCATACTGCAGTGTTCACTCGTCTCATATTATTTTTATAATAGCCTTTGTTCTTTTCATGGGCAACACTGGATCCCACCGCTGCCACCATGTCGTGGTCGAGACAGGTTAACGACGACAACTGGTTTATTGCGGACAATACGTGGTCTTGTGGGCTGTCGGGCTGGTGGTATCGATTACAGGATGGGCCTTGTCTGCCAACCCTCTTTCGCGTCTTTTTGCTGGTGCTTGCCACATGAGGTGCTGCACTCGGCGGTGGGCTCCGGTGTTGCCTATAGCAGTTCTAAATCACAATAAGGGAAAAAAAACAAGGTGACGAACCTTTAACAATATAGCAAACAGAGATGTTTTAGGCTGGCTTGACACGAAGAAACTTTTTCAACATTTTGACATTGCAAGGCAAACAAAACTTTGGAAGTTGCAGGGTCTAAACCAACAAGCACGCCCCATCAAAGGATTGAGGTTTCATTTCCACCACCCTTGCCTAAGGAGCAGCTGAAATATCATTTTATCTTGAAGTCGCAATCGCTGCAATGGACTTTTTCCACATACCGGCAGCACCAGGTGGTGGCTGCACGAACTAAAAATTGAGGAAGTGACCTGCACTACCAGTCAATAATGAGAGCTTTGCTACCAGTGTTTTCGCTCTCTGAGCTGCGGCGCGTACGCGACAGCACGCGAGCCGCGCGAGCAGTACGAAGGTACGCACCTAGGAATTTTCATACCTCGTGATCAGCCAGGGGGAACCCACGAAACCAGGGGGAACCCTCGAAAAACAAGGTAACCTAGCGAGCAACGATGACTACGGTGGCGGATGAATCAGGAGGCAATCAGAAAGCCGTCTTTTACCCCGTCCTGGCGATAGAGCTGGGCCGCGTTTCCGCCGGGAGGTAGGGTTTTCGGACCGGTCGGACCGGAAATCGGGCCGCCGGAGCCGAAATGAGCCGAAAGACGGTGTTCTACGTCCCCGGCGCCGACGGCAGACGGGGGCCCCGTCCTATTAAGGGCGGCCAATCACAAAATAGGAAACTTTCGCTCAATCTGGCGGATTCTCAAAAGTTGGGTGACCACGGGCACGGCCACGGGAGGGGGGATTGACCGTAATCTGAAGAAAGAGGCGGTGAAGGCGTGAAGAACTGGTTATTCCGGTGAAGCACAGGTTGCACAGCTGATGACTACGGCGATTGGAGGTACAGCCGCATTCTAGGAACCCTTTTTCTACGGAGTTGTTGAGTGATCGCGTGACCAACGCGACTTTGAAGAGGGGCATCCGAGGCGTCCACCGAAACGCCTCCTTCCGAGTTTCCTCGATTTCTCGTGCCGACTTCCGCCGCTTGGCATCGGGCGCTCGCTCGTGTACAGAACGCTTCTCGGGAAAGGTCCATTCCAGTCTCAAGTTCACAAGCAGCAACCGCTGAAACAGTGACATGCTATTTTTGCTATGATCACCATCGAAAATACAATTAGCTCATTCTTTATTAACTTTTGAAGGGATAACATGCAGCTGTGCCTATGTCTTTTGCTGATGCACCTGGAACATAAATTACAAAACAAGAACAAAATAAAACAATCAATTTTTGTTGTTATTTAACCTTTTTGAACTTGCAGCGATAATGAAATTAAACTACAAGCGTATACAGATTCATTAAAAATATATGTTTAATATTTATCTAGAATGAATTGCTATATTTTTATTGTAAATGTCCCATTCCTGCAAGTACATCAATTGCAGTGATCGAAATGAGACAGAGGCATCTGGGACATTTGGGATGTGAGTCACCTCTTCACGGCCATTGCTAGCCTGGCGCAAGCATGCCAGTTGGCAGTGCCACCAAATACTTTATCAGGAAAAATACATTCGTCTCCATTCATTTACGCCAGCGCACCCAGTTTGGCACTGTGGGTGCGCTGCTACTCTCCTAGTGGTGTAGACACCACGCATCTGAGAGAATGCATGAGGATCACACCGTCCACGCTGTAGAGCAGTCATGCCACACCAAGGGAGAGGGCTGCCATGGGCACACCAAGAAAAGCCGAGAAAGTAGAGACACCCGACTCGACCTGTGCTCCAGGTGTGCGCAACCATAGATGACAACAGTCATCTATTGTTGCCATCAATCGTCCCAATAGACCGATCGCGCTAAAGGCCCAGCCACACTGAGGCAACGGTTGGACAACTCTATCCGGCGACACGAGGAAATCATGCTGCCGGCGTCCCTGTCACATCGCGACAACAACGGTCGGGCAACATGGACGGTGCTGCTGCCCGGCAAACGTGTTCGCCGATTTGTTGTCCGACCACCCTGTCACACCGCGCTGACGGCGGAGACAGCACGGGGAACGCTCTGCCATCTTGTTTGTTTACCTTCGTTCTTGTGCGGCGCGGCGGCGGTGCTGGAAATGTGATTACAAAGTGATAGTTCGTTCTAAAGGCCAGAAATTACCACGGGACGACATCAACCAGTCACTGTGATTAGAAAAATTGACACGGGGAGTATTATCTACATTTTATTTTACCAAAATGTTCTTCATTCGCTGACAAAGCAGATAGCCCAAACCGAGTAAAGTGAGATCGCTGATGTATGTTCGGGCTTTGCGCCACCGAATGAAGTGTTTCTGTACGGTTTTTTCTTTCATGAAATTTCTATTCTTACTGTAAGATTGAGCTAGCACCGGCAGCACCCCAAAGCGTCTTTTGTAGCGTGGTGTTGAACTGAACTGACAGTGCTTAAAAACTCCGACACCGACACGATCAGCCTTCATAACAATCGGTGGAATAAATATTTTTGAACGCTGTCTATTCGCCTACTGCCTGTTATGTGATCGCTTCATTCCCCAAGATGTCCTGGGTATTTTTGAAAAAAATCAGGTGTCCGGTAGCAGTTGTTTCCAAGTTCGAAGCATCAACAATCGTCATCAGCGATTTTTTAATATTTGCTTTCCTGGATTATTTTTATTATACTTCATCAGCGGATGAGTATATCACATACCTCTGAGCATGTTTACCCTGCCGATCTTCGGTCTCAGTGTTCAATGGTTCAACACAATCTGATATACGAATAGTGATTGAAAAAAAAAATCTTTACAATAAAATACGGCTAGAACAATATCCTTACCTCATTTCTGCAAATACTCACGTCAAGCCCGTAAAGCCAAGCGTCGATCGTTCCTGACCAGTGATGCAGCTCGCGCTCACAAAGTTTTTATTCCACCAATTTACGCGAATTACACAACAAATCGTGATCTTGGCGGATCTTGCAGGATCACGGAAGCTAAAGAATAAAATATTTTATAGTCTTTTTGTAGATGTCTGAGTTACTAATATCAATTACGACTGCCTGCACGTAAATATCAGATTCGAAAGTGACGACCCCCGTCGTAACCTGCAGAAAAGTGGTCGTTCCACAGCGGCTTGGGGTTGACACTTTGCCCAAAGACTAGTCACTCGCTTTTTGGGGTCATATAAACCCCAGACCTGTATCCCAGGGTAGTCATTTTTTTAAAGTGTAGTGCCAGTAAGCTCATATAAAGTAAAAAAACATTCCAGTTGAATATCGTTCACCGCCCTTTTAAGCAATGCAAAACGTCTTGCTTGCATTGCTTAATGTCACAAGTTAGGCTGCGTTTTTGGTCTAAACGTATGTTTCGGCATCGCCATTCGCTGAGCTGCGTAAGTTGCGGCGATTGGCTCTCCAAGTGTTGTGCGGGAAGGTAGACGTAAGGCTTTTTTTTTTATAGTTTGTAGAAGGCCAGGATTCATCTAGAGATACTGAGGTACATTTGTGATTTTTTTTATTTTCCTTAAAATTTTATATTTTGTGGTGCATATCGCGCAGAAGAGAACGCTCTGCATCTTAAAGCTCATATATGTTTATTGTTAAATAAATATAATTTCAAAGGAGCCGTGGAAGATGACGGGGTTCTGGCGATTGTCGTCGACGACATCTTTGATTTCCGCTTCGTCCAGCGCTAGAACTAAAAATCTATACACGTTTAGGGTAATCTATCAGTAATGTAGTAACACCCAATTGAAATACCTGTTTTTTTTCATTTATAGTATATAATTTTTCAGCAGTTCCCAAACAGACTAGGCCTTTAAAACAATTTCGCCCAAAAAATCAGATTTTTTTCTGTATAATCTTTTTTTTTTATCTTACTACATTCGTGCGACGTACAAACGATTTTATAGCCTTCTATAAAAATATAAAATTTATGCGTGTAATACTTGTATATAGTAAGAAGCAAGTTATGTAAATTGTCTCGTTTTCAATTTTCGTTCAAGTTCAGCAGGCTATTTTTAAGGCAGTTCTTAGCTTTTTTTTTATTTTTTCGCAATATATCTTATTGATGCCCGCACATAGTTCAGGACGATTTTAATGCCTAGTATGAGAGCGCGGAGCGTCTAAACATCTCATAAAACAGCAGCGGCTGACGGCAGGTTTTTGATGCTTGCGGTATGTGCCATCTTTGGCCAAGACTAAAGTTTAAACCACCCACGGTACGCATGACCTATACACCATTAAACTAATCTGAGTAATGTTTTGCCAAACATAATACAAAAAACGTTTACAGTTGGTGGCTCTATAAGCAAAAAATATGCAAATACGCGTTAGGGAACAATTATAACTTAAACTTGAAACTCTAACCCTGTTTTAATCAAAACAAAGACGTTTCGGGGCCGAGTTGGCCCCGAATCGTCGGGCTTTGTGCTTTGATTAAAGCGTGGTTAGAGTTTCAAGTTTAAGTTTTAAATAATTCCTAACCAGTCGGATGTCCGTCGAAAATGTTCATATTTAAGGAAACAATTATGCACAAAATAATGCATGTATTTATCTTGTAAACCTTTAGGACTACCAGTATAAACGTACCCCATAAAGATGTTGTAATTCCCTGCCACGATTGAAATTTAGTTTTAGGGGGCAAGTTCTTTAAAATTTAGTTTGTTTATATCACACAAAAACAAAAACGGTATGTTTATATTTTCGTTTAGCATTGAATTCTGATAATTTTATACTTACCATACAGTTGGTTGGTACTAAAACATAACTCCAGAATACGGGGCCTCTAAGCCTGCCCCACAACAGTACTTGCGATGGCAGTCTTATGACTGTTGTCATCCGTGTCATACTCACATTTAGAGCCCTGCGCGGAAAACAGTTTAATCATCCCCATCTTCATTTTTTTTGTTTCGCGGGAGGTTCCGCGAGGGGGGCAGAGAGAGAGCTTGGCGCGAGTCACGTGGTACTCAGGGTTCCAGGAGGCGGCCCGTCCTATGAGAGAATACAGCCGCAGAGGTAAAGGCTTGGTGCCTGACAGGGCCTCTGCCCCCCCGTACAGTTCAGCAGTGCAGTGCAAAAACACAGTGGCCAATACATCAGAGAACAAAATGCGCCATTTACCAAGCCGATCTGTTAGTAGAAAATAGAACAAAACGTTTGTGAAACATTCGACAAGTATATAATCAAAATTAGAGTTTCATGTACCATGAACAAATCATTAAAATTAAAATAAAATAAAAAGACATTGATCATCGAAAACGACCAGGAACAAAGACAGGCTACCGTTGTGGACTACAAGAAATACAAGTATACAATACATCACATTACAATCAGCCACAACACAGCGGTATTAATAAAAGATCAATAAAAAGATTTCCTCTCACACTTAAACATCAAGAAACATAAAATGGAAATATGGAAAAAAATTTCACATATTTATAACACTCATGAAGTTTACGGCACTAACAAAGATGAAGAAGCAATTTCACGTGAACGAGCAACCTTCTACAAGCACATTTAAAGCTATTAAAAGGTTGATAGGGATCTACGGACATACCTTTTATATTCAAAGTTTTATTTATCACGACATTTAGCATTTGTCGGCCATAGTTAGTTCTCGATACTAATCTAATCAGTATCCGGCCATAGTAATCTAATCAGCATCCGCAGACTTTGTATCCACATCCGAACTGTATCCGCAGTGTTCCTAAATAATTGTATCCGCATCCGCTCCGCGTCCGCAAACTTTTTATCCTCATCCAAACCGCATCCGCAAAATACGGAACCGCATCCGACCGTTAATCCGCGCATTCGTCTTACATAATAAAATGAAGCGAGAAAAAACAAAGAAATGAAGAGAAGCATCTGGATGGTTTCCCATAAGCCGTGTGCTTACCTTCGTACAGGAAACCCCTCGTGTCAGAATACGGTGAAAGCCATTTTATCGCATCCTGTTTTATAAAATTTATAGAATAAGCGATAATTCTTCCAGAAATACTTCGCATCGCGGGAAGGATGACCGTAGTTACGATATCGTCTTGGCAGCCCGTTTTACGGGCTGCCAAGATTCGCGCACCAGAAAGAACATTTTAATAGTAATTTTCGTTTTTGCTTTGTAAAATCCACTTAAACCAGACGCATATTTTATAAACACGAAAATTAACAAAGGACATACTAAGAACAATCTGTCATTTTATTTAGGCGAAATAATAAAAAAAAGTGGGAGAGGAAAGGCGCTCACCCACCGGAGCAAAGTACTCGTGTATATCGGTATGGCACGAGTACACCACTGGGAAAATGTCACAGTATTCAAGTATGGCAACACTTCCTATCGGTTTTAGTTTTAAACAGGAACCCTCACCGTACCGTATGCTTGGAACTATATCCTTAGAAACAGTACAGTGCCAATTGTCGAGAAAAAGAAAGTGCACCCACACGCAACGTTTCACTTGTCGCGGTTGCTGTGTAGAAGAAAGGATATCGTCAACATGGACCGATTTCAGACTTGTTCCTCTCTCTCTTAAAGGACAGATGGGAAGGAACAAACAACATTTTTTTTTTAAAACAGCTTAGATGGAAAAAGGATGTCATAAAACAATTTTACGACGAAGAAAATCTTTTAGAGCTATATTTACGGCGCTATACGAATTTGCAGTTGGCGCCCACGGAAGCCGCGGAAACGTGGCCCGTATTTATAACGTGACTGGCCCTTATTTATCACGTGGTGCTTGCGCTCTTTCGGAAGCTCCCTATGGCGTCTAAAACTAACTTATTCATCTTTGTCTGAAGTATAACAAAAAACTAAGATTAATAGGTAACTTTTAGAGCCCAAAGGAAACTCCTGAAAAAGCGCAAGCAGACGTGATCGACCTCTGCGCCAGTCAGATGACGTCGGCGGCGCCCCGCAGCAGACGAACTTGGGCGGCGACGGCGACGGCGGCGTGGAGAAACGCGTTGAAGCGGCATCGCACAGCGCTCAGCGTGCGGCGGCGGCGTGACTTTGCGGCGGCGGCGATGCAGCGCGGCTGCGCGCGGGCCTACCACGTGACCATGAGGTCACGTGGTTTGCGCCATAGATATAGCTCTAAATTTGTGTTCTTCGTTGTAAATTCATTTTATAATATTCTTTTTCCATCTAGCCTGTTTAAGAAAAAAAGTTTTTTTTCCTTTGCATGTGTCTTTTAAGTATATACACACTAATGATAAATCTCTCAACGCTGGTGCACTTGGTGCTGGGGTGACAAGCACGAACTGCGATGCAAGAATGAGGTGCGGAAACTGGTGCTGGCGCATGTTCTTCCACTCCAGAGAATGGAACTCAGTATCCTTGATTTACTTCTAGCTGAAGAACCCACTTGCAGGCTTCTTCTACCTTCTTGTGGCTTGTACAATTCCGTTTTTTTTCCCCAAAGAACGTGTTCCGGTCTTTCCCTTGCAAACAAGAACACGCTTTACTGGGACGACTGATGCTTACGCATTCTTTACATTTTTTAGGGGCAGCATTTTTGGCAATATAGAACCTTCAAAAAGCAGTCTTTGGTGAGAATCTAATCTTCGTTTACTAAAAGAACAATTCTCTCCCCGATCAGCACCTTTTATCTAAGAGAGTAGTTTGCTTCCACAATAGATTCAATGATGCACCTTCATAGTATCACTCACTTATTCACTCTACAGTTTGCTGTCGCGCACGTTTATGGGCCTCCTCGGCAAAAATGTGGATCCGGACCCGTTGACATCCGCATTCGATCCGCGTCTGATCCGCATCCGCAGACCATGACATCCGCATCCGATCCACAATCCACCAAATCTGATTCCTTTTTATCCGCATCCCCCACCATGAACCTTTGCATCCGGTTTCCCCCCAGTATAGACCTTTGCAAAAATCGCCTTCTGCGCACTGCCGTGTACTGGGCTGTGGAACGCCTTCTGAGCTTGCATATAGACGGTGCGCATGCGTCCACAGCTCAGTGACTCAGCATTTTTCGCCTGGGTGATAAGCAATGCAAAGCTCTATTTATACTCTGTTCACCCTTAAGCTGAGACTAGAAGCACCGCTTTCAGCGCGAGCTTTCCGCCCTTGCTAGCGCAAGTGTGAACGCGCGGACACGCGCAACCAAAGCAATGCGGAAGCCAGAGAGCTTGCGCTGAAGGCGGAGCTTCTAGTTTCAGCTTAAGGGTGGACGGAGTATAAGGGCTGCAATAGCCCTATTGCTACATTACCCAAGCATAAAAGAGAATGCTGGGAATGTCTGTACACGCGACACACTCGCCGGCCTACCCCCCTATTGGAAAGACCAGTTCAAACTGGTGCCAACTTCAAACTTGGTCATTGCTCCAGTATGACCAGTTTCACAATGGTTGAACTCGTCAAGGTGGTTCGAACTGGTCACGCTAGTTACTGGTCATGGTGGTTGAACTGGTCACACTGGTTCGACAAAAATATTTTCGTTAGTTCACGCCACCACTGCGCTTTGGAAATCTTTATTAGACACAGACACAATACGCCTAATACAAGCATCAGCTGAGCATACATTGAAGGCATACACATACGCGGCACATACAAACACCAATACAACAGCACACTAACCCTATCACTGCTTCCGTGCTCTGAGTTTCCGTCTTTTATACTGGTCGTTTTGAACGTACGGAATTTCTCGGGGACCGCCTAAGCAACAAAAGGAATTCCCGGCATGTTGATTTTTTTCCAGCGATATCATACCTCAGAATGTTTTGAACGGCTCAAAACACGAATCTCTTAATGAAAAGTAAACGCTCGATCATGCCGTAATTATTTGAAAGCCAATAAACAAACAAAGTCAATTCGCAGACCCCTGAAAAGAAAGTGAGAAACAGGGTTCAATCTGGTGACCAGTTTGGTCAATTTGGTTACCAGTTGGACCAGTTCGGCCAGTCTGCTGACCAGCTCGGCCAATCTCGTGACCAGTTGGGCCAATCTGGTGACTAGTAAAGCCAATATGGCGACCGGTCAGGCCAATCTGGTGGCCAGTTAAAAGGCAATCTGGTGACCAGTTAGATCAATATGGTTACCAGTTAGACCAGTCTGGCTACCAGATGCACCAGTTTGATTTCCTGTTAGACCAGTCTAACCAGTCCAAATACCACTTTGACCAGTTCAAATACCAGCCTGACCAGTTAGATTTTCAGACTGGTCTTTCTAATAGGGCCGTATAAAATATTCGAAGTAAATCCCCAAAATAAAGCGTTGACAAATGCGCGTGCAAGATGCCATTTGTTTTAGGAATTTGCTTTAGAACAGTCGCTGCTGCAGAAGCCAGCAGGTGCAGAGCGTGTAACTACACTCGCAGCATGCTCCTTGGTGCTTGGGTAATTGCAAAAAGTTTATTGGTCTTGAGACCCAGATTGAATGGTGTGGAAGCGTGCTTTTGCTCATCCATGGTTCTCTATGAGGCACGTGTTGATGCCATTTGTCCACAATGCGGGTGGAGACAAAGCATCCACACTAGGGTGCCTTCATGTGCGCTTTGCTTAGGGTGGAGACATCTGGCCATTTTGTCTCACACTTTTATTTTTATTTTTTGTTCAGAAGCGCGTGAAAGAACGTTTCCCTGCACGCGCTCGTGGCGCTGACTGTGCTACGGCGACATTTCGTGTTCGTCGATTTCTTTTTATTTTACCCGTGAGCGCGTGCTGTCGGCATCGGGTACTACAAAGGGTGGCACCACCCTAAACAGAAGGACATTGAGGCACCCTAATCCACACTAAAGGCAAATTTAAAGGCACAGAGGACGGATGAGGGTTCAGAGCACGAGCTCTTTGATTCCAGTGCGGGGGTGCCGCACTGGGGCCTCCCATGGTTTCGTCCTCGCGTGCAGCATTCGTTTAGCTGGAAGTAACCGCTCATTCACACTGGAAGCGGATCCGCGTTCGCAAAGCGGTTGCGAACGCGGTTGTATAAAGGCCTGTTCACACATGCAGCGGAGCGCTACAAGCATAGCGCTTACCTCGCGCTAAGCGCGTGCTGACGGGAGCGTTCACCAGCTTTGTATCGCACCGTCAAAACTGTTGCTCATGGCAGACGATAAGTAGCTGACGGCACGTGAGAAGCGCTACATCAGCGCTCCGCTGCATGTGAGAACCGGCCTTAAAGATCCAGTACAATTGCACGCGCACTCGATTACATCAAGTGCGCGTGCAATTGTACTAGATCTTTATACAACCGCGTTCGCAACCGCTTTGCGAACGCGGATCCGCTTCCAGTGTGAATGAGTGGTAAGTGTAAAATAAAGCGTAGCTCTGCTTTTCACCACAAGAGCCGTCTCGATTGAATCTCCAAACGAATAGGCGCCCCCCAGGGTCGGGAGGGGTGATTCGGCTCCGAGACAGCGACCGTGCGCGAACGATGGTAATAATGATTTATTACATAGGAGCCTGCTGGCCTCGTCGATGCGCCAAGGAGAACGACGGAAGCCGAACGTGAGAATATACATCACTTGTATCGATATGAATTGAAATAATAGTGAGTTTTTGTAGATAGTATTCTAGGGTACGCGGGCCCAGCGGGCGCGTGCTCAATTCATGGTTCAAAGTGATGGCACGAACTTCCGCTAGCAAAGCGTATAGCTTTCAGATACGAATATTAAAAGTCTCAAATATTTATGTTCGACAGAACGTCAGACAGCTTGTAGAGGAGGTCATATTGTTTGCCATTCCCATTAGTGTGTTCGCTAAACTGCCAGTCATGTGATCTGATATCGAGCGCTGCACAAAGGATACGTTAGGCTCCGATAGTGTGTCGGAGTTAACGCTGAGGCTGTATTGTGGATTAACAGAGGAATGCTTTTTGTTTCGTCTCTCTGCGCTGGAATACGCCTTTACGTAACTCCTGTGTGTTCGACGATCCGGAAATCACTGCGGGACGATATTTATCAGGAGTAGTGATTCATAAAATCTACGTGGGAAGTATTTTACAGCGGCAGTTGTTAGTGGGAATCTCCCGGGGAAAATGCATGGGCGTCCTTCGGGGTAACTCCCCGTGATGCCATTAATCACATGTTTGCTCCCGGATGCTGTTAAAAAAAATTACGTTTTTTGAGCTGGGTTTAATCCAGCGACCTATGGATGGCAAAACTCGTGTCTTCTACAATGAACCTCCCTACCAGCTGAAGTATCGACTGACAAATTTCAGACAATTCAAGGCAGTGTACATTCCACACCTTTCTACCTTCGGCGACGCTTCGGGATCTCGGGAGCATCGCGCGTAGGCGCGACGTCAGAGCACAGCAAAATGCAGCGAGTGCGTGGTGCAGGCAGGACGTTCGAAAGAGACGCTCTGCTATTCTCACCTTGTCACTGCTGAGCCGAGCGTGCGATCTCCTCAGCCCACCACGCGCATGTTCCTCGCTTCAGAAAGCGAGCAAATCACGCGCCATACGCACAAACACTCAAATAAAAACCAACCAGGAGCCTACTTTTTTTTTTTTTTAAAGGTGTATAGACGATTGCAAGTGAAGCAACTGGCTGCCGCCATGGCCCTGCTCGTGCGGGCAAGCCCGTGCACCCGTGGAATAGACCCGTTGCCTAATAGACCTATTGCTATATTACGCAAGAATTGAGGAGAATGCAGAGATTGGTTTTCAACGCGCCACACGCGCACGCTTTCCCCGTATAAAATATTCGAAGTAAATAACCAAACTAAGACGTTGACGAACGCGCGTGCAAGATGCAATTTGTTTTAGGTATTTGATTTAGAAACGTTACTACTGGTGACGCCAGCACGTGCAGCGCGTGGAACACCAATCCCTGCATTCTCCTTGATGCTTGGGTAATCTAGCAAGAGGTCTATTACGCAAGCATCAAAGTTAAGGCCAGGAACGTAGGTACACACGCTGCGCGTGCTGGCGTTTACAACTGAGCGAAAGCAAAAATCTCAAACAAGTGGCACTTCGCACTCGCGTTCCACAAACGATTTATTTTGAATATTTACTTAGATTTAGTTTTAGTATTTGGAAGGCGAACGCGTGCGGCGCGTGCAGCGACGTTCCGAGCAGTTCTGAGCACTCTCTTTGGTGCTCGGGTAACTTAGCCAAAGGTCTATTGCAAGCTTGGCCGAGATGTACAGGCGCACGCTGCAAGTGCTTGCACGTATGGGACAATAGTCGAGGCGCCCCGTTTGCAATGATCTGTAGGTGTGGACTTCAAAAACACCACCAAGAAGACAAAGCATGCGCCTTAACCCTCCTCCCCTCCCCAACACAAGTGGATCCACGCAGCGGCCCCTACCTTGCGTCAGCGTCGACGACAGCGCGTCTTGTAATGCCCGAGTCTCACTAAAGAGCGACAAACAGAAACAAACGACAGCGACACGCCTCCGACACATGCAGCATGCTCATAATGATATCTTTGGCAGGCGTTTAGTAGTTCGGTGCTCGTGAAGTAAGCACAGGTGATTGCAAGCCTTCCAAAGATACCCTCGCGTGCATGAAGCTCGTGTTTGAGCATTGCCTCCTTTACTGAACAAAGCCCGTCAAATCGCAAAAGACTGATTTGGTGCTTGTCGCTGTCGTTTGTTTCTGTTTGTCGCTCTATACTCCGTCTCACCTTAGTATGGACTATTGTTAACCGCGCGTGCTAAGAGCGCGAGCTAGTTGCTTCGGATGAAGCCTCGGCGGCTGAACGAGCGCTCGAGCAGCGAGCGCTCGAGCAGCGAGCGCTCGAGCAGCGAGCGCTCGAGCAGCGAGCGCTCGAGCAGCGAGCGCTCGAGCAGCGAGCGCTCGAGCAGCGAGCGCTCGAGCAGCGAGCGCTCGAGCAGCGAGCGCTCGAGCAGCGAGCGCTCGAGCAGCGAGCGCTCGAGCAGCGAGCGCTCGAGCAGCGAGCGCTCGAGCAGCGAGCGCTCGAGCAGCGAGCGCTCGAGCAGCGAGCGCTCGAGCAGCGAGCGCTCGAGCAGCGAGCGCTCGAGCAGCGAGCGCTCGAGCAGCGAGCGCTCGAGCAGCGAGCGCTCGAGCAGCGAGCGCTCGAGCAGCGAGCGCTCGAGCAGCGAGCGCTCGAGCAGCGAGCGCTCGAGCAGCGAGCGCTCGAGCAGCGAGCGCTCGAGCAGCGAGCGCTCGAGCAGCGAGCGCTCGAGCAGCGAGCGCTCGAGCAGCGAGCGCTCGAGCAGCGAGCGCTCGAGCAGCGAGCGCTCGAGCAGCGAGCGCTCGAGCAGCGAGCGCTCGAGCAGCGAGCGCTCGAGCAGCGAGCGCTCGAGCAGCGAGCGCTCGAGCAGCGAGCGCTCGAGCAGCGAGCGCTCGAGCAGCGAGCGCTCGAGCAGCGAGCGCTCGAGCAGCGAGCGCTCGAGCAGCGAGCGCTCGAGCAGCGAGCGCTCGAGCAGCGAGCGCTCGAGCAGCGAGCGCTCGAGCAGCGAGCGCTCGAGCAGCGAGCGCTCGAGCAGCGAGCGCTCGAGCAGCGAGCGCTCGAGCAGCGAGCGCTCGAGCAGCGAGCGCTCGAGCAGCGAGCGCTCGAGCAGCGAGCGCTCGAGCAGCGAGCGCTCGAGCAGCGAGCGCTCGAGCAGCGAGCGCTCGAGCAGCGAGCGCTCGAGCAGCGAGCGCTCGAGCAGCGAGCGCTCGAGCAGCGAGCGCTCGAGCAGCGAGCGCTCGAGCAGCGAGCGCTCCAGTCAAGGCAGTCAAGGCAGTCAAGGCAGTCAAGGCAGTCAAGACCAGCCGCTCGCGCTAGCACAGCATTCGCGTTTAGTCCATGCTAAGGTGAGATGAAGTATAGTTGGACTCGGGCATAAAGACTTTGTTCTACTCCGATGTCGGGCGTAGCAAACGCGGCGCGGCGAGGCGCGCACAGATACCGATTAGTCGCACATATCAAGTTCGCGCTCACCGGCCAATGAAAGGTCCAGGTTCTGCACTACGCCGCGTTCGCTGCACTCAACGTCGGGGTATTACCGAGCCTGTAGCGTATCACAAAGCAATGTTAGCGCGTAGAAGGCAAGACGTGCGCGTGACATCATCGTTAAAATGAATCTATGACTTGCCCCAAGCGGTAAACGCGTCGAGGCTCGACGAGTGCCGCTGCAGAGCCGAAGACGTGTGCGCCTTGGCGTCGCCGCGTGCCGTATGCTGCTCATTGCGAGACGCTGCGAGACCCTCTGTGATATTGACGCACGCCAGGCCGCCAGGCGGCGCTACGTGACAAAGCGGAAGAGTGTGCCGCTTGGCAGTGGCTCTCGTCGGACTTGTCCGTGCTTACCGCATGGGGTGGGTCGGGGACATAGAGTTATTATAGTGTACGCTAGGGGTTCAAGTGGCGCTAGTGTGCTGACGGAAATTGAAGCAGACAGCAACCAGTCGAAAATTGACTTCCGGTAATGCATTTCTATGGGAAAAAGTGAGTGCCTTTTTCTCCCTGCGCTCGATCATAAGAGCAAATATCCCAAATAATTCGTACGTACTAAGTAGCTTGGAACATTTCTCAGTCAGGCCGACGAAATAACTGCTCAGTTACGGCGTTTTTCTTTCAAATTCATCCAATTAAAAACTGTGCTAAAACGGCTTCGTACGTGTATTTATGTGCACTGTCGGACACTGTTAGCGCGAACACGACGTCGGCGCTTTTCAGCATGAGGGATATACGTGCCGAACGAACGAAGAACATCTGGAAATTAAGGGAGACGGCAAGAGCTACAGTAACTACCCGTGCATGTACGATCAAAATAAATTGAAGGCCACGTAATCTATTCCGACTTTAAATAAGTAAGTACCGCTTCATTCTTTCTGCTCTGTGTGAAGATGTTCGTTCTACGTTGAAAATATCACCCGCACGCTCGAAATGTTTGAGAACAAGTGCCCGTTAAAAGCTGCCCGGCAGAGAAAATGATGCGAAAAGACACCTTGCATAGCCCACATAATTCATTCTCTACGTTTTGAATGTTTTCATCCGCTCATGCACAAACGGGATCATTTTCATATAGTGACAGGACTGGCATATTATCAATATACAAGCGTCACCTGAATGCTGCCGAGCCTTGAGCACACTCTATATTCCTTTCGATTGCAATTTCGCTTTGAATCGTCGCTTGTTTTTACACACCTGCTGCGGAACACACATTTGGGACTGAAATGTAGCGAAGTTAAACATCGTTCACTGATGAAGAAAAATGCGCTAACTAAGGCAATAACAATTTTACAGTGTTAATCAATGTACATTCTATTCGGTACGACCCAAATAACCAAAGTGTTCCGTGTTATTTTCCGTCGAAGAGACAAAATGCACGCGCGTTTTGCCATGGGAATGCACCGCAAAAGTAGACTGGTTGCTGTCTGCTTCAATTTGCGTCACGGAAGTCGCATAGACACTAGCGCCAGTTGAACCTCTAGCGCACATTAGAATAACTCTATGCTCGGGGACCTGCTAACAATAACGTCGTGCCTTTTCTGCTAGCTGGCGTTAACTATATAGTTGATCCCCCCCCCCCCCCCCCCCCCCCCCCCTCCGCTCTGCCGGCGCATTCCCACGACCATCCGGGCAAACAAACCTGGACGTTGTGGATAGACCTCGGAAAGGTAGTAATGAACGTGAAAGAAAGAAAAAAAAAAGACGGGAATTTTACTTGCGGCGCGCCGAGAAAGATCGTCGTATAGACGAAGTACGCACGAGGCACGCGAGTAGAATCGAGAGAGGAAGCGAAAATTTCGTAAAAATTCTCGGAATCGTGCTCACAACGGGACGCAGAAACGAGGATTGTGCCAGAATGTGAGGAAATCGCGCAAGCGAGGCGAACTGACGTCGCTGTGACACACGTCGCGTATTAAAAAAATAAAATAAAATAAAATAAAAGGCCTTGGTTTACTTTTTCTATCTCCGAGGTTTGAAACCTTACCAAACATTTCAGTGCAGTTCAATACTCCGTTGAAGGGCAACTCTACTCCATTTCTACGATTAGCGGTTATGATATATTTCAGTCGAAGTCGGCGATCCTGAATCAGGAGATATAATTTGTTTTTCAGTAGTCTGTAAAGTGTTGTAAAGTGATTTCAGATAAGATAGAACAGGGGGTGGCTGTTCGACCACTTTAATTTGCTTCAGTAATTTTATATGTTATTTTCCGATGTCAAAAATAAACAAAATCAGAATTATTTTCACCAAGAAAAAAAATTGTCGGACGCAAAAAATCGTACATCACGTAGAGGTCGAATGTCGCATTTGCTTGCATAGCCGGAGGGGGCAACTTTGGTGATTAATAACTGAAGTTATGCTTCTTAGGTGAGTTTTGTAATGTTTTAGTAGAATTTATATGCACTTAGCAATACAAAAAAAAATATTGTTATTCTTTAGTATGTTTTAAAAAATAAATAAAAAACATCAATTTCGGCTCCTTGACCGTTTTTCCCCCAACTTTGCAAGCCTGTATCTTAGGAAATAATTTAATCAGAAACGTCATATTTTAAGTAAATACACTGCTTATAAATGGAAGTAAATTCACTAAATTCAAATTTATTTAAGCGCGGGTTGGGGAGAGTTTGGTAAGCAAACACGAGACAAGCACCAAAATAAAAATATTTTAAGGGCGATTTAGAAAAAAAATCCCCTTCTCGATTTTTTTCAAACTCTGATCAGCCATTCTACTCTATTTGGGGGTTAATATCAATTAAAACATGTTGCATTATAGTGGTGGTGTAATAGATACAGCACCTCTACCGGGCCCTTCGCGAAGCTCGGCACGGTGTGCCCCCGTGGTGCGACGCTGTTATTGCGACTTCTTGCTTTGAGAGAAAAGTTTCTTTTTGTTATTCGAGTATAGCAAGTAATCGTTTTTCGCATCTTTTACACGTTATAATAAATTGCGCATTATATAGAATAAATCGCACAACAGATACAGGGTGATTTCAGATACGATCGAAAAGAGGGTGGCTGGTCGACCTTTTTTAATTTCCTTCATAATTGTATATGTTATTTAATGATGTCCGAAATAAAAAAAAAATCAAAATTATTTGCACCCAGAAAAAAAAAAATCGCCGGACGAAAATGTCGCACATTAGGTAGAAGTGGAAAGTCGCATTTGCTTGCGTAGCCGGAGGGGTAAAATTTGGTGATTAATAACGGAAATATACTTCTTAGGTGAGTTTCACAATTTTTAGGCACAATCTATGTGTACTTAGCAGTATTGTTATTGTTTATTATGTTGAAAAAAATTATTAAAAAAACATCAATTTCGGCTGTTTGACTGTCTTCCCCCAACTTTGCAGGCCTGTGTCTTAAAAACTTCTTTAGTCAGAATAGTCATATTTTAATTCAATACGCTACTTATAAATGGAAGTAAATTAACTGAAATTCAAATCTGTATGTGCGCGGGTTGGGGAGATTTTGGCAAGCAAACACGAGACAAGCACCAAAATAAAAATATTTTAAGTGCGTCATAATAAAAAAAAAACTTATTTATTGTTTTTGAACTCTACCCTGTCATACAACTCGATCTAGCGGTTAATATCCATTAAAAACATGATGCATCATACTGATGGTGCAATGGATACAGCTCCTCTACAAGCCCCTTATCCGAAGCTCGGCACGGTGTGTCCCTGTGTTGCGACGCAATGATTGCAACTGGTTATTTTGTGAAAAGAGAGAATATATATATATATATATATATATATATATATATATATATATATATATATATATTTACATTTATATCTATATATGAAAACGTGGCATCGGGGTCGTCGGAGCAAAAGTTTTCCACATGCACCGAGTGGGCGGACAACATTCGCCGCGCCTTTGCGACCACAGCCTCTCCCCGGGAACGCTGTCAATTGCTGACCCTCCTGCCATCAACCTTGACAAGAAATGAAGTCCAGAAAAGCATCCCAGAGGCATCGATCTACATCATTAATAGATCCCGGAAGCTGAGGGAGGACCACGGCGTGTGGTATGTGCCCGATCCCTGTACAAGGTGTAAGGTGAGCCCTGAAAACATATCTGCAGCGGTTGAGTACTACATGAAAGACGAGTTAGAGTGTTCCAGGCAGAGTCCCAATCAAAAGGACGTCATTTCCGTTGTGCTCGATGGCCAGACAACGCTAAAGTTGAAACGTTTTACGACACGGTCAACCAGAGAAGCGTTTCGTGTATATAAAAGTGACCATCCCGACTCCGGCATCGGATTGACGAAGTTTTACTCCCTGCGACCCCGATGGGTTAAATGCAATCCCCAGCAAGAAGCGTGCGTTTGTGTGTACTGCGCAAACTATAAACTCTGTGTCGCCTCTCTACAAAACGCTGCTGGCTCACAACTTGACGCAGCGGAATTGAACTCGGCATTCATTTGCAACCCGCCCTCGCACCAGTGCCTTTTAGGCGAATGTGACCATTGTCCCAAAGGCGAAAAACTCAACATTTCCGAGGATGAAGAGATAGTTTCGGCAGCATGGGAGTCAGGCGAGCTCGTGAAAAAGACTTTAGATCCGGTCACTTTTCTCTAAGAGCTTCGTGTGTCGGTCTCAAGGTGGATCATTCACAACCATATCAGACAGACGCAAGGCAAAGCCATCTCTGAAGAAAATGCAGTGCGCGCAGCGTGGCAGCATTGTCTTCCACTTCGACTTTGCTGAAACCTGGACTGTTATCCTTCTTGACGAGATTCAAGCGTACCGCTGGAAAAAAAAAAAAAAAAAAAAGGTCTCAATATTTACGTGTGTTGTGACGACTAGAAGGTCGACATACACTTTTGCCGTCATCAGTGACGACTTGCATGATGACTCCGCTCATGCCTGTCTGGCTGTAAAAAAAGTGAGAGTGGGTCGATGACAACCTTGCTGTGTAATCTCATTTGACCTATGTAAGTAACGGTGCCGCCAGTCACTTCAAGAATCGCTTCCAACTTTATGAATTCCAAAAAAATGTTTTTCCCTAGGCCCAATGGCCACTGGGCACGGAAAAAAACGCGTGTGACGGAGTTGGAGGACTCGTCAAACACAAAGCGACGCTTCACAACTTGAGACAGCTCCCAGGAAAGGCCATACAGTCTGCAAAATGCATGGTGAACGGTCTTTCCACAAAAACTAAAAGGAGTCAATTTCACAATTTTGGACGAAGACGAGGGTATTGAATTCCGTGAACGCAAAAAATGAAGAGTGGGTGGGAGTGCGCGCCTTTCCTGGCATTCAGTCGTGGCATGTTTGGCTAAGCAAAACATTAGAAGCTTCGACCTGTGACATGGAAGTGGCATGGATTGTCGGGTCCCCTTCGAAGAAACTCTAAGTGCACACTGTCAGAAAATGTTTGCGTCAAAATCTGTCAATTTTGAAACCTATGAACGCAGAACTGTGTTGTATAGGATGTGTAATTTATTATATTTAATGCTCAATTTATTTTAACGTGCCAAAGATGTGAGAAAATATTACTTGCTATACTCGAATGAATAAAAAAATACTTTTCTCTCAAAGTAAGAAGTCGCAATAACTGCGTCGCACCACAGGGGTACACCGTGCCGAGCTTCGCGAAAGGGGCTCGGTAGAGGTGCTGTATCTATTACACCACCAATATAACGCAACATGTTTTTAATTGATATTAACCCCCAAATAGAGTAGAATGACTGGTCAGAGTTAAAAAAAAAAAATCGAGAATGGGATTTTGTTTTAATCGCCCTTAAATTATTTTTATTTTGGTGCTTGTCTCGTGTTTGCTTGCCAAAATCTCCCCAAGCCGTACTTAAATAAATTTGAATTTTAGTGAATGTACTTCCATTTATATGCAGTGTATTTACCTAAAGTATGACGTTTCTGGCTAAATTATTTCCTAAGACACAGGCCTGCAAAGTTGGGGGAAAAACGGTCAAGGAGCCGAAATTGATGTTATTTATTTATTTTTTAAAACATACTAAACTATAACAATATTTTTTTCGTATTGCTAAGTAGATATAGATTGTGCTAAAATATTATAAAACTCACCTAAGAAGTATAACTTTAGTTATTAATCACGAAAGTTGCCCCCTCCGGCTATGCAAGCAAATGCGACATTCCACCTCTACGTGATGTACGATTTCTTGCGTCCGACAATTTTTTTTCTTGGTGAAATAATTCTTATTTTGTTTATTTTGGACATCGGGAAATCACATATAAAATTATGAAGCAAATTAAAAAGGTCGAGCAGCCACCCCCTGTTCGATCTTATCTGACATCACCCTGTAGATATCGCTTATCCAAGTTTTGTTCCATCGGCATAGCGAAACCGAAACTACCGGCTTGAGCAGTTTGGCAGCACTGTTTAATCAGCGGCGCGTCGACGGCATGACGTAGACCTCGTCGCGCACTCCTGAGCCGACGCACTGATACGGCCGGCTCAGTCGCGCGTAGAGTTTCAAAAGAGAAGGTAAGTTGCACTTTTTCTTTTTTACCTCCGAACTTCGTAAATATGCACGAAATGTAGGAACTGTTAATGTGTATTTATAAATTTGTCGGCTGAAAAGCGAATCCGACTGCTATAAATAATACGACGCGATCAGTGCCGGCGCAGCGTAGCTGCAGTTGCTTCTTGCTCGCGGACCAAGAGAAAAAGAAATAATGGGTGACAGATGAACAGATGGCACCCACAAGCGGTCTAAGCTGAGGGGCTGTTATGTGTACGCTAGTTAGAGCTGCGGCGACCTGCGATCGAGCGGCGACTTTTTGATATCATCCGCGTTTCTGGTACTTCAAGACCTCTTCATAGCTGTTCCGGACTTATGTATACTACGCCCAAGGTACAGACAATTGCTAGTGTGTCGTGCCGGTTTGTGCCCCATGCCTGCGAGTCCGTGCATTATGTTCCTGAAGGCAACTTTGCCAGCGTGCGTGGCCATTGCAGGGGCTTCCGCCATGTGCGGCGCCTAGATGCCCTGCTTGCAAACGTGTAGGGCGCGGTCGGCTCGAGTGTCATGCAGCGTTCATCCTCGTTTCCACCTCCGGCGAAAGAAGAACTATATAAACCGCGACCAAAAAAGCATGACGATAATAGCCGACGTATTCAGACGATAGCGCAGCGCACAACGCAAGTTGTTTGCTTGTCACTCGCGAAAAACACTTCTGATTGCGTGAGGGAGCTTCACGTGAACGCAGCGTATCACTTACCGTGTTCAGCATGCTATTTAAAACAAAGATTTTGGTCGTTTTAATGTTTCAGTATGTTTGCCATCATGTAATCGGACAAGCGTGGTAGCGTGTTCTCTAATTTGCTCTCATTTTTCTGTTTTTAGTTGAGAGTCAATGCCTGTCTTGTGCTGTGTTTCTTTGAGCGCAGCTCTTAGGTGCCCGTTTCCGGCTTGAGCGGCGCCGCCGTCGCCGTCACCGTCAGCGTAACCACTCGGTGCATTATGGGATATGTCCCATAATGCACCGCGCGGGACCCTCGTGACTTCCCTCGTGACGTCACGTGTGACATCACGAGAGTCCCACGCGGTGCCATAGGGGACATTTCCCATGATGCACCGCGCGGAGAGCAGAACGGGAAGGAGGGGACGAGGAGGGGGAGGAGGGGGAGGGACTTGAAGGATAAGGGGAGGAGGAAGAGGTGAAGGAGGAAGAGGAAGAGGAGGGGGAGGAGTAGCAGCGAGGATGAGGAGGAGGGAGGAGGGTATACCGTCCCCTCAGAACCCTTCCTACTCCCCCTCAAGAGCTGCGCTCTAATAGACCGATCTCACCAGCCGGTTTGACTACGCCACCGCTGCCGCAATGAATCGAGGGAACTTTAGTCTTTTTGCACGTGCGACAACCCCGCTGGAGCTCTGCGCGTGTGGAGAACGAGACGACACGAACCCTCGCATGCACGGCCGTCTGCCTCCTGTGAACTAAAGTTATGGCAGTGACACGCATGCGCCGAACGCCTAGTGAGATCGGTCTATTCAGCGTTACAGGGTGTTGTAAACGTCTTTCATTTTTTCCTTCCTCGTAACTACCAACTGGCCCAGTCTTCAACTCGCGGTAAGCACCCCTTGCCGTCAGCAGATTCGCAGAACTGCACGGGAAACGAAGCGTCCGCGGCGTCCGTACGAGAGCATAGGACGAAACCTACGTCATTGCGGAGTGTTGCTTCGCTAGCTCACCCGGTGCTAGCGTTGCTCACCCGCTTTCGGGCCGCTAACCCAGCTGGAAGAACATTTTTAATATCGGTTTTAATCAGAAATGCGGCGTCTGTTGAACGTGATATTTTGTGAATTGAAACGTGATATTTTAACCCGCTAAAGCGATATCAGCCATTTGTATAGGATAGATTTTTGAGTGGAGTTGTCGTTTAAGCAAAATGAGAACTCCAATCCCCCAAAAGATTAAGTATTGTGATGCTTTTGATACAATATTTCGTCAACAATGTTATACATCCTGCTTGAAAGTTTTCGCAAATACGAACAAGCCCGAAAACTTTCGGACTCTTGAGACTCGAGCAAAAACGTAAAAATGCCCCTTGCGCTATCGCGCGTAACGTCTGCAATAAATTTTTTTTGCCCACTTGTTTTTTTTACCTATTCGAGAAACATTAGGAATTGAAGTTCCTAATTTTTTAATATATATATATATATATATATATATATATACACAGTGGGCATGGTGGCATAGGAGTCAAGGGCCAAAGGCGTATATATATATATATATAACGAAGTGAAAAACTTACGGCAAGAAACAACAGCGGAAGTTTAATCGACAGTTTCGCCGAGAGACTCGGCTTCGTCAGGATATATATATATATATATATATATCTATCATAACCTGCTTAAACTTTGTCATCCGAGAACCACAGACACACACGAACTTTGACAAGCTCATTATTTTATTATCTCTGAAAAGCGTCGTTAGTGGCGCTGCATACACTTTTCTTCGGTACGCTAACGCAAGGCTTGTAGTTTGTTCCTAAAATGGTCTCATGGAACGCGCTTTAGAAGTATACACCGGATCCAGGTGTAGCGGGCCGCTCATGGGCAGATCGAGGGCCTCAGACATCACCACCTGAAATAACCAAGGCCCTCAAACAGCTGCCTCTATTTCCCCGCAACTTCATCACACGCGGATGGCACAAACTAGGCAACTGTGCCCGAGCTCGACGCCGTGCGTCCTTAAACGCATTGAGAGGACGTCCGGCCCAGCCGAAAGGTTGCGCAGTACTCGTGTCGAATTTGTATCTCTTTGTCACCCAGCCCACCAGAACCAGTGCCAGGCGATCAACTGACTTGGTTTTATTCTTGTGCAATAGGCCGTCAACTGTCACCTCTGCTTCTGTAATACCAGGCATAAGCGACCACGAAGCAGTTGTAGCGACAATAAAATGTTCAAATGTACCACGATATAGAAGCCAACCAAAAAAGGTTTACATGTTTGGCACAGCTGACTTTAATGGCCTAGCTTTTGATCTTATGGATTTTTTGCCTCGGTTTGAGGTACAAAGTGTATCTACCGATAAAAACGCATTGTGGAATTTATATAAAGATAAGATAAATGAACTGCTTGACATTTACGTAACGACTAAGATAGTCAGTGCGAGGCGCAAGCAAGATAAGCCTTGGATGATTTCGGAAATGAGACGTTGAATATATAGAAAAAAACGTATTTTCGCACGGTATAAAAACACTAACGATCCATCTACACGCGATCATCTTAATGAGCTTCAACCGGAGCTCGAAACTAAAATAAAAAATGCAAAGTCTGATTATTTCTCCTCATTTGGTTAAAAAATTAAAGATTGCCCTCAGGACCTCTGGAAATATGTTAAATCTCAACGCAAAGATTTAACGGGTGTCCCTCCAAGTGATTGGAAACGTTTTTGTAACAGACGACAGCCTAAAAGCAACTGAATTCAATGGGTATTTCAAGTCTGTCTTCTCAACTTCAACACCTGCGTCTCTACCTCCAACTGTTGACGTAATTAATGATGCTCTGGACGACATTACCTTTGATCATAACGGCATACGTAAATTATTAAGCAATGTCAGACTGCGAAAGGCCACCGGACCGGACGGAATCCCCAGAATTGTTTTGAAATCATGTGCTGACATCGTCGCGTCATATCAAATCATACTATACACGAAATAGTTAGAAAGCGGCTGTCTCCTTGATGACTGGAGAAGCGGAAATGTAGTTCCAATACACAAGAACGGCGCACAAAATAATGTAAGCAACTATAGGCTAATATCGCTAACGAGTGAATGCTGCAAAATAATGGAACATATTATCTATTCAAGCCTTGTGCGTCCATCTAAATAACCGTAACTTCTTTTCTACAGTTCAGCACGGTTTTCGTCAAGGTTTATCATATAATACACAATTACTCGAATTTTATCACGACCTTGCTTACTCGTTTAATGGATAAAGGTTCTCAGACTGCTTGTATTTTTTTGGATTTTAAGAAAGCATTTGATGCAGTCGACCACTCGCTTCTGATTCGCAAGCTACGTAGTCTGAACATCGATACAAAAGTTCTGCAATGGATAGCAAATTATCTCGGTGACAGGAAACAACGTGTCGTCAATAACGGAATTCACTCATCATATGTAGCCGTAACATCGGGTGTACCAAAAGATTCAGTTCTAGGCCCCCTTCTTTTTCTAATTTTTATAAATGATATTACAAACGGAATCTTATCTCACATCAGGTTGTATGCGGACGATTGTGTTTTGTATATAGAAATACGCGGAGACGCACATGTTGAAGTTCTACAGAGTGACATTCCCCGCAGGGGGCACCTGTGAAAGCTGGTGTTTGGAGAGTGGCGTCTCCACGGACCCCGAGCCCCGCAGGGGGCGCCTGCACCTTAGGTGCTAGGTGCTTGGTGAGTAAGGACACCCCGAACCCCAGCCATATTGGCTACATTACGGACCCTGAGTAACAAGTGGGTAAGACCCACCCACGTCTGGCTGTGCGTGGCGAGCCCGTGTCCAGGGAAAAGGGCATCCTGGTGGTTGAGCCGAGCCCGGGGCAGGATTGGACCCTTCGGGGCCCCCCGGGCGAGGCAACACACCACTTTGGCCCCTGCTTCCTGTAGACGGGAGTCCTGGTAAGGCTTGGCCAGGATGATTCAGTCTAGTCGCCTTTTCTTCTACTATCCCCTCCAATCTTTTACCTTTACCTTTCCTGCTCCTTTTATTTCTCTCTCATTTCTCTTACTTCATTTTCACCCCTTTTTGGCGGCAAGGGCTAACCTTGGGTGGCAATAGACCTCTGTCTTGACCCACACTTGGGTATAGTTTCCCGGCAGCACTGTTAGCGTACGTCTCCAGCCAAGCTCTTCTTGTTATGGTGCGTTACCTAACCCCTTGTTGGGCTCGGTGGTGGGCGGTGCACCGCGGATTCTGAACATTCTTTGCCGTCTTATGGCACCCCTCCGTTCTAAACCCTCTGATCGACCCCTGAGAAGGGGTCGGACCGAAGTAAAACTGAATTATAAGTCTTCGCCGGTACAGAACACTTTTAGCCGATTCCTTGTTATGTACTCTAAACAAGAAGAAAAACCTCTTGCGAAGTTGTCACCTTTTCTGATCGCGAAAACCCTAGAAACCCTTGTAGGCAAAAACTTCAAAGCAAAGAAGCTAGTATCTGGTGACTTGCTTGTTGAAGTGGAAAATGGCACACAGAGTGCTGCCCTCTTGGACCTAAACACGGTTTCTGAATATAGAGTCTCCGTCACTCCACATCGAACCTTAAATAGTTGCCAAGGAGTAATTTCCGAGGATGATTTGCTAGAGTCAACTAACGAGGAGATTTTGGAAGGTCTTTTCAGTCGAGGAGTAACGGCAGTACGATGAATCCTGCTTCGTAAAGACGGAAACGAGCGACCAACAAAACATAATTCTTACATTCTCTTCCACGGTGCTGCCACAAAGTATCAAGGCGGGCTACCTCCACTGTAAGGTGCGCCCATACGTCCCGAACCCGAGACGCTGCTTCAAGTGGCAACGGTTTGGTCATGGCTCTGCCACCTGCCGCGGAAAAACAACCTGCTCAAAGTGTGCATGCACAGACCACCCAACAGATACGTGTGGCAGCTCAACCTCTAAGTGCATCAACTGCACTGGTGCCCATCCTGCTTACTCGCGATCGTGTCCAAAGTTTAAAGAGGAGAAAGAAATTTTAACCTTAAAAACAAAGGAAAACTTGACCTACCATGAAGCACGAAAACGATTTTCGTTCTTTCAAGGAGGAACGTACGCCGAGGCGGTCGTCAGGGGGACTAGGTCGCTGTCAAAGGCATCAGTGGGTACCCAGTATAGTCTTCGAGACATTGAGTGCCCACCCAGTCCCCACACCCCTACAAAGACTTCTATGGGATCTCAGACGCCTGAGGCCCCACAAAAGCTCACGAAGTCCAAGGCGTTTCCGCAACGCCTGGCCCCGAAGGTTCGGGTGGTGCTTGACCCCACCCGTTCCAAGGGTTCGAAAGGGATCCCCTCCTTCCTCTACACAGGGGGTGAAGGAGGCCATGGAGGTCAATGTCCCATCCACCGAGGGTAGCATGGGAACTACCACAACTGTGCCTTAATGCTCGAAGGCAGGCAGTGTTTCCTCAGCTGTCCTAAAAAGCCAGCGCAGGCATCCCATGTTCCTGCCGGTCCGTCAGGCAGAGGCCGGGCACAGCCCACTCGCCTGACCGACAATCCGAGAAAGCCGGGTCACTCTGACGAGGCAGTCTCGTTGAAGGGCCCAGAGGTATCAACGGAAGAGAAAATGGAAGGGGCCAGTCCAGCTTCAGATGACGACTTGCTTCCTTCGGGAGCGGAGTCCTTGTCGTCTTCCGCGGGTGAGCCCGCAGAACGACAGAAGGACAATGCTAGGAAGAAAAGAAATATTCCTCGGATTTTAGCTCCGAAAGAAAATTAGCTGAACTATATATAGGTATCTTTTTAACTTTTTTATACGTTTTTAGGGGATTTCACTAAAAGGCAGCCACACCGATATTTTTATGCACTTTTGCCCAGGACTTTTTATCGATTTTAAATAATTTTTATGGGTCATCTCTCTTTTATGCAATGGAACTGTCGAGGTCTCCTACGCAACATTGATGACAATAGTTTTTTTCTTAGTGATCTACGACCGATAGCTCTGGCTTTGCAGGAGACTCATTTGAATTCCAGTCATTGAAATGTTTTACGGTCCTATCACACCTTTCGTAAAGACCGCCCATCATCTCATTCAACCGGTGGTGTGGCAGTTGTTGTGCAGAGAGCGGTGACATGTGCCGAGGTGCCCCTGGGCACTGCGCTCGAGGCAGTGGCTGTGAGGGTTCTGACCGACCGTTTAATCAGTGTTGTTTCATTGTACCTTCCGCCACAGATCACAGTGCACATGCGTGAGCTTCAAAAGCTCATTGCCCAACTACCACAACCCTTTTTAATATTAGGGGATTTTAACGCTCATCACACCATGTGGGGCAGTGTGCGAGTTGATTCGCGTGGAGAACTCATAGAACGACTTTTATTGTCATCGAATCTTTGTCTTTTAAACACAAAATCTCCAACCTTTTTTAGTGATGCACATAACTCCTTCACCTGCATCGATTTATAGTTATCATCGCCATCTCTGCTTCCTTGTTTTTCTTGGAAGGTTTTAGAAAACCCATTCGGGAGCGACCACTTCTCCATTGTCGTAGAGAGCCTTGCTGCTGTTAGTACTCTTTTAGAATGTGCGCCGAGATGGTGCCTTGACAAAGCGGATTGGGAACTCTTTTGCTCATCTGCAACATTTGATATTTCTTTATTATCAGTCTTGTCTCCAGATGATGCTACAGCCTATGCTACTGAGAAGATAATTGAGGCTGCAGAACAATCTATTCCTCGCACCTCTGGGAAATTACCAAAAAAGTGTAGGCCATGGCGGACTGAAGAATGTTCCACGACAATGAAGAAACAAGACAAAGCTTGGGGCATGTCTTGGTGGTACCCCACGGTAAATAACAAGATCGAATTCAAAAGGCGAAAAGCTCAAGCCCGCTGGACCAGAAGGCAAGCAAAAAAGAAATCGTGGACGAAATATGTCTCTTCACTGAACAGCTTTGTCCCCGCAAAGGAGGTGTGGGACCCTTATCGCAAAGTCAGGGGGGATTACCGCTGTTTTATTATCCCTCCATTGTTCAAGACTGTTCTCACATCACTGAAAGACTTGGGCAATACTCTTGGCGTTCACTTCCAGAGGGTTTCGAGTTCTGAAAACTACAGTGCCACTTTTAAGCAGTTTAAAATGAAAGCAGAATGCGAGCGAATAGTTGTGTCGGGGGCAACCTCTACACCATACAACCAGCCCTTTACGCTCCGTGAACTGGAGTTGGCTCTTGACATCAGGAAACAGTCTGCCCCAGGCCCTGATTTCATCCACTATGAGATGCTTCGTAAGCTGCCCCTACAACATCTGCTTAGTTTTTTCAACCTTCTCTGGGAAAGAGCTTACTCCCTGAATCCTGGAAAAGAGCACATGTTATACCCCTCTTGAAAGCTGGCAAAGACCCCTCTCTTTGCTCGAGCTACCACCCAATCGCCCTTACGAGTTGTCTTGGTAAGACGTACGAAAGACTTATCAACAAACGGCTGGTGTTTTTTCTTGAAGAACAAAACCTATTTGATAACAATCAGTGTGGTTTCCGCCAAGGCCGGTCTACTCTAGATCACCTCGTGCACCTCGAGACGAGGATCCAGGAGGCTTTTGTAAAGAGGCAGCACTGTGTGTCTGTGTTTTTTGACCTGGAGAAGGCGTATGACACGACCTGAAGATATGGAATCATGCGAGACCTTTATGCCTGCGGAGTACGGGGCCGCATGTTGCGTTGTATAAAAGCTTTTCTGACTGGGCGGACCTTTCAGGTTTGCCTAGGCACCACATTATCGGACACATTTGTTCAAGAAAATGGGGTTCCTCAGGGGGCATCCTGAGTGTCACATTATTTGTTTTAAAGATTAACACCCTAGCTCAAATACCGCCACCTTCCATTGAACATTCATTGTATGTAGACGACCTCGAGATATCGTTTTCCTCTTGTAATCTGTACAGCTGTGAACGCCAGCTGCAGCTAGCAATTAATAAGATCAGTAAGTGGGCCGACGAAAATGGCTTCAGGTTTTCATCCGGGAAAACGGTGTGCGTTCCATTTTCTCTTCGACGAGGGCTGTCCCTTGATCCAGTGTTGGAATCGAACAGAGCCCCTATACCAGTTAAAGCCGAGCATAAGTTTCTGGGTGTCATATTTGATAAGAGGTTGAATTTTATCTCTCACTTAAAGGAACTGAAACAAAAGTGCCTGAAATCCCTAAACATCTTGAAAATTTTGCCACATAAAACTTGGGGCTCTGGCAGACTATGCCTGCTACGCTTGTATAACGCTTTGGTACGATCCCGTCTTGATTATGGTGCCGTCGTGTACAACTCAGCGCGACCATCCTCCCTGAAGATGTTGGACCCGGTACACCACCTTCGCTTGCGCCTTGCTACGGGTGCATTTCGGACATCGCCTGTTTTAAGCTTGTACGCGGACTCTCACCAGATGCCCCTTTCCAAGCGACGGCAGTACCTGGGCTTGAGCTATACTTCCAGGGCCGGTTTGCTCATCTTGCGGCTGCGGACGCGGCCGCGGCTAGGAGGGATTTTTACGTCACGTGACCAGCTCCATGGGGATAAGGAAGTACCTAGCGTCCCTGCCTAATGGCGGAGAGATCCGCATCGCTTCCAGCACAAAAGCCTAATTTCGCTCGCAGAAACTGATTGGAGGGACTTTGAACTGGAATCTAATTGACCGCCCCTTTATACTGTAAGAGCGGCAGGTAAAGTTACGGCCAGGGAGGGCAAATAGGAGCCAAAATAAAGAAAAAACCACACGAGATAAAAGCGGTAGCAGTATTTTGTATACCTCCGCCGGCGCCGCGCCTCGCGCCTCTGTTGTGGTCGAGAGGTTAAAGCGCCGGTACTTGTCGTCGCGGCGTGAAAGTTCCGGGTTCAAATCGCACTAGGGACTTTTTTTTTTGTATTTTGCGCGTGTTTTACTTTTGAACTGTGACCCGTTTTTGGAAATCGTCCACTTGCACTACTGCGCCTTACACGCTTTTACTGTTAGTCCCACCTGGTCAATCGAAACACCGGGAAGAAGAAAAAAAAGATCAACGCAAGTTAACGCGCTAATGCAATCATTTCGTAATGTTCATTAAAAGGAAACCAAGCTAACAGCATCAGTATGGCTTTCACACAAGCGGAGCCGAAACAAGCATCCTTTCCCCCGCGTTTACAATTTTATCTGTTTTCAAATAACGCTCTTGCTGCGATTCCTTTCGATAACAAGAGACGCCTATTTAGGACTAATAAAAACTGCAGTTGTAGCAATTAAAGAAAAATAAAACAAGCAAAAGAAAAAAAAAAAAAAGACTAGCAGCTGTGGATACATTGATTGAGCAAAATCCTACAGGCAAGGCAGCAGGTCAAACGTCTGAGAAAGTAGTAAAACTGAACTAAATATTACAAAACGATTGCCACAACAAAATGTAAAGAGTATAAATATACTTTTTATCTCATTCCATGCAAGTAAAAGTATGATCTCTTTTAGTTCAGTTTTACTACTTTCTCAGACGTTTGACCTGCTGCCTTGCCTGTAGGATTTCGCTCAATCAATGTATCCACAGCTGCTAGTCTTTTTTTTTTTGCTTGTTTTATTTTTTTTAATTGCTACAACTGCAGTTTTTATTAGTCCTAAATAGGCGTCTCTAGTTGTTGAAAGGAATCGTAGCAAGAGCGTTATTTGAAAACAGATAAAATTGTGAACGCTGGGGAAAGGATGCTTGTTTCGGCTCCGCTTGTGTGAAAGCCATACTGATGCTGTTAGCTTGGTTTCCTTTTAATGAACATTACGAAATGATTGCATTAGCGCGTTAACTTGCGTTGATCTTTTTTTTCTTCTTCCCGGTGTTTCGATTGAACAGGTGGGACTAACAGTAAAAGCGTGTAAGGTGCAGTAGTGCAAGTGGATGATTTCCAAAAAAGGATCACAATTCAAAAATAAGACAAGCGCAAAATACAAAAAAAAAAAGAAGTTCCTAGCGCGATTTCAAGCCGGAACTTCCACGCCGCGACGACAAGTACCGGCGCTTTAACCTCTCGACCACAACAACCACAATTTATATACCGGCGGAGGTATATAAAAACACCGCTGCCGCTTTTATCTCGAGTGGTTTTTTCTTTATTTTGGCTCCTATTTGCCCTCCCTGGCCGTAACTTTACCTGACGCTCCTACAGTATAAAGGGGCGGTCAATTAGATTCCAGTTGAAAGTCCCTCCAATTAGTTTCTGCAAGCGAAATTAGGCTTTTGTGCTTGAAGCGATGCGGATCTCTCCGCCATTAGGCAGGGACGCTAGGTACTTCCTTGTCCTCATGGAGCTGGTCACGTGACGTAAAAATCCCTCCTGGCCGCGGCGGCGTCCACAGCCGCAAGATGAGCAAACCGGCCCTGGATTTTGTCTGATCCTCACCATCCAACCTTTTTTGCTCTCCAGCAATCGCAATTCGCTCGCCTTTTTTAAAATAAACCAAGCATTGTGCGGCCATTGAGCTTTCGTGTTCACAGTGATCAGTCATCTCTCGGTCTCGACCTTCATGGCATTAACCTTCTCCAAAAGGCCGAGAGTATTCCCCCTTGGAAAATGCTTCCAGTATCATGCGACTGGTCATTCACACGGTATAGCAAGCATAATGTCTCCGTTCCGCTTATTCAACAAGAATTTCTTGGCTTACAGAATAAATATGACGACTATACTCAATTTTATACAGATGGCTCCAAGACCTTTTTTGCAGAGGGATCGGCTGTTTATTCTGAGGTTTTCATACAGGCCCAGCGGCTTAGCTGCATGGCTAGTATTTTTACTGCTGAGCTATACGGTGTTCTCCTTGCAATCGAGTATATCACCACCAGCAAAACAATGAAGGCAATTCTTTTTGTAGACTCCCAAAGTGTTATCGTTCCCCTCTGCTCTGTAAGAGATACAAAAAACATGCTCGCTAAGCTAATACACTATAAAATCAATCGCTGCTTAGAGCGTGGGTTCGTTATCAAATTCTGCTGGATCCCAAGCCATGTTGGGATCAAGGGCAATGAGAAAGCAGACCAGCTGGCTTCCTCCGCAAGCAATGTTCTAGAAAGCCGACGGGGCATACCCTTTCAAGATATCATACCCCTCCTTAGGAAAGCTCTCCTCGATGCTTGGCAATCTGAGTGGAACCTAGAGAGTGCAAATAAGCTGCATGCTATTAAGCCAGTTTTGGGGTTGTGGGAGAATTCATCTCGTAAAAACCGTTTTCATGAGGTTCTCTTGTGCCGTCTTAGAATCGGCCACACCTTCATAACTCACGGACATCTTCTTTGGGGAGAAGACGCTTCAAGCTGCGAGCATTGCGGTGAACCTTTGACAATTTTGCATATTTTGTGTGCCTGTCCAGGCTTTGTGCAGAACCGGCTTGCCTGTTTTCCAGAGCTTTTTATATATGAGATTCCTTTCCATCCAACACTTTTGTTAGGCCCGAACATCCCATCATTCCATTCAATCTGGTCCTCAACTTTTTGCAAGCAAGCGGCCTTCTATACAAACTTTAAGTACTGCACTTTCTGTTCACCATAAATATATAAAACATCAGCTTCATGAGTGCTCTCAATTACCATTACTGTGAGTCGCATTAGGCTTGTAGTCTGGCGCAGCATGGCCTTCGTCGCTTTTGCGCCATTAAACCGTTAATCATCATCATCATCATACAGAGTGACCTTGATAGAATTTTAGGGTGGTGCGACAGATGGAAGATGTTTCTTAATACATTCAAATGTATCCATGTTAGATTTACACGAAAACGTGAAGTAATTCCTTCAGTTTTTCTTCTAACTCGCCTTTGGATCTTGCTACTGAGGCGAAATATCTTAGAGTGCGGTTGTCCAATGATCTGAGATGGAATAATTACGTCACGGGCAGGGGCGGATCCATACCTCCATTTTAGGGGGGGGGGGGGCGGTTCCTCGGTGTAAAACGGCGGGGGGGGGGGGGGGGGAGGCGGGGAGTGTTTATATTTTTTGTGGAGGTATCGTTTTTACTTAACTCTGATAACATAATAGATCTTGAGAGCTTTTGTATCGGTTTACCTGTCGGGATGAACTCTTTGAATTAAAACCTTTCGGGTGACCACGCTAGAGGTAAGTATCTCGAAAATTGTGGTGACACTATCCTTTCTGAAACTTGGGTTTCAGACCGACAGGAAAACAGAACCGAACTTTGCACAGAAGGCACCCATGCAGCCGGCAGCAAAACCTACCTGCCTTGGACGCAGTTTTTGCGATTTCCATAACGTCGAAAACATCAACTCAGTTCCTCGTGGTTCCGCGTGGGTCCCGCAATCCTAAGGAGGTAGTAAATGCTAGGAGGGGGCACGTTGAAATATATGTGAAGCCTAGTAATAAAAAAGTTTAAACGATATTGTGCCCAACGTGACCACAGATATTTCTGGTAATTGGTGCGCGTGACATGTCACGTGCGTGATGTATGGTTGATTGTAGAAGGATTCCTTGCAGGCTCGCCCGCGCTCCGTCCGGTAGGTTTTATCAGATCGAAATATAGGCGTGAAACAAGCAAGCAAGTAAGCGGTTGAGTTTATAATGCAATTAAATGCAAAGGTGCAAGCGAGGTTGAGGCGGATCACGAGCAGACGACACACCGCTGCTCGTATACGGGACGATCAGGGCAATCGCCGCAAAGGAGAAAACGAAAGCTTGACGTCGCCGGGGTGGCCGGTTACGGGATGGGTGCTTGCAGCGTGGTCGGCTACCGCAATCGTACTGGCTTTTCTTCAGCGGGTGTTACCTTTCACCGGTAAGCCCTTGGCGTATTACACACACATAGTTTTACGGTAACAGGAATTGATCGACAATTCCCTTAGATTTCCGACGTCGCCGAACAGCGGAAACAATGGTCGCGGCGGTGGCTGGACCCCATCGAACTGGGGCGTGGTGTGCTCCGTGCACTTCGAATTGTCAATAAAACATCTTTCAACCTCGAGTCAAGTGAAGAAAGGGTAAAAGCACAGGCGAGCTGGTGAAGAACTTCCATCGTAAACCGGAGACACGGAAAAATAAAAAAAACGGACAAAACAACAACAAGTCTCAATTGAGACTTGTTGTTGTTTTCTCCGTTTTTTTATTTTTCCGTGTCTCCGGTTTGCGATGGGAGAGTCAAGTGAGTTGGTTCAATTTGTCACGGCAGCTATAAAATGTCCCAGTGGACGACCTGCATAGCGGCCGCAAAGAAAGGAAAAAGCCAACACGTATTGTAGCGTGATATAACATATGAGAGCGATAATAGCGCAGTTATCATTTGCAGGGGAGCGCGGAAATCATCGCCGTAAAAATGCGTTAGTATTGGTCCAATTAAACTTGAGGAAGAAAAGGAGAAGGAAACACAAACACAAACTTCCGAGAAGGGAACAAACACAAACTTCCGACCCTTCTCGTTTTCTTCCTCAAGTTTAACTATTCATACCAACCCGCTCGTTCTGTCCTTATATTGGTCCAACCTGTCGGGTCGACACAGTTACGCAATCATGTGTGTATATAATTTATTTATTCTTGCTTTGGCTACTGCAAAAATTAGTGGCCAAAAGATAAAGATGCACGGTATATAACCCAAAAGACGCAAACAGACTTCGTTACAGCGCTGACGTTTCGCGTTGAATACTATTGTCTGCAGGATGGTAATGGTCTGTAGAAAACAAAAGGCATAATGAAGAGCAGCAGGCATAGAGTCGGTCGGCTGGGCGCGGGCCACAGTTTTGTAGCTGTGATGACTGATGAATGAAACCCACCAGACCACAGCTCCCTGCTACCCGCAACCATCAAGTACGCGACGGTCACGTGCTCGGCCGATAAGTGAGGAGGGTAAGGAGGAAAATGAAAAAGGGGCGAGGCGTCAGGGAAGCATGGATTGTGGAGGCTACGCGGCCGATGTCATGCCCTCTCCTACCCTTCTGATGTCCGCGCGTAATCCAGAGACGGCCATCTTACCCAGTGTACGTAGCGCTGCTGGGACTGCTCCGGAACTTCGCTGTTGCCAGCGGCTTCGTTCGCTCGTTTGATAAAATTAGTGGTAAAAACGTCATTCCAACCGAAATGTTCTGCACGTTTGGACTAGAAGACGGAATTACAGGCGACCTTCGCTGCCGCTGAAGCTCAATCAACTCAACATTAATTTATTAAACAACGTGCGCGACGTGTCCGAAAAGCGAAACCGAAAGAAGACGAGTCGGGAGGGCGAAAGTTTTCTCCCGTCGGCCTGGATACTGAGACAAACGTCTCTTTCGTTCCTCCCTTTTCGTAGAAGGGAGGAAGACGCGCCGTTGCTACCGTATTTCTCATTTTTTTTCTTAGAGTGTACGGATATGATATAATGTAGGGTTTCAAATCAGCAATGCTAGATTAGGGAATTAACTATTAGTAAAATAAGCGCTAATTTTTATGCCTGAATTATTATTTCAGCCTAAAAGTCAGCAAAACCAACCTCCACCTGTCAACCCGGAGAGCATTGGCGACATTAGTCGGCTGTTGCGCCATCAGAAACTTTTCGTGAGCATACGGATGCCATAGTTAGAAATTCAAAGTTTTTTTATTTCTACCTTTTTACTTAGGTAAGAGTGTTCAGTATAAGTTTGACATACTTCATGCCCATTTTCCCAATGTTAACTGGCGCTCGGTTTTGAGGAAATACATATTTGAGAGGGTTTATCCGTATTTCATAAATAAAACAAATTTTTCTGCTGCTAAGGTTACAAAAGCCACAAGAGATCTCGCCGACATCCGTATGAGAAAAGAATCTAATCGATGTACCTCGACACATACACCAGTGCATTACTGTCACTACTGTGGCAACTGCCAACGAAGTTAATGAAGTAATCGTTAAGCTTGTTGCCTAACGATTATCTGAACTGTTTAGAATGTTGGCATGGTGTTGGCATGGTGCTCCCGGAAGGTCTCTTTGGGGAGAAGTCGAGACAGCCTTCGCAAAGAACTTCAGGCAGGTGAAGAAAGTGTCCCCCAGCGAGATTAAAATGGCAGCCAAAGAATTGTGGCAACACCTGGAACTGAGCAGCCTGGCAAAAAAGGTTCAACAGGCCAAGAAGCCCCTATGCACGTTTTTCACCGCAAAAACGCACAAAGTAGAATGTCTGCTCAGGGCCATCGTGACTGAAAGAGACTCTTGGCAGAAGGAAGCGGGAGGATACTTTAGCAGGTAGCTAGACAATTTCGTACTTGGTGGCCTATTTCTATTCCGGAACTCCGAGGTGGTCTCACGGTTTTTTTTCTGAAGGAACTCAAGGTTATTGCGGAGGTTTTTCAGTAGACGTGGTAGGGCTTTTGTATTCAATGCCGCATGATCAACTGTTCCTCGCCGTTAGGCGTTACATTGAAGAAAAAGGCGAGACTTCCTTCATGAGTTCTATCGGTGTGAGCTTAGGGTCTTTAATGAAAATGCTAACTTTATATTTATCCTTAACTGTTGTGCCCTTTGATAACATCTTGTTTGCCCGAAAGCAAGGGATATGCATCGGGTCACGAGTCGTGCCAGTGTTGTGTGATATATGCTTAGCTGCATGTGACAGAGGAATATCCGAGGGCTTAGACATGGAAATGAACCTCAAAGTTTTCCGCTGCGTGGATGATGTTTTGGTGCTTGCGTCACATCCCCATGTCTGTAACGACGAAACTATCAATAGAACAATAGAGGTTTCTTACACTAAATCACATGGCCTCACATTCACCCACCAAACTATGATGTCCAAACGGCTGCAGTTGTTGGATTTAAACTTGCGCTTCGACAAGAACCCCATATGCTGGAAGTACCAGCCTCGCTCGAAGAAAAGCGTTTGGCCTTTTTCGTCTGCCCACTCCGAATTAGTGAAACGAAGGATTGTGTTGTCGTTGATATGAGCCTCCCTAGACAAGTGGTGTAGGCATAACATGGGCGAAAACTTTCTTTACCAGGTGCGACGCCTCAAAACGGTGTGTTGTCTAATGTGTTTTTTGAAAGAAGTTGCAGAAACCTTGGTTTCAAAGGCTACAAAAAGAAACGGAGGGGAAGCGGCCGACAAGAGAAAAGAGGCGAGACGGGTGGAAATCCCCTATTTCCACGTGCTGTCCCACAGCCTAAAAAGAGTCGCCGCGCACTTCGAGGTGCCCATGGGTGATTTCAGATAAGATCGACCAAAGGGTGGCTGGTCGACATTTTTAAATCAACTGATGTTTTTATATGACATTGTCTAGTGTCTGGTATAAACGAATCCACACTTAGTTTTGACCAGAAAAAAAATTTGGAGACAAGAAAAATCCTAAGGCAGGGAGAGGTGGACAGTTGCAATAACGCGCACTGATGGAGGGGGCAAGTTTGAAAGTGAATAGTTAAACCAATAAAATTAGGAGAACTTTAAAACTTTTTACAAACAAACTATGGGTACAACTTGCTTGTAATATAAAGTAATAATATTTATTAAAAATTTATTTAGTTTTCTAAAAATTGCCAAACATGCCTGCTCGAACGACAAATGGCAAACTTTGGAAATCTGTATCTCATGAAATATTTTAATCATTAATACATAACTTGCAGACATTATTTTACTAATATATGGCTATTATTGAAAAAATAAATAAGGTATCTGAGTGACACAATAGTTACAATATATTTAGGCAAACATGGGAAAAAAATCAAACAAAGAAAAATTCCAATGCGAATAAAAAAAAAAAACGCCACCTTCGATTTTTTTTAAATTTGGGTACCCTGTTATACTCTATTTCGGCATTCATTTCTATTAAAAACATGTTGCATCATTGCACTGTGAAAGAAGAAACAACTCCCCAAAGTAGGGTCCTTTTTCAAAGCCTACACTTAGCAGTGTCCTATACAAGAAGTGACTCTGAGTTCCAGTTTCATGAAACTTGCACAAATCTTTTATATAAATTTATTCAGATGAGGTCATTGATAAAAAGAGCGATCGGTCACACAGTAAAAGGGAGGAGAAACTATATACAGCATTTTACATAAGCGTACAAAGTGGTATCATATTAGAGACTAATGATTTGAGAAAAGATGATGCAGTGTGAAGTTGTACCTTCCGGTATATTTTACATCTAGAGTAAAATAAATAACTTTACTTCCACACACAAAAACAAAGATATAATAGTAAGATATTTAAGTTGGCTGTGTATTTACGATTACAAACAATTTCAGGTGACGGATGCCATAGTGCCTAACTGGAGCAGCTTCGATGCTCTCGGTGTATGAATGAATCGTGGCAAGCCGATATATTTTATCCTGCTCGAGGATAACATTTTGGGATTTTTTTTATAGTGATCAGATAAAAATTATTAGTAACCACCAACAAAAACAGTAGGTTAAATACCCCGTGAAGAAAAATGTGATAAATAAGATGTCCCTGCATTCAAAATGAGCAGTCCTTGGGAAATCAAATTCGGCACTTTACGCTAAGGTTTTCCTCGCTGTACCCATTTAATAAAGTTGCTTCCAAGCAGATCCGACTGTCCGTGCTACATATACGTCACAGGTCCCTTCTGTTGATGACTTGCTGAGCCGCCACGCGTGCCAAGACTGAATGCCAGGGAAGGCGCGCACCGTCAGCCACTCTTCTTTTTTTTTGTTCACGATACCGAACAACCTCATTTTCGTCCAGATATACAAGATGCACGCCTTTCAGTTTCTTTGATAGAACGCTCACCATTGTCCTGGCCGTCTGAATTGCGCTTACTGAACCTTCTCTCAGGTTGTTCAGCGTGGCCTGGTGCTTCACGAGTCCGCCAACTCCGTCACATGCATTTTTCCCATGTCCAGATGCAGAAAATTACCACTGGGCTTGTGGGCAATCGTCCTTTGCAAATTGGTGAAGCTGGTAGCGATTCTTGAAATGACTGGCGGCGCCGTCACTTACGTACGTCACGTACGAGTATACCGCAACGTTGTCTTCAACCCACTCCTTCACTTTTTCTAGAGCCAAGCAAGCGTGAGCGGCGTCGTGACACAGGTCCTCACTGATGATGGCAAAGCTGTTTGTAGATTTTCTTGTCGTCACTACACATGTAAATATCGAAACTTGTTTTTTTTTCCAGTGATATGCTTGCACTTCGTCAGGAAGCACGATGGTCCAGTTTTCAGCAAAGTCAAAATGAAAGACAATGCTCCCGCGTTGCATGCACTGTTTTTCATTGTAGATCGCTTTACCTTGCGTTTGCCGGATATGGTTGTGAAGTACCCAACTTCCAACCGTCACTTGGATGACTTTTAGGAAAGTCTCAGGTTCCAAAGTTTTTTTCACAAGGTCGCCGGACTCCCATGTTGCAAGCACAATCTCTTCATCCTCCGGTATATCAAGTTCCTGGAGTGTAAGAAACTGGCCTTTTGGGCAGTGATCACAGTCTCCTTGAAGGCACAGTTCTGTTGCTGGGTCGCACAGAAATGCCGAGTTCATTTCACCAGTGTTGAATGTTGAGCCTGTAACGTTCTCTAGAGCGGCCATACAAAGATAATAATTGGCGCAGCGCACACAAACGCACACTTCCTGGTGCGGAATACATTGGACCCATCTAGGGCGCAACGAATAAAATTTCGTTAGCCCAACGCCGGAATCGGGATGCTTGTCTTTGTATATACGGAAGGCCTCTCGTATTGAGCGTGTCATGAAGCGCTTTGGCACGAACGTTTTCTCTCCGTTGAGCATGACAGAGATGACGTCCTTCTGGTTGGGACTTTGGCGCGAACATTGTAGCTCGTCTTTCGTGAAGTTCTCTAGGGCAGCAGACAGGTTCTCAGGGCTCACCTTGCACCTCGTGTAAGGATCCGGCTCATACCACACGCCATGATTTTCCTTGAGTTTTCGGGATTTACTGATGAGGTACATTGAGGCCTGTGGAATCATCTTTTGAACCTCATTCTTCGTCAGTGTTGACGGCAGGAGTGTAAGCAGTTGACAACGTTCCCGGAGAGAGGTGGCGGTTTCAAAGGCCTGCCGAAAGTTGTCCACCCACTCAGTGCATGTGGAGCATGTTGGTTCGGACGAACCCGATGGTGCGTCCCTGTCGTACGCAATACGTAGCCTTGAGCGTATATTCTTGACAGCAACCTGCTCCAGTTCTGTCTGCTTTCTCTTGACATAGGCAGGCCTGTCCCGACTTCTTACGACGCTTGGTTGTCTCAGCGGCGACACATCTGTAGGTAGTATGCTGCGATTTAGATCTTCAATTGCTTCTTCAGCTGGCACAAATATGTCAGGGCACTGCTCTGAGCTTCGCATCGAGATCTCCTTAGTGGTGTGCATGAAGCAATGGTAGCACAGGTAGTCCGTCGCACTCACTTTGGTGGAACAGTCAGGCGGAAGAATTTGCTTCAACGAGTTTAGGTCCAACTCGCCAACACTTCGAAAATTCCGCTGCTTTGGTATAGTCTTTTTGTGTTTGCAAAAGTAATCTGCAGAAAACACTCGTTCGGAGCTCCAGGACGTCTTCATAATGTATACATAAATAATAGAAATTAAACCCCAACTGATGGCATATAATTGCCAAGTGAAAGAACTACTGGGTGCACAAGTGACAAGTCCGAGGCTGAGGAGCTCACTCACTGCAAACGTACATTTGAAAAGAGAAGTCACAACTGAGGCTGTCGGCAAAGCTTGATCCACGTCAAAGGAAGAAAGAGGGAAAGTCTCCAGACAAAAAATTGTGGTCAGCGGCCTTCGAAAAAGACTTTCCGGAATCGCACTGTCGTCCTTCCACGCGCTGATATGAAAGCACTTGAGCTTCTACCACGTGGTTCATGACACAGCCTGAGCCATGTCGGCGACCGGTTCGCGAGGGGTGGGCGGTGGGGTTACGTTGATGGTCACTCGGATTAGCCCTTGCTGTACTGAGCTACCGCCTGCAGTGCCTTATCGCCGGCTGGTGTCAACAACGAGAACACACACACCCTGTCTACACCAAAACTACAAGCGTTCACCGCACACGCGTCGCCGCCGCTTTTAAGCTTTTGTGAAATTGCTTTCTTTTGCCGCGGAGAACCGCCTTATCTTAACTACGCGCCTGAAATCCTTCCAGGCGGGCGTACACAATATCAAGCGTTTCGAAAAATGCCCGTGGAGTAGAACTATGGGAAAATTCGGAGCCCGCGATGTCGATATCGTCGCGTCGCCGTTGCAGTCCCCCGTTGGGGGAGGGGAGGGGGGGGGGGGGGCGGCCTTACTACGATAACATGGCGACAGCGTTTACACTCTATGTATTTACACGAGGCTCGAGTATTTGGGGATAATGCTGCCGGTTGGTGTGCCCCTTTGTGCCTGATATTATCGCCCGTGACGCCAGCGAGTGAGATGGCGACAGGCATGACTGCTCAGTAAACAGGCGTCGGCGGCCATGTTTTGCTGGTTGAAGCGAACCCCCTTGTCCTTGACAGCGAGCGGGGAAATGCGAAAAAAAGATTGTATCGGCCGTTTTGCCAGAACTAGCGACGAGTGTCGTCTGCGGTTTCCGGCAACTATTTTGCCATAATCGTGAGCTTAGCGAGGAAATGATTTTTGCTAGCCACAGAACACTACCACGCAGAAAGGGAATGCTTGAACATGTTTTTGTTCTGGATATATATTAGGGATATATATGAGAGAGAGAGAGAGAGAGATGAAGGTAGAGCGGAAGAGGGAATAGCATATAGTGTCGCAGGAGAATAAAGTAAACAAAGTTCCTAGTGGCCGATGGCTGCATGATCTTTTCTCGGATCACTAGTCCGTAATATGATACCTCTTTGTACACAGTAGTTTCTCCTTAATTTAAGTGTGTGAACGATTTCTTTAGTTATCATTGGCCTCATCTGAATAAAAATATATAAAAGATGTGTGTTGGTTTCATGAAACTGGAACGCAGAGTCAGTTCTTGTATAAAACACTGCTAAGTGTAGGCTTTGAAAAAGGACCCTACTTTGGGGAGTTGTATCTTCTTTCTCAATAAAATGATGCAACATGTTTTTAATGGAAATGAATGCCGAAACAGAGTATAACAGATTACCTAAATTTAAAAAAAATCGAGGGTGGTGTCTTATGTTTATTCGCATCGGAATTTGTCTTTGTTTGATTTTTTTTCCATGTTTGACTAAATGTATCCTAACTATTGTATCACACAGAAACCTTAGTTATTTTTTAAATATTAGCTATATATTAGTAGAATAATATCTGCAAATTATATCATAATGATTAAATTATTTCATGAGATACAGACCTCCAAAGTTTGCCATTTGTCGTTCGAGCAGGCATGTTTGTCAATTTTTAGAAAAATAAATAAATTTTAAATAAATATGATTACTTTATATTACAAGCAAGCTGTACCCATAGTTTGCGCCTAAAACGTATTAGAGTTCTCCTAATGTTATCGCTTTAGTTATTCACTCTCAAACGGGCCCCCTCCATCAGTGCGCGTTAATGCAACTGTCCACCACCTCATGCCTTACGATTTTTCCTGTCCCCAAGTATTTTTTCTAGTCAAAACTAAGTTTGGATTCGTTCATACCAGACACTAGACAATAACATATAAAAACATCAGTTGATTTGAAAATGTCGACTAGCCATCCTTTGGTCGATCTTATCTGAAATCACCCCCATGGTGTTCTCTGCGCCGTCAGAATTGTCCAGTGTGTGCTCAAGAATTAACAACAAAAAATGAAAAAAAAGCTGACTCTTGCGCCAAGAAACACGCCGCGCAGTAGATTTAATGCGCAACGTCAGTTGCCTACGAAATACCTATGACTTGCGGAAAAAGCGTATATAGGGTAAACGGGGAGCTGCATCCACGACAGTTCATGGGAGCATGTCCTATCTGGTAGAAATTTTCCATCGGGTAATCTGGCAGTTAACTGTGATAGCTGTCCCTGCTCGCCTAATCCTGACAAAACAAAAATAATTGCAAAACAAAAAAAAAAAAAAAAAAAAATACAGCTGAGAGAAAATTGTTTGAGGCCTAATACTCTATAGTAAAGGGCGAGGATAACTGCGTAAGTGCACTATCAGTGCACTTAACTGAGAAAGAGTTTGCCATTTTGTGTCGGAAGCCTGAATTTGTGTGCACATAGTAATTAGTCTTTCAATAAACGTTCTGTTGTAAGCTAGCGCTTGGTCCTATCTCGTCTTCCTCGTGTCCTCGTTTTTTAGGCGCTTTAGAAGTTAAAGAATGACAACATTCTTCTCGTTGAAGTTAGTAATGAAAAAACGAATGATTGACGCTCACGGCCCAAGAATTTGTTTAAACGGTACCATAATTCATTTTGACGGGCTAACACCCGTTAACTACAAAATTGTTTTTTAATTTGCAAGTGACAACTTAACGAATATACCTAGAAAGGTGCGGCACGCCAAGAAGAACTTGGTTGATGATCTCTAAAAATAAATGACTTATGACTGACATGCCGGAAAACATACAGGGAGGAAATACGTCTGGTTTACCTGCGAAGGCCTGGGTGAGGGGGGAAGGGTTACAGAGCCCTAAATCTTTTTCATACACAGACTCGCATAGTGCAAGAGAACCAGTAGCCTCTTTGTAGGACTCATATGACTCTTAGAGAGGCAGAGAAAACCTAATATATTTTTGCTATTAAGTACCTGGGTAGGTGAACTGTCACAAACTAAACGTAAAAATATAGCGCAAGATCTGCTCCAAGTGTCGAATCTTTAGTTATGAGCGACGATAAATTTTCAACGCGTCTTAAAAGAAAAGAAATTTCTTTTAGCATTGCATTTAGATACAGTGAACTAACAAAACATATTCAGCGGATGCATCACAGACGTGTGTCACAAGGTAGCGGCGTTTGGTTTGTAGAATATCGAAACACTAATCAACCATTTTTTTGTGCGTTAAGTGCTTTTGTACAAGAGCCCCTCACACCTCCCACCAGATGGACTTTGCTGAAGATAGTATTGTGCTGGAAGAACCTCGCGAGAATTTCGTGTCTTTCAACACATTGATCATAGCGTAATGAATATTTAAATAATCTCGAAAATTCCGGTTTGCTTCACAGTTTTTCATTCAATTGGATGATATATATTATGATGTCAAAAAGCGGTGTAGTTATAGACGGTCGGATACATTCAAGTTGTCAAGCGAGAAATAATTGGTAAAAAATAATATTTAGAGATTGTTTTCGACACCTTTGAATTAGTTGTTTGCGAATATTTGAGTTTAAAAATTTAATCAGATAGTGAGTGCGCAAATAATTTAATTCGATTTTTTTTTTAATTTACAGCATCCAAATTATCGAATAGTTTGGCACGTCGAATGCCGATGAACAAAAATCGGGTTAATTTAATCATGTTGTTCCTATGGTGACGGTTCTCGCTTGTCTAGGCTTTATCTAAAGCAAGCCTGCTTTAAGAAGTATTGACTTAGTGAATACTTTTTTAAAAGAAGGAGTTTGTTTTCGTTTGTTCCGGGGATGCCCTGGGGCTCTGAGTTGGACATTCGGCGAGAGAGCCGGCGAGAGGGCTGACCACCGCGATTGGCCAGCGCCAAGGTCAAGCGCTGGTCTATCGCAGCGGTCCGCGATTTCGCCTACTTGCCCGCCGATCGTCCAGGTCAGAGCCCCTGCCCGCCTCCAGCAGGCCCTCTGCTACCGGCGCAGAAATAAGCACGCACAAAGGAACGGCGCCGCGACGCGCACCGCACTAAATCACGAAAATACCAGAAAGAACATGAACTGTCATATGGAGCTGTATACAGAGAAAAAAAGCAAACAAAAAACTGTCATTGGAGGTGCATACGAAGACACCAGGAATAACAAAAAACATATCTGTCCGCCCACTTGTTATTCTCCCCTGAGCGTTTTTCGTTTTTCAACGACGGTCTCTGGTTTCAAATATTATGCTTAGCCATATATTAAGTTTATTTTCTAGTTTACATTCTCTTATTTATTTTCCCGCCCTGGAGACAGTGACCGATCCTCAGTTCGGCCCCTTAGCTTTGGAAACCCTCGGTCTTTGGAGATCTTTGGAAACCCTCGGTCTAATCGTTGCTTGTTTAGTGTCTTTTCATTGCCGATAAAAGTTTGGTATTGATTATTCAATTACATATTCTACTTTTTGGCAAATATTCGGCGCTATATATTACATGCGAATTTGGTCCGAGCTGAGAATTTACTATTCGGAAAACTTTTATTTTATATAGTTGCGTGGCGTGACAATCTAACTCTAAAAAGGACCGTACTACTACTACTACTATAAGCCTGATTCACATGGTGCGATTTTCCCTGCGATTTCGCAGCTGCGGCCTTGAGCACCTCAGCCTCCACCGCGCTTGCTCCACCCGAGCGACGTCGCAACTGCGAAATCGCAAGTAAAATCGCACCTAGTGAAGATGGGCTGTACAATGTAAGTAATAATTGTTTTAGTGTAAATATAAACCCTACAAGCCTGTACCCAGCACGATGAAAAATAAATAACAAAAGACCAGAACAATGTATTTATTGTAACTTTTCAGATTTTAAATTAATCTCGACGTATGGCTGTTTTAGTACCACCTATGTTGAAGCAATTCCGCTACACAGTTATAACACCTTCTTGTAAGGTTAATTCACATTTATAATGCAATTAATTCAAAGGTGCAAGAGAGCTGAACAAGAATGACAATAATAATCCCCGGAGGAGGGGAACAAAGGGGACAAAGAACCAACACAAATCTCTAAACTCAGCTAGGTGACTGGTGCGTGACCGAAAAAATCCGCCTGGTACTCATATCAAACCAGGGACCTCTTCGTTTCCAGTGGAGCGCTCTACCAACTGAGCTAACCAGGAGTTGGTGGCAGCTGATAAAACCTGTTTGCTATACCGAGGTGTAACTCTTGGTTTGTTCAGTTGGTAGAGCGTTCCACTGGAAATACAGAGGTCCTTGGTTCGATATCAGGACCAGGCGGATTTCTTCGGTCGTGCACGAGTCACCTAACTGTGTTTGGAGATTTGTGTTTGTCGTTAGTCTGCTTTGTTCCCCCTCCTCCAGGGATTATAATCTTAATTCATGCGTTAAAAAAATTTACGAGGGCAATTTGTGTTGCCTAAATCGTAAATAATGGAATACATTTCTTTTTTTCAGAATCAGAAAAGCAGCATGGTCCATCCGTTGATGCAAGCCTTTTGTCTTCTTGTGGTGTCATCATCGCACGTCTGCATTGACGCTGATCAAAATGAGTTTGTACCTCGAGACTTAGACGTCGTGATTGGTATTCTACGTCACGGTGACAGAGCACCACTGGGGACATTTCCGACTGACCTGAACCCGAACAGCACGTACTGGAAATACGGCTATGGGAATCTCACCGATCGGGGTATACAAACCATGCGGAACGTCGGCAAATACCTCCGGGAACGTTATCAAGGTTTCTTGACGGATGACCCCGAAGAAACACAGGTCCGAAGCAGCTTCTCATATCGGTAAGCGTTTTTATTGTATCGTAGACTTTGTCTGGAGCGCAAGCAGTGATCACACCAGTCGCGAGATACATTCTGTTTAATCTGCCATCGTGCAGGCCCTTTTATAGCCGAACCCAGGTGGCAGGTCCAGCCAGCAGTGACGTCATGTGATGTCATAACCGATACATCTTCCCTCTTGAGACGGAATTCATGAGTTCTTGATGGAAGTTTTCGTCGTAACTCAGCCTTGTCGGGGGGTGACGCCGTCTTTCTGACCTGCGGAATTGTCCATGGACGTGTCCATGGTGTGGGTTGGGATAGCTCGAGGCAGTTGTTTGGCTGGTTGGGGTTGGCAGTGGCGGTGATGTAAGTGTTGTTGACTCGGGTGCCTGGTACAAAGGGTGTCCGTCATCTTCGTCGTCGTCACTGTCGCCGTGTAGGCAGAAGGATTCTTGAGTTTGTTTCAGATGCTGCCTGTTTCTACGAAATACGCGGTTGTCTTCTGAGATAACGTCATAGGACCTCGGCGCAACTTGACGGAGTACTTTCGCTTTAACGATCCAGCCAGTCGGAGATGACACTCTGACAATATTACCTGGCCGGAGAGCACGCAGACAATGCCCTCCATCATTTTGTTTGTGCTTCCGCACTTGCGCTCCTGGCGTCCGAGAGAAGTCTGGCACGCGGGATCGCAGCCTTCGACCCATGAGGAGCTCCCCCGGAGTCCGGCCATCTTCTAGTGGAGTTGTTCGATAATTAAGGACACCCAGCCAGAAGTCTTCTTCCCCTTCGGTGGTTTTCTTCAGAATACGCTTTGCTATTTGGACGCCTTTTTCGGCCAGCCCGTTTGAACGTGGGAACAGAGGACTTGATGTTGTATGCTGGAAATCATAGAGAGCAGAAAACATCTTAAATTCTTTTGACGAGAATTGTGGACCATTATCTGAGCACACTTCGATGGGTAGACCATGCCTCGCAAATGTGGCACTTAATTTCTGAACCACGGTTCGCGCTGTAGTGTCATCAAGTGGCTCAACTCCGAGGAAGTTTGAGTGTGCGTCATACGTAACCAAATATGCCTTGCCTGCGTATTCAAATAGGTCTACGCCAACCCGCGTCCAGGGATTAGAAGGAGTCTCACGCATTAGCAGTGGCTCACTAGGTTGAGAATAAGCATGTCGCCGACAGATGCTACATCTACCGACCATAGGCTCTATGTCCGCATTTAGGCCGGGCCAAAAAACAAGGCGACGAGCTTTGGCTTTGCATTTAGAAATTCCTTGGTGACCATCATGAATGCGCTTTAACATTTCAGATCGCATCGACCGAGGAACGACTACTCGTTCTCCTTTAAACACAATGCTTTTAAGAACAGACAGCTCTGGTGTCATGTGTCGAAAAACGCAATCGATCGTTTTGTTGTTAGTGACTGCTGTAACCACCTTCTGCAGTACAGGATCTTGTGCAGTCGCTTCCTGCAGCCTCTTGACGGTCGTTAGCGACACTCTGTCGAAGAGTATATTGGTGGCATGTATCTCCACATCGTCCGAAGCATCCTCGTTGCTTGTTGTTTTGGGGGCTCTGGACAGCGTATCGGCCAATATCAGCTCCTTTCCTGGAACAAACTGGAGATTGAAGTCGTATCTTAGCAGGCGAAGAAAAAAACGTTCAAGTCTGGGTGGTATCTCCAACAACGCCTTGCTGGCGATCTGAATGAGCGGCTTATGATCAGTTTCGGCTGTAAACTTGATGCCATAAACAAACGGGTGAAATTTCTCGCAACCAAAGGTTAGGGCAAGGGTGTCTTTTTCAATCTGTGAATATCGGGACTCGGCATCTGTCAGAACTCGGGAAGCGTAGGCAATTGGTCGCCACTCTTTACCATGACACTGAAGCAGCACCGAACCTATTCCAAATCTGGATGCATCCGAAGACACCTTGGTGGGCTTTATTGGGTCAAAAATGGCCAATTGGGGATGTTGTGATAGGGATTCTTTCAGTTCTTCAAATTGTTTTTGGTGACTTGGAAGCCATTCAAATATAACATCCTGTCTTGTCAGCTCTCTGAGTACTTTTGTATTTTCTGCTACGTGTGGTAAGTATTTGCTGAAGTAATTAATCATGCCTAAGAGACGCTGGACCGCTTTCTTGTCTTCAGGCGCCGGCATGTCCAACAAACTGCTGATTAACGCAGGGCTGGGCTTGATGCCCTCGGAGCTGATCACGTCGCCCAGATAAGTGACTTCTGTTTGGGAAATTTTGCATTTTTCTGCGCTGAACGTTAGCCCGGCAAGCTGGGCTACTTCCAAGGTCGTCCTTAATCGAATGTCGTGCTCCTCTTGGGTGCGGCCCCAAATCAAAAGATCATCAATATACACATGCACTCCTTGGAGTCCCTCAAAAATTTCGCTTAGTGTTTTTTGAAATACTTCGGGTGCCGATGAGATACCAAAAGCAAGGCGCAAGTAGCGGTATCTGCCAAATGGTGTAGCGAACGTGCAAATTTTTGATGTTTCTTCGTCCAGGGGGATCTGATGAAAACCTGCTTTGGCATCTAATGTTGTAAAGAACTTCGCTCCTGCTAGTTCTGCCTCTATGTCTTCTCTGCGAGGCAGCTGATAGTGCTCGCGTTTAATGCTTTCATTTACCCTTCCGGGGTCCATGCATACGCGTAGACTTCCATCTTTTTTCTTAACAATTACGAGAGGACTCACCCAGTCAGTTGGTTCGTCGACTCGCTGGATGATTCCTGCTTTTTCCATCCGTCGGAGTTCAGTGCGGAGGGGCTCCCTTAGCGCCAGGGGCACTCGTCGAGCAGGCTGCACGGATGGCTGGGCATCTTCCCGAAGAACCATGTGGTAATGGCGCTTCACACATCCTGTTCCCTTAAAAACTCTGGAAAACTCGTCTGCAATAGATGGTCTTGCGTGGACGGTACATAAGCGCGACACCAGTCCAAACACCTCACTTGCCTCTAGTTCCAGAAGTGGCTGGCGACCATTCTTCACAACGAAGAAATCGACGTACGCTTCTTTTCCGTTGATCTTGAGCCGAAGTCTCGTCATGCCGAAGTGTTTTATCAGTCCGCCATCGTAACTACGAAGTGCAGCTCGATTGGGCTTTAACTCTGGTGCTTTGTGCTGCTTAGCGTACAGTGAATAAGGCAGCAAGTTTGCCTGAGACCCCGTATCCACTTTGAGCATGATTTGCCCTCCTCCCGCGATTGAAGCGCGTACGATCCAGTCCGCCTGACTTTGTGAACTCTTGACGCCAACATTTAGAATATCAAAGTCATCATTCTCAGACAGCTGTCTGCTGTATTCACAGTTGCTGTTCTTGCTTACACAGCAGTTCTGCGTCTCTGCCACTTGCCGACCCGCCAGACAGCACGCAGCAAAATGATTGCTTTTTCCGCAGTTGTGGCAGGTTTTCCCTGAGGCGGGACACCGTTGAAAGTCGTGAACAAAATTGCAACGACCACAGCGGTTCCTCGACTTGTTCCGCATCTGTCCCGCATTTGTCCTTCTGACTGCATCGGCCTGCTTCTCGTCTCTTTCCCAGGCTTGATTCTGTTTTTCTGAAACTTCTGCAGCTTGGCTTATTCGTATCGCTTTATCAAGCGTGAGGTCAGCTTCCCGTAGGAGCTTTGTTCGTAATTTTTTTTCAGAAATTCCAAAAACAATTTGGTCCCGCAGCATCGAATCTGTAATGCTTCCGAAATTGCATGACTGGACTTTGGTCCTTAAGCCTCGAAGGAACTGTTCAAAAGGCTCACCTTCTTGTTGCTGCGTGACTCTGAAGACATACCGCTCGTAGATCTCATTCATCCGTGGAATGCAGTAGGCTTCAAACTTCTGCACCAAGGTCGTGTACGATTCTTTTTCCTCTCCGTCGAGAAATACGAAGTTGTTGTAGACCTCGATCGCTTCTTCTCCGGCGACATGGAGTAGCAAGGCCGCCTTTTCGTCTTCCTTCTTCGCAAAACCCGTGGGTTTCAGGTACCACTCCAGCCTTTGCTTGAACTTGATCCAGTTCTGCTCGAGGTTGCCCGAGAGTCGCAGTGGCTCGGGAGGTTTCAGCGTATCCATTTCGGTCGTTGGAAGCGCTAAGCCTAATTGTTCCAAGATCCTGCCGACTGCGCCATGTCTCGAGCGCAAGCAGTGATCACACCAGTCGCGAGATACATTCTGTTTATTCTGCCATCGTGCAGGCCCTTTTATAGCCGAACCCAGGTGGCAGGTCCAGCCAGCAGTGACGCCATGTGATGTCATAACCGATACAGACTTCATTGAGTCTAAAACACAATCCTAGGACAATGGCTCTTTAAAACGCACATAGCTTTTCCGCGATATAAACTTGAATCTTAGAGTAGCAATTTCTAGATCCCTCTAGGTAACTTTTCTTCGACAGAGCGTATATTGATTATTATCCATAAAAAATCTCTGATCGTTGTTCTTTCATGCTCAGAGTGTAATGTAAAGCCATCGAAGAGTTCCTCTTCAATAAATGTTTAATCTAAAAAAAAATAAAAATAAAGGGAGATACGTATAATTTCGTCCAAGGATCATGCTTGACAAAATTGTAGATCTTCAAAGAGGCACACAATTATTTCAACTATGTCCTACCTACACCTAAACGATGTTTTATAATGATAATTAGTGCATCTATTGTGTTTTGAATTTAGGGTAGCGGCCAAGTTACGCTTTTCAATATATTTCCTTTATACTTATCCTTTAATATTGACCACTGTGATCAAGTAGCCGATTTTTCTGTTGGGCAATCAACTATTTGAATTTGCCCGATGCCTCATTTCTTTGCAAACTGGTGAAATTTTATCTCGAAGGTATTTTGATACATAGACCCGAGGCAATATATCGCTAATAATGAGGGCGATAAATAGTCCTATAGGTCGTACGCTAATATACAAAGTAGAAGGATAGCGTTCACTATACAGATGTGTCAAGCAAGTCAGGAAATCTGCAGATTCTTGGGCACAAATGTGATGCATAATGTCGCACCAGAAAAGGGCTACACGGAGATTGCACCTCGGTATGAAAGTTTTAAATACAATACAAAAAAAAGTCCAACCCTCAATAGATAGCCGTCCTCGGTTTTGCCTCGTTCGTCTCAAAACATATACTATACACATAGTACACGTAAAAAAAAAAGAAATGAAAAGCCGACTCCTACAAATCGCACAGCGAAGGTTACATCGGCAGCAAGGGGGCAACTTAATCTCAACTGTAGGTTATCTTGCCATTTTCGCCGAGTTTGTGGGGGTCCTTCCTTACTGTGTTTAGAACCACTCAAAGATAAACTTGGGACGTGATTTATCGGCAGAAAGCACGCACATTCAAAGAACATGTAAAGAAGAGCAGCTGCCGCTCCGTGGCCGCCACTGACGAAGAGATGGCGTTGGCGGCCTTAAGGAATTCGAAACATATGGCGATAACAGATAGATGAAGCACTCAATTTTTGAATTCCACGAATGGAATGACAGCTATCATCATCATCGTTTCTCTAACAAAGGGTGGCTAATTTTAATTTATTAAAAATAATTTATATCTGTCATGATTTTTAATAAAGATAGAGCTATTTTAAAGCTATGAATAAACTTAACAATTGCCAATGAAAAGCACATATTTTTCAAGTTTCTCCTTTCCCTCTACCTTTTCTGACCATAGCCTCCTTTGTTCTGACTCATCGTGCGCATCGTGCGCCGTGGTTCCAACCAACACCACCGGGATAAGCAGAAGGCTTTCGCACCGTCATCAAAAGTCAGGTCGATCGTGGCCTAAGATTGGGCACTCACGCCATATTAGCCTTATGGGGTGAGTGCAGGTCTCGTGAAAATATAAAAAAAAATCGGTCGGCAACTTAAACAAACTTTTCCATTCTGGTGGCGTTCGTCACGAGTTGTATTAATCAACCGCCAAAAAGACCATTTTCTTATTCTTTAATATACTGCATTGCTGGTCTGGCTGCGATTCTTTTTTTTTTGCTCTTTTACTGCTTTTATCCCACTCCGAAAGTAAGCATACCGTTATTTGCACCCAATTTGTTTCCGTTTTAGGTAGGCTATCTTTCGGTATATAACTGTACACTTGCTGCACACACTCTAAAAGAAGTTCAACAAGGCAGTAAGTTGGGCTAGTTGGTTGAACATCGTCAGACGTGAAAACAGCGCAAAAATTGAACAAAGGACAAGTGCAAGAAGTGCACTGACAAAGGGCTGACTGTCAACTAAAGTTTAATTTTCAGGCAAACCAGAAAAATAAACACAGAGTATAGGAAATAACCAATAGAGACACAAAAAATTATACAACCCAACCGACAGGCTTTCCACCACCGTCATCACCCTCACACATGCCTGCCATTCTCCCTGATAAAAAGGACCTCATCATCCCCCAACTGCACCGACGGTGCGCTCACACATTCCCCTTCTCCTTTAGATAAAATGAAAAATGCCTCTTCAATCTCTCTGGCGGTCTTACTTTTATTGCGCGCCAAGATCGTCAAGTCATGGAATACAGGTACGCAGCCACACCTAAAAGAATGCTCCTTCGCCCTCACGTTCACGCACCTCCCCGTTTGTCCAATGTAGACCCTACCACATGTGAAGGGGATCTGATACACAACCCCTACTGTGCATGGTTCTTTCCTATGCTCTGTGTTTATTTTTCTGGTTCGCCTGAAAATTAAACTTTATACTTTGTCTCATCCTACGATGGACTAAAAGCCAAAGCCACGGGCCGCCAGGTCTAATCACGTTCCGCGCTATACTTTGACACGCTTAGCATGGATTAGGGGTGGACGAATAATGCTCGAATCCAAAAGCGCTCCAAAATTTCTATAGCTTCGACGCTGCAAAGAGCCTATGTCGTGGCTTTCTTTGCGATGTAATATTGTTGAGTCACTCAGTGCTCTTCGATTCGAACAACTGTCCACCCGTCCCCTTATCAGTGATCCGAGACGCGGGCACCGATACGTGCATCGAAGCAAAATGCCGCACAATTTCTGAGTGGCTCGTGATTGGATCTGGCGGTCCGTAGCTTTTGCCTTTAGTCCATCGTAGGGTGAGACGAAGTATAGTTGACAGTCAGCGCTTTGTCTGTGCAGTTCTTTCACTTGTCCTTTGTTCAATTTTTTGCGCTGTTTTCACGTTTGACTCTAAAAGAAACCCGTATGTTCACTTTCCCGCACAACACCCGGAGGGCCAATCACCGCAACTTACAGAGGCAGCTCATCGAATGACGATGCCGAAACATATGTTTAGACCAAAAAACGCAGTCTGAGTTGTGACATTAAGCAATGCAAGCGTGACGTCTTGCATTGCTTAATGTCACAACTCAGAATGCGTTTTTTGGTCTAAACATATGTTTCGGCATCGTCATTCGCTGAGCTGCCTCCGTAAGTTGCGGTGATTCGCCCTCCGAGTGTTGTGCGGGAAAGTGAACGCACGGGCTTTTTTTAGGGTGGAAGCCACTGTAATATAGGCCTCCTGCGTTGCCCAGGAGGCGCTGCGAAAAATGACTTGTTAGTAATTGGTTTTGGTAGTACAAACTTGAGGCGACTCAAACTGCCACACATATAGAAGCGTGTCTGCTCTGACGCGGAAGACGATAACGAGGAAAATGAAAAAAACAAAAACAAAAACAAAAAACAAGGAAAAACGCCAACGCCGTCGAAGCACAGGCCAAAGCTAGGACGATAAGAGCGTGAACCAAAAAACGCCGTATCACGCCTGACCAAAAAACATAAAGGAGAAGAAAAAACAAAAACGTCGGGACGCCAGATGTTCGAACGTCACCACTTTGAGATACGAGACGCGTACCCTAGCGGTGGTGGCATGAATCTGGAACTTTCGATTTTCTTGCGGCGTTGAATGTAGCCGATTTTGGACGTCCAAAGGTGTTTTTCCGTACTTCTGTACTACACAGAAGGAAAAAAAAATCACGGCGAAGGCGCCATAATAGTGGGAGTACCAACCAGGGGAGCTTGTACTACCCAAAACGAGGGCGCCATAGTTTGTTCAAAGCTTCAGCGCAAGAGGCCCATAGCAAACAAATATAGCAGCATGCGAACTGCAAAACCACTTGTACATAGCTCCCCCAAAAAACTTGCAATGCAACAGGAACAATTTAAAATAAATACAACAATGAAGAATTTATGATAATACATTTTTATTGCTTTCTGCAGGTATGCAGAGAGGATGGCATGATGCACGTTATATGTATAATTTAAGTCAGTCATTTCAAGTATCTCGGTGCCACACCAGGAAAATTAGTATCACTAAAAAGATTTATATATCAATATATCATGTACTATAGGTACGTAAAATATTAAACCATATGCGAAAGTACATTGGAAATATTTTCGTCTCTCCGCTAAAGCCATATCGTCACGAATGACAAGGCGAAACAAAGAATAACTGGGGAAAACTGAAATGTTTAATGGGGCGAACTTGTGCCCAAAAATAAAAACGAGGCAGAAGAAAGCAAAGCGTCGCGGGCGTCGAAGTCGGCGTGACAGCAGAGTCGAACGCTGGGGCCAAACTGACTCGACAAGGTCACGGGCGGCCTCTTTTCTAGAGTGAGTCACTATATCTCGAAGATTCGGCGGAAAAAGTTCGAGCGTAGCGCGCTCGGGTCGAGAATGAACACGCACTTTCTAGAACAACAAAAGCAGGGATAAACGATAGAAGTTATGTCCGGAGCCAGAATAAACGAGAACCTTCTACAAGTCCGTGACCCTGCGCGCGGCAATATTACCAGAAATAGAACGCTAATGAATAATATTTATGCCAATTTTATGCATCGGATTGATCGTCACAAGTCAAGAAAGCCGATTTAAAAAAAATTTTGAGCATACCTCAGCAGATATTACGAGTTGTGAATGCGAAAGCATGGATGTCGCTCTTCGCGCCGCGGCCTCTTCTGATCCTTGTGCTCCTCTCGGCGCAAGCGGCAGCGCCATGGACCGTGGGGTGGTTTTCCTTGGAACTATGCCGCGCGCCACCCAGTAGGAGTTTATCCATCAATTCGCTGCTACAGACTACATGCTTCGGTCCATATAGGGCAGGGGAATTTAGGTGCCGTTTGGCGCGGCTTCAAAAGCTGATAACGCCGGTACGCTCCATGGGAGAGTTAAGAATTTCGCATTAAAAGAAGCAGATCCACCCTTGGCGCTCCGTTTGTGGGAGTAACTTGCTCTCCTCCTCCGAGCAGGTCCTTCACCACGGACGCGACGACGGCCGTTTTAGGGAGAGGTCGCCACCTTGGTGCCCATCTTTCTCGCACTCCTACGGCAGTCTCTCGCCGCTCGGGAGGTACAACGATATATCGCGCTGGCCGCCGGGCGGCGGCCCTCTCTTGTCTGAGTTGGCACGGTGAGGCAGCTGTCATCAGCCGGAGCTCTGGGTTGAACTCAGGCGACGATCCGGATCGTGGCGTGAGGTCGTCCGGCCGACGATCAGGCACTCGCGATCACCCTTTCTCTCACGTCGGCCGGCAACTACTACTTTGAACCTTGTGTCCGCGGCTCGCTCGACTGTAGTGTGTTGTTATGGGCCCAATTGTTCCCCAATAAACGCTGTTGGATACCGGAATCATCGTATTAACATGGCTGTGATGAACCGCGCAGGCACCGCTCCTTCTGTCAGCCCTTGGCCCCGTAGTGAGACGGGCATCGAGTTCCATTGGAGCACCGATGCCCCGACGCAAAAATACGTATTTCCCAGACGCCTCGTCTCACAGAAATCTGAGATCTCACACTGCGTTGTTAGGCCATGGTGTTCGTGTTGTCTCGTAGAGCTGTATGCTGAAACTGCAGTAGGCAGTATCGTTTTCTGCTACCCAAGAGAGAATTGACACGACTCTCTTTGTCGAAATAAGAGGGGATGGGTCGGTCCCACTTTCCTTGTTTGTGGGGTTGTCGGATGTCTTCTACAAGGCGGGGACGAGTTGCGTCTATGTAAGATTCTGTTCCGGGTGAATAAATTTTGCAGCTCCGTTTTTATACTTCGCTGTGTTTGTTTCTTCCTTTTCCCCTGTCTCGTTTAGTTAAGAATGTCTTTGTTGTCGTCTTGTATTCGGTCACCGCGGCGCTAATCTCGGTATCTTTCAGCCTAAATTGTAAGCTTAAGTCCTCCACACTGTTCTTGTAACTACACCTATCTTTCGTTTTCCTTTCTCTCTAATTCGTTTCAGAAGAAAGTAAAATTACTTTTACGCAACTTTCTTTGCTTCGATGTTATGTTCTGCTCTAGAAACACAGCTAGAGATGATGCACACTCAATAGAGTGACGGAAGTTCGTCAAACTAACTTGAAGCAGAGTGTGCTCTTCAGCAGTGTGGCACACCACTAGAATTATACTAAGCGTGAAGTGTACTTCCTTAAAGTGACACTCAATAAGCCTGTCTGACAGAGGTGTAAAAGAGGCTGGCCATCGCACAATAGATTCGTTTATTCTGTCCGTTAGCACGCCCGTCCCATGAACACCACGTGACTTTAACAATTTTCAGCCGCCGAGAGCAAGCGCCTTAAACTCAATATATGGCCGATTGGAATTTAGGGTACTTTCTCACTACCACCATATTAAGGATATTTTCGCCTTGTGATTGACCCAGAGAACTCTCTTCAAACTCGCCAAACCTCCATTCGGACATTCAAGCCCCTTCATTTCCGGCGGCTCAAACCAATTAATGACCACACTCATTCCATATAGGATTATGCTTCAATATAGGCATAATCGTTATTGTTTGTACCGTATTGTGCAAGGAAGGGTGGTTTATAGAATACTTTTAAAGTGTGCGAGTGTTAGCAAAGGACAAACCGGATGGTACGTTAATGACAGACTAAGGAAACACGAACTGGCAGTAAGATCTTCGCCCTCGGGTAATCTTGCGATGCACTACAACCGATGCGATTGCAGCCCAAAGCTTCTAGAAACTGTTATCCTGAGCAGAAACCGTAACAAAATGACTAGGGAAATTTCGGAGGCGTTTTTCATAAGGAATTGCAACGGCGAAACGTGCATTAGCGCCCCATCGATAGCATTGTACGATTTGGACATGGCGTATGTACAGTCCTTTGTTAGCTCAAACCAGAAAGATTATATGTAGATTATTGGACAACGTATTTACATGACGTGGATGGTTGCTGATAGGGCATACATGTTTCTTCTTTGGTGTAAGTCAGATCAAACCTTAGGTGCAAATGCGCTCTACTGTGTGTATGTCTCCTTTTTTTGGTCCTCGTTTATTAGCGCTTTTAATCCTGAAATGTACCACCAACTAGCCCAAGTAAATACCCTTCTGCTTGTACTCTTAACCTGTATAAGAAACTGCAGCGAAACAGGATGTAAGGATAAGAAGTTAACGCCCTTTGTTAATTGCTTGGCAGGTGCGTCATGAGTGCACTTCTTCTGCTAGAGGAACTCTACCCGTCCAAATCGCCCGATGAATCCAATCTGGCAAGAATGCCCGAGCATAACGATAAGTATACGTAAGGAAGCGCAGGCTGGCACGTGCTGTTACTTATAATTGGGGGGGCTAAAACCCTTCTTACGATATGGACATAGTCAAGTCCAGTAACTTGTTACGTAATTAGTTCTAGTAAAGAGCGGCTGAAAACAGCCAATGGAAGGATGTGAGAATTTCTGAATAATATATCCATTTTCGCCTATGTATTTTGGCAAGGATATGATTCGCAGTATTATTCAAAAAAGAATTTGTGAATGATATATTAATTTTCGACTATGTATTTTAGCAAGGATATGATTTGTAGTAATATTAAAAAAAAAAAAGAAACTCTGGAAATTGTTATTGTGTTTTAAATGAATAACATAGCTCTGATTCAACGCTTGCTTCAAGAGTAAGGGCGAAAAAAACGTAAAAATAGTTTTTAGACAAGGACAAACTGGCTCCATAAAAGAAGGTCTTATGTGTAGAGTAAGCGGCAAAAAAAAAATAAAATAAAAATAAAAACAAACGATGAAATATTTTTAGCTTTTTTCAAATTTTAAAACACTAAACATATCGATTTTAAATTTAAATGTAGAATATAGAACACCTAAATTACAGTATAGATTTGTTAAATTTGAGTGTAGAGTGTAGTTATGATATTCCGGTAAGTATACTTATTGAGCGGAGTAAGCGAAACAAAAAGTTAGTTATCATAACTAACTGTAGCATATGTCTCACGTAGGCAAGTGCAAATAAAAAAAAAAAAAAAAAAAAACTTGCTTAAATTGTCAGAATAATGTATATGCCCATAGCTCCGTATATACTGACAAAGCGTGGCAGATCGCCACGAGAACCGGCCGCCGAAATGGAAGAGGTGGAGCGGCAGACAGCGGATGAGAGGAGAGCCACGTGACTGACGCCCTGCTGTGGCGAGACGCCGAAATGCAAAAGCGAGTACCCGAAAAGTTTGTTTCGGGCTCTCGCCGCTGCAAAAGCTGTGCGCTGACGTTCAGGTTCCCCGAGAAATGGCTCTTTGATGCTCTGTGCTAAAAGATCCTCGCGCTCGAAATCTGGGACCGGGCAATCTACGGCTCCGTCGTCGAACTGCCAGGCTTTGTGAGTATAGAGAAGGCTATGATACGTCTCACTCGGCTTTAAATATCGATAGGAAGCAACGCAACTGGCGAGACAAAATAAAACGCCTCATAATCAAAATGAAAAAAAAAAAAAAAAGATCGGAAAGATAAAGTATATATGCATGCTGGTTTCAATAGCCCGTCGGTGTACCTGAAGTTGTGAAGTGAGCCTAAGCATGTTTATATGAAACAGCTTCCCAGCCCCGTCCTCCGTCTCCGAAAAAAAAAAAAAATCCGCTTACACCAATGCATAATGCACCGGCCTGCTTAAGCATTGATGCGTGATGTGCTGAACACACGCGGTGCCTTGCATTAAGCACGAAGAGTAACAGAGACAAAAACAAAATAAAACGTGGCTAGCAGCAATAATTGCACTGCTTGTTGCCTGCATAATACTGATAATATAATTTCACCAGTCAGCTAAAATCTAAGCTTAAAAAACATCTGCTGTATTTGATCCAAAAAAGAATGTAATTTTTTTTTACTTTTTTTTTACTCTGCAACTGGTAAATAGGGTACTTCGTTTTAATTCGAACATAGCGTCTTATATAGGGGTATGAGTACGTCGTGTTTTGCCTTCGCTACGTATCTATCAAGCTCGGCAGGCATTGCATGAGGGGATAATTGTCACGGTAAGTTGACTAATTTACAAAAATCTCTCAATTAACTTTTAATTTTTGGTTCTTTGAGTCATGGTGGAATTACAGTATTCACGGCAGTTGCTATTAAATACCACACCAACTAAAAAAAAAAGCGAAAATGTTTTTTTTTTAAATATTAACTAATAAACTTTCGTGTTTTTTGTCCGGATTTAAAAACTATGCTCAGAAAGAGCTCGTAAAGTCCCACCCACACTGACGCTCGGAAAAGTGGCGTTATTATTTCAATCCTGTGGCCACTATCTCGGCAGCGTGTCCTTGGCGGGTGCATCCACGACACCAGTGACGACGTGAGCGCAACGACAATATGTCACTCTTCTAGGCATCAGGATAGCTCGTTCGATTCACTTGCACCTCCTGCAAAAAAAAAAAAAAAAAAAAAAAAAAAAAAATGGGTTGTGTGTTTGTTTTTACAGCCTAAAATTTGGTCTGCCTCACATGGGCGACGAGTCTCCCAGCCGTAGATGAGAAATTTAGCCAGTGCGGTCCACCGCTAGCCTGGGGTCTTTAACGCGCACCACGCAGTAGTGATACACGACCGCACGCCGGTACGATGCTCATCCAGATCGAAACGGGCAGGGGTGGGGCTCGAACCCAGGATCCCTGGGTTCTGCAGCGCGAGCTTTCGCTCCACGTGCTCCGAGCTGGTGTGCGCTAGACCACTCGGCCCGTGAACCTCCTGCACTGGTGCAGAAAAGTGTAGGGTGGTGTACTTCCGGTCGTATCTCAATACACGTACCAGAAGTGCACTGCCCTACACTTTTCTGCACAGGTGCAAAAAGTGCGGGTAAATCGGACGAGTTATTGCGGGAAGTGCTTGATTGTGCCCTTGCTTTAAGCGAAAACTTTTGAATCCGAGGAACAACGCGAAAACTTTATCGATTAGTGTCTAAGAAAAACATTACCTTTTCGGAAAATATTCAAATTTGCCTGGACTTTAATAGTGATTGTCAATAGGCAACTGCAACATGGCCCTTAAAGCCAATAATTAAAGTTGATCAACGTAACTTAGTTCATTAGTCAACCTAGCATGCCCATAATTTTTTCATATAACGTCCGCTGAGCTCGATAAATGCACGGTGAAAACGGCACTCATCATCTAACTCTCCCCCCCTTAAAAAAAAGTCTGGTAGATTTAGAATGAAACGCCCCCTTTTATCCACCCACTGAACCTTCTTTTTTTTTTCGGCAGGTTAATTTGCGAGCCTCAAATCAAGAAGCAATTATCCAAGCTGCTGGATCCATTGAGCGGCTTGCTGGACCTGACCTGGTTCCTTATTAGAGCCGCACATGAGCTCGGACTTTCTTTATTGAGTGACGCAACCATGGTTCTAGAAGGCCTCGACGCCATACAGGTTCAGAAGGAGTACGGCTTAAGCATCCCAAGCTGGTTCGAGGATCGACTCGATCTGGTATCCTACAATTCTCGAAGGCTCTACGCCCTTATTGCGCAAGCGTTAATAAGGAACATGGGAGGTGAACTTCTCAGGTGAGATGTTCTTACACGGCGCGTGCCGAGGATTTCATGTACCGCATTCCGCATTTGAGTTATACGACAATTTTCTGCCTTCCTGACAACGCTGCACTCTTTCTACGACACTGGGAGACTCACCCGCGCCATAATGCGTCCATGGAGCACGCACGATCGAGTGCAACGTTATCTGTAATTACCGTTGGATGCTAAACCAATTTTACGTTCCGTTTTACGTCAGGTCCGACCTCAACCAACGCCATGATTTTATGCGGCTAATCCAACAAAGCCCAAAGTGCATCCTAGGGCGCTCGTCGTGCAACCAGCTACGCACAAAAGCGCAGGGTCACGGCGCATTCAGTGCGCGCGATTGGTTTCACCGGTGGTAGCAAACGCACGAAGGCGACGAGCACAACCACGACGATACACTCCTGGCACTGATTGATTGGCACCGTCGGATCGTAGCGTTGTCTGCGTTCGGACTTGATCTGAAGCGGAGTATCAAGGTCCCGCCCTAAGCGACGCTGAGCCGGAGCGATAAGCAGCTCGTGTCGACCAGTGCACTATATAGGTATACGATTTAGCCTAATCGTGCGTATAATGCCTTTGGCGGGCACCCATTTTCCGCACAGGTATATGGAGGGCTGTCCAAAGAAAACCGCTAAATGGGGGCACGCAAAAAAAATCAATTTTTTAAATTTTTTTTTATAACTTTTGCTTTCCGTTTTTGCTTAGTAAAGCGTGCGGGAGTGCAGGAACGAGAATTTGGGGACAGCCTGCGGAGGCGCCAGAGACGGAAAAAATTGCTCTTGGATGGGAGGAAACGGAGACACTCAAGACTGCTCACGTGTAATAATGCGAAAGCATTCGTATCCGCGGCGCGTTCGTACAAGCGGGGCTTCACGTCTTTCTTTTGCACACGATGCTCTGAACATCATGATCCCCCACTGCGCAGGCGCGGCGAACCCCGCAGGCTTCACGACGGCTTCCGTGACGAAGCACTTGCTGTGCTATGCTTTTCTTCGTGTTTTTTTTTTTTTTCTGAGGCGCGTCCGTTTTGATTTTGAGCGCCCCCGAGGGCTGCCGTGACAAAGCATCTGCGTTGCTTTGTTTTTTTGTGTGTTTTATTTCTGAAGCTTGTGCTTCTTGACGTAGTTTTGTTACTATTTTTCGGGGTCAACGCCGACGACTTTTTGCTTAATTGGACAATTAAGGAAATTCAGTAGGAAAGGTAAAGAAAAGCTCATTGCGGGAGGATGAAAGAGAAAAGGCACCCTTTGTGGGATCTTTGAGTGACTTCGAGGGGGAGATTGCAACAAAAACAACTTCTATCCGAAAATCAAGGTGCGTGTTCGGTGTAAAGCGTCGGGGCATTGATCGAAAATTGAGCGGGAAGGTGCAAACTGATGCCGAGATTAGTTTATAGCACTCGTCGCTACATATAATACCAACCAGCATAGCGCACAAAAACCACAAAGCCAATTATAATAAAGAATAAAAAATGCCAATCCCAGTTAAGCCACAGCAATCACCACAATCCACGTCCAAGTTTAGCATCCCTTGTGGTGCGTTTCTGTTGTTCGAGTTAATTTTGAGCTCATTCTGAGAGCAGTCTTCTCGCATGTGTTGGCTGCATCTCCGACATCTGTTGCAGAAACGTCACGAATAGTGCAAAATAATTTACCCTAAAAATATTCAGTTAACTAGACTACTCCTGTGACGCGAAGTCTTCGTTCCTCATCGAGGTGTTAACTATACACGAACTCATCTCTGTTACGTCACGGCGCGGTGGTGGCGCGTCGGACGCACTTCCGGTCCGGGGCTGTGGGCGGAAGTGCCGATCTGAGACGTGTATTCCTGCGGTGTTTTGTAAGAAACCAGACAAAAACCTGCCTTCTTGTCAAAATGCTGCGCCTGGGGCTGTACCAAAAGGGTCGAGAAAGGCTTGAAGGTCAGTTCTCATGCGCTCAGTTCGTCCGAGAACGTGGATATGTGCCGTGAAAAAAGAAAACCAGACGCCGTCGGACCACGATTGTTTGGGCGGGAAGCATTTTGGGTTGAATTCACGGATACTTCTGGCCATCTGATTTATTTGTTTTGTTCCAAAATGAACGCCGGAAAACCGTCAAGTTGTACGGACCACCTGCGGACTACGTTCAGTGCGTCTTCAAGTTCAAACGGTCGCCTGATCGTTCGAACTGTCGTCTGCTCTTTCAAACGTTTCTGCTTGTCGTCTGCTCTTTTAGAGGGCACCGGCCCGCAGACATAACGTGGGCCCGGTACTTGCGATAAGAAGTAAGTGCAGGCCTCAAAAGGCTTGAGTTTGAAGGTTGGTAAGCAGGCTCGACGTAAACAGTAGATACAAGGAGATGTTGATCATTGTTACCAGTGGCCATCACCGACTTGTTACGCCTGATTCACTTGGTTAGATTCTGATTGCGATTTTCAGTGCCGACGTCGACCATCTCAGCTACGGTTCACGCTTTTGCAGTCCGAGCGACGTCGCTACTGAAAATTGCGAGCGAAATGTCATCATGTGAATCAGGCTCTAGCGTACATTCTGCGGCGTCTACGCGGAATGAATCGCCGCATGTCAGATTATTTACGCGAAGTTTTGCGGTGTAACGAGCCTCGTTAATTTCGCTGACGCCGCTGAAGTAGTCAGATATCGTTAGGAGGACGTAGAATCAACAATTCCAACGCGAAAAAGAGCGCGGGGACTCACACCGAGGCGGACAACATCGTATTTCAATGGTTTGTTTATGGGCGACGGCGAGCTTCTTGCCCACACCCCCATCGCGCATGCGCGGCGCCGGTGGCGTCCGCTAGGGGCGCTCTGGGCGCTCCGGTTTGTTTGTAAACATGAGTTGGTGTATAAAGGCAGCTAGACAAATTATTCTACAATAAAGCGACACCATCACAGCGACGGACCAAGCATGCGCGCTGTAACCTTCCGTACTTCAACTATCGTCCTTCCCTTCTCTGTACGTTTTCATCACTTCATCGGCCAGCAACTTGACGGAAAATGGGCAGTTTCAAGAGATTTCCAAGTTTCGAGAAATCCACATGTTTTCCAGTGGCAGGGCGTCATCACTTAACAATTTCCCAATTATAAATCAGAACGACTGGTAGCTATGCGGAGATATTGGAGCACTTAAGTCGCATGCGGAACCCGATCTGTGTTTCTGGCCACATGCTATCGACTTTATTGCAGTTGTTGACAGAGAAAACGCTCGCAGAATGATATATGCCTGATTAATGCAAACCATATAATCGTTGTGATGTCGACCAACGTGACTAATTTATTACTATACTCTTTGTTGGCTTTAGAATGTTTAGCGGTGCCTTTCGCCCGTATCCTGCTTCTTTAAACGAGGTGCAGGAGTACGGACGTATCACTTGCGTAAATACATTTTCCTCAAAAAAAAAAAAAAAAAACGATTTTAGGGAACCGTGTAATACCACTGTGCGCAATTACACTGCTAAAATATTGACTCGTCATCCGCCTTTTTTAAGGACCCGAAAAAATGTCTTAATCGCTCTGGAAGCTTCAGATACTGCTCGGGCTGAAGAGTTATTATTTACCTAGTCAAGCTTCAATGTGCACGGATGATACTACCCATGGAGAATTGTCTCAAACCTAAGTGAGTTGCATTGTCGTTAGTCAAATTAAAAAAAAAAAAAAAAAAAAAAAAGATCAGCCTTTCCACTTTCGTGAAGAAGGAAGACCAGCGGAGCTGTACTCGATGCACTGTGTGCTTCTTCGTCGCCGTCTGTTTTTCGCGCTGCTTCCAACGATGAATTCCCACCCAATGCTTCCAACTATCCAATCTCCTAATATAGCTGGAAAGGTTACCGTCATCTATGAGCGACGGCGGAAACCATACTGGTTGTGTGCTTGATACAAACCTAGGTAGGTTTGTATCAACATACACGGACACAATCCGGGGGAACTTAGCCCTTAACAACTCCGCTGAAAAAAAAGCAACAGCCTTGAGTTTGAATTATTTCTTGTCTTTTTGGGCCTTTATTGTCGCAGCCACCTACACAAATGTTAAAAAGACCCCCACTACCCTTGGTGTTTTAGTCTTTGCCCCAGTGTAGGGCTGCATCCCCAAAAAGCCTGAATGCTCGCTTCCCTTCAGAACACGGGGTAGCCAATGTCTGCTATAAAAGGGGGATTAACGAATTACAAATCGCAGAATACAATTGGACTACAGAAATGCGATCTGCGCGGAGACAATCTGCGAATGACTTGCATTGCTCCTTGACTGAGCGCACATCGCATGGTGTTAGGATAGTCTCCCTTTCAGCTTCGCCACTGGCTAGGATCCTTCCATTTTTGGCAGTGATTGACTGTGTTAGTGCACGCACGCAGATTTACTTGAAGTGTTGCAGCTGTGAAGAGGACCCAAAACTTTAGAACGTACACTTATGGAAGTAAAAAGTAAGGAGCGAAATTTTAAATTTGGCTACGACTCAACGTTTGACAACAAATCAGGGGAAGGCAGATTGTGCCTAGTCTCGGCTTCATTTTGTAGAAGGCGCCATTGGACATCATTGGACAGCTTTCACGTTGAGCTGAATGAGCGAGTTGTCTCTGACGCCTACCTCCCTCACTCGCCGACCAAGACGTCTCAGGTTGTCATTGGAGATGTACAGTGAAAAACATACGTAGTACTTGGACAATATGAGCTTGAACAACCCTTCATCTTTCACTAGCGCACTTTGCAGTTTCTGAAAGCAATTCGATTCAAACTAGTAATAGAACGCGTAAAATTTAGTTCCCATTCTTTGAAATATATCACACAACAAGAGATAACAAAAAAAAAAAAGAAAGAAAAGGAGGACCACGGACGATGAAAAAGACAGGGTTGGGTGATTCAGCTCGTATTGTTCGCGGGGGATATTTGTTCCGATATCGCGTCAGAGTGCGATGCTAATATAGGCGGATCACATTTTTTTGCTGGAAATTCTTCACCCAGATATATATGCAAGTTCTGAGGCATTTTCTTCATATCGCAAACAACTATCCCTACGTTTGAATATCGTCTGAGCTAAATTAATACTCTCTCTGCTAAAAATATTTTTTTTTTTTTTTGCTTTTGGCCGACGAGCCGCACCTAACTTACCAGAACATTTTTGCCAAGAATTACCGAATTGTTGTATCGGTGATGCAATCAGCGCGCACCGCTGAGCGCGTGCGAACGCGCTTCGGGAACCCGTTCTTGTGACGTCATGCCCAGCTGCCGGCGTAACGTTCGACCCCGTTTGTTCGGTCACCCGATGGCTCCGGCAGTCTTGCAATAAACATGGTACAGCGAAGAACTCCATCGGCCTCGTCCTCTAGATACTACGCAGTGACGACGAGGGCGGTATGCATGAAGGGGGAAGAGGCTCGTCTAAGCCTCAAAGAAGGTGTGACTCCGAAGTTTTTGAAAGCTCGAAGTATGCCGTTCACACTGATTCACTGACACTGACACTGTTTTCCTGTTTAATGTGCATATGTTAATCAAATGTTTCTATGCCTGCAACTGGTTGGTCTGTTTGTGTTATTACCATTTCCTTTTTTTCTGCTGTGCGATGTATAAGGCTGGGGGGGCCTTGTCAGGTAAAGTCTGTTTACCTTTTGCCCACTCACCCGTGACTCAAGAAGTCCAAATAAAGGTTATCATTATTATTATTATTAAGCCAGCTGTCGAGGAAGAGCTAAAAAGACTGGAAGCGGCTGGCGTCGATGAAGCAGTAGCACATAGTGTCCACGCCACACCAGTCGTTCCGGTAATCAAGAAGGTCCGGTTTGTACGTCTATTTGGGGATTATAAAATAACAGTTAATCCGTGACTGGACGAAGAACAGTACCCATTGCCCAGGTTAGAAGACAAGCTAGCAACGGTGGCTTGAGCGATGGTTTTCTCCAAGACTGACCTAAATCGGGCGTACCAGCAGGTTCCAGTCCATCCGGAGTCACAGCACTATCTTACCATCAACACGCACAAGGGCCTCTTCTGTGTCAAGCGCTTGGCTTTCGGCATCGCGTCAGCACCAGCAATATTTCAGCAGATAATGGATAGTTTGCTATGGGGAATCGAAGGAGTTACGTGTTATTTCGACGATATCCTGATGACGGGGAAGACAGCCGTGAATCATCTCAAGAATTTAGAGCAAGTATTGAAGAGGCTAAGTGACAAGGGTGTCCAAGTCAAGAAAGATAAATCTGCGTTCTTGGTGTCAAGTCTGAAGTTCCTAGGGCATCAGATCAGCGAACAAGGAATAGTTGTGTCGGAAGAAAATGTGCAAGCAATCCAAAATGCGCCTAGGCCACAAGAGTCCAAACAGTTGCAGTTGTTCCTGGGGATGGCGACATTCTACGGAAAGTTTCTCCCTGATTTCTCGACTACGCTAGCGCCGCTGAACGAGTTATTGCAAAAAGGATGTCACCTCGGCCTGGAGCAAGCGCTGTCAAGACGCTTTTGACATAGTGAAGAAGCTTCTGGTTGACGCACCTGTTCTGGCACAATAGGACCCGAAAGCAGACCCTCAAATATCATGTGATGCGTCGGCATACGGTCTTGGAACTGTCCTGTCTCGTGTGTTCTCCAAAGGCGACAATGGATCTGTTGGAGCCGGGACGAAAGGAACCAGCTCGGACAGCGTTTGGATTCAAACTGATTTTTTTAATCTCGCGCGCTGCAGAGGCATCTCCACCTCGTCGTCGTCGCCTGTGCGACATGAGCTAACCATGAGTGTCGCTACAAGGCTCCCCCCCCTCCCCCCCCTGTAGAGCCGTAGGTCCCGGTAGGGCCCCTGGGATGTGCTTTGGGCGGGTTGTGCGCAGCAAAGGTGGAGACGGGGCAGCAGGAGGGGGTCGCAGCAGCAGCTGAGGAAGAGTTGTTGGCTAGATATGCCAGCTTGACGCAGTTGGCTTGGCCAGGTCACAACGGCCGTGAATCTCGAGTGTGAATGTCTTGGGTTTTCGATGAAGCAATCGGAACGGTCCGCCGTATGCCGGTACCAGAGGTCGACGGAGCTGGTCGCGTCGCAAGAAAACGTGCGAGCACGTCTCGAGGTCTTGGTTAACGAAGACATGTCGATGGCTCCGATGAGCTTGTAGAACGGGACGGAGAAGACGAAAGGTTTGTCGTAGGTCGTCGACGTGGCCACTGGGTTCTTATATTGACCCAGATGGTGGAGAGAAGAACTCGCCAGGTAGCCGCAGTGGCGTGCCGTCGACCACCTTGGCCGCAGAACCGCCAAGATCTGCCTTGAGCAACAAGCGAAGGCCCAACAGAACGAGAGGAAGGTGGTCGGCCCATCGTTCTCGCGGCCCGTACGTGGCAAGAGCTGCCTTCAACTGGCGGTGCAGCCGTTCCACCATGCCGTTAGCCGACGGATGATAAGAGGTGGTGTGGATGTGTCTGATGCCCAGGACAGTGGTGAAGGCGGCAAACAGAGCGGACTGAAATTGCCGTCCTCTGTCAGTAAGGACCACAGCATGGCAGCCGAAACGGGACACCCAGCCGGCGATGAAGACTGCAGTGACAGTTTTTGCTGTGATGTCAGGTACAGGGAATGCCTCGGGCCATCTCACGAATCTGTCCACGCACGTCAGCAAATAGCGGGCTCCCTGTGATGATGGAGAGGGTCCCACTAAGTCGATGTGGATGATGCTAACCTGAAGTCCGGTGGACGAAAGGCTGAGAGGAGGGTGATTGTGCGTCGTGCGATTTTGACCGGCTGGCATTGAACGCACGTTCGTGCCCAGCGACGTACTTCCACATTATTATTCGACGAGAAAAAGCGAGCAGTTATAAATATTGTCACGGGTGATGACCAAAAGAACGATAAATAAGCAGAAAAAAATAAACGTTTAATGTGGCGAACTTGTGCCAAAAATGAAAGGGTACAAAGGATAATAACAGAGCGTCGCGGGCGTCGAAGTCGGCCAGACTTGGAAGTAATCCGTTACAAGTAACGGAATTACTTGTAATGAATTACTTTTCTTGTAATTTAGTAATTAATCCGTTACTTATTTGAAAATGTAATTTGTAATGTAATCTCATTACTTTTTTTCAGTAACGAATTACTGAAATTACTCGTTAGAATTCTTCCGTCCCGTCAAAGGGAGAAAAAGAGTGAAAGAAGGGCGATGCAACGGCCTTCGCGCTTTTGGCATGGTAACACGAGTCTCTCGTGAGGTGCTGGTGAGGGAAAGGAATTCACGGAAAGCACAACAGCCCAGCCAGAGACAGTTTCTCGACTCGTTCGTACGGTCAGCCCGGCTGGGAGGCTTCGACACTCTACAGAAAGGCAACAGGCTTCGACTTCTTGGAAAACGAACGGACTGCTCCGAGCTTACAAAAGAGCAGGAAACGGATGGACCATAAAACCGTGGCGTGGGGTTCGTGTCGAGTGGAACCGTGGACAGAGTGACCGTGGTGCGTACGTCCGTTCCCTTCCTCCCCCCCCCCCCCTCCTGTACCCTTCTTCTTCCCTCCCCACTCCTCCGCGCCTTGTTCCCCCAAAAGAATTTTTTTTTTTTAAACGAAACCGTGCTTTGCTGTTTGGTTTTTCCGCCGATATCACGCTCACCCCGCAAACAGAGAGGCAGCTCTAATGAGACCTCGACCCTGCTCATCCTTGACAGCGCTGTGCAAGCTGAATACTGACTGGGCGAACCAGCTTGGCTTCTTTCACTTGACTTTGCACTAGCGGATGCATAGGGCAAAAACATGAGGGATGCGATGGCGGCAGTTCATTGGAACAAAGAAAATCTAGCATCAACCCTGCTGTCAGTTTAAACAGTAAGTTTCGATAGCAGGCAATAATTCGGTCGGGGAGCACAACAAAACGGCTTGGGTTTCGCCAGCGGATCGGGCCTGCGGGAACTTTGACCGACATTTTAGGGAAAGAAAACATAGCCCGAGTTTTCTGAGAATAAACGGTGACTCACTTGGACACTGAAGTTTTGAAGCCGCCTGTAAAGGCGTGAAAGACATGAAAGCGTACTGTTCACTGAAAATTGGTCTTTCTTAAATAATTTCTAGACGGGAAAGTCAGTTCAACTGAGAGATTGTGCGTTAATATTTCGTGTGACCTCTTGGTTCTGATAAGTTTGGTTATCAAGAAAGAAGATCAAGTTGTTCATTCGGTCGGATAACAATCTTCATCAAGGAGAAGTCTTTGAGATGTACCAAGACGCAAGTACCGCATCTTGGTCTCAAAGCCACTACGTTTTAGTAGGTAAACCAGCCCCTGTTTAGGCAATATGCAGCAAACATAGAAAAACCATATATTGAACCTCGCCGATTCTAAACTCGGATTAATTCGAATGGTGTGCGTGCCTCCACCGGCCAAGTGCATTCGTCGCATGCTCATGGGATTGAGTTCGGTCCCGGTTGGACAGCGCAGGGCTCGTTTATCTTGAGCACTTGTTCAAGTTCTTTAAAACTTTATCGATTCGTTCTCCTAAAATTATTCACCTAAAATATTGAGTAGAAAGTAATGAATATGTTTATTTTTGTCTTATTTTTGATGGGGCCCAAAATTTTCACCTTCAAACACGTATTATATTGTGTGTGTTTTTCGTGTTCCTTTGGAGTAACGCAAAAGTAATCGAGTAAAGTAACGAAGTAATTAATCGATTACTTTTTACGGGGAGTAATTTGTAACGGTAATCCATTAGTTTTTAGAACAAGTAATTGTAACTGTAATTAATTACTTTTTTGAAGTAACGGGCACAAGTCTGAAGTCGGCGTAACAGCAGAGTCGAACGCTGGGGCGAGATTTACTCCGGTTCGCCACGCGGAGCCCCTTATGTACAGGCGTAAGCATCTGGAATAATCGGCGTAGAATGTTCGACGCGTAGAACTTTCGGACCTCGAACAAGCAACAAAATTCTCGGTCTTGATGGTTTGAAGCACCGCTCGAGGTGGTCTGAGGTGTTCGTCGATATCTCGTGAGAATACCACGACATTGTCCAGGTAGACGAGGCAGCTCTGCCATTTCAGACCTGCCAGCACGGTGTCCATGACGCGCTGGAAGGTGGCTGGTGCTGTACAAAGTCCGAACTGCATCATTTTGAATTCGTACAGTCCGCCGGGAGTGACAAAGGCAGTTTTCTCCCGGTCACGTTCGTCGACTTCAATCTGCCAGTAACCACTCTTCAGGTCCATCGACGAAAAGTATCGGGAGTGGCGCAATCGGTCTAACGTATCGTCGATGCGGGGGAGCGGATAGACGTCCTTCTTCGTTAAAGCGTTCAGTCGGCGATAGTCCACGCAGAACCACAGGGTTCCGTCCTTTTTCTTTACAAGTACGACCGGGGACGCCCATGGACTTCTTGAGGGTTGAATGATGTCGTCGTCGAGAAATCTCCTGGACTTGATCTTGAATCACTTTCCTTTCTTTTAAGGAGACTCGATACGGCGACTGGTGGACAGGGAGTGCCTCGTCGTCAGTAATAATCCGATGTTTCGCATTGGTGTTTGGCGAACTTTCGATGTCGTGGCAAAACAGTCACTGTATTCGGCGAGGAGATCAACCATTTGCCGTCGCTTCGGAGCTGGGAGCTCAGGGTCGATGTCGAGCGGCGGCGGTGTCGTGCTCTTCTGCTGCGGCAACGAGGCTTCCTCGGAGATTGCGGTGACCACGGCTGGCACCTGGAGCTCCTCGATGTCGCCCACGGTGATACCCTTCGTTAGGTGCTGTGGCTCCTCTCGAAAGTTGATCACAAGAACAGTTGTACGTCCTTCCTGAATATCCGTTACGCCTCGTGCGACACCAATTCCTTTTTCGAGGGGCAGTTGGACGCTGCCTTCCAGAAGAGCTTCACCGTGTATGGCGGCGTCGGTTATGACGGTGACAAAAACACTCGACTGCGGCGGTAGGTTCACAAAGTCGGCGATAACTGGGATAGCGGTTGACGTCGTGCTGGTCTCCGCCGGCGGCAGGACAGGCTTTTGCAGCGTCAACTGTTTTGCCGCGAGGTCGATGACGGCGCCATACACGCAGAGAAAGTCCAATCCGAGGATAACGTCCCTCGAACAGTCTTGCAGAAGGGCGAACTTCACGGGGCACGTTTTACCGTGGATATTGACGCGAGCAGTGCATCTCCCGACTGATGTGATGAGGTGCCCTCCGGCGGTTCGTATTTGCGGTCCATCCCAACGCGTCGTGACTTTTCGAAGGCGGCGGGAGAGCCTCCCACTCAAGACTGAGTAGTCTGCTCCGGTGTCTACGGGTGCTGATGCGTCATGGCCGTCGCTGACGACGTTTTAGTCGTTGGACACCGTTGCAGGAGCGTCGTTTCGGCCTCTGGTAGCGTTCGAGTGGGGGCCCTCCGACGTTCCTGGAGGATCTTGGCGTCGGTCGTCTTCGGCAACTCCACCTCCAGGCGTCGCCGCGTCTAGTTTCCCCAGCGTGGAGCGAGGGGCGACAGGCTTTCACGTTGGAATCGGTGCATCGGCGAAGCTGGACGTCGTGGCGAAGGCGACCGGAACTCTCGGCGGGACACAGGCTCGGGCGACTGAGGTCGTCGCAGGTAATCGTCGATCTCCCAAGGGCGTTCACGATACCGGGGGCGCGGGTCGTTTGGGTCGAATCCGCGCAGCCCGAGTCGTCGGTATGGGCATCAGTGATACTCATGGTCAGCTTCCCCGCAATGGTAACAGAGCGGGCGTCAGTCGGCCGTCCTCCAGACGTCTGTCCCCCTCGGCGCAGGTCGGTCTGGGTGACCGTGCGCCTGATCGTTTTGTCGTCGAGGGTACTGCGGCGTTGGGGCGTCTCTTCGGGGTGGCGCCGTGGCTTGGCGGGGAGCTTGCGGCGGTCGTCGGGCCATGGCAGCGTAGCTCAACGTCGGTTCCTCCGGTGCCACCGTGGTGACGGGAACCTCTGGTGGAGCGCCCGATGCACTTCTTCTTGGACAGCCTTGGTGACGGAAAGGGTTGGCAAACGGCTGGTGGCTGGCAGTAACCTTCGCAGTTCCTCCCGGACGACCTCCCTGATAATTTCGCGGATGTCCGTACCAGGAGCGTTTTCGCCGCTAAGCAGCGCGGTTGCAGCGGCGCTTGGATGCCGCTGGTAGTGGAAAGCGCACACTTGGAGGGCGCGCTCGATGTTTGTCGCTTCGGTGACGAAGGCGTCGACGGTTGCTGGCGGTTTGCGGACGAGGCCTCCAAAAATGTCGTCTCTCACGCCGCGCATGAGGATTCGTAGCTTTTTCTCTTCTGTAGCCCGAGGGTCGGCGCGGGCGCTCAGGCGCAGAACATCCTCTACGAAGCCGGTGACGCTCTCGTTGGGGCCCTGGGTCCTGGTTTGCACTAGGTCCTCGGCTCTCTCTCGGCGGTAGTGGTTGACGAATGTAGCCTTCAGATCGGTCTTGAAAATGTCCCACGACTGTATCAGACGAGACAAGACATGACCGCTCAGTGTGGCTCCAGCAGCAGGACTGACTTTTATTGGTCCACATCACTATATATATAGCCGGTGCCCATGGTGTCCAGACTTACATACGGTACATCTTCCTTTCTTCAAAAAAAAAAACAAACAAAAAAAACAAAAAAAACAATATAAACACTGAGAAGAAGTCATATATAAAAATGAACGAAGTAAAATACAAACAAAGAAAAACTTCACGACACACTCCCACTAAAAAAAACGAAACCCCCCCCCCCCCACCCCCCCCCCCCCAAAAGAACAAACCAATCAAACTATTTGATGAAAGTTTTCGTCATATGTTAGTGCAGCCGGAGGCTTGCGCTGCCTGGTTGATCTTCGAGGCTCGGTCCCTTGTTGAAGGGAGGTACCCCCAGCTGTTGTGCTCGCAGCTCTAGTTGCGTCGAGGCGGTTTTCTGGCGTACTTAGAGCTGTGGCTACGGCGGGCTGGCACACTGTTGGTGGTTCTTCATTGTCGTTCGAGTACAGAGGTTCTTCCGATTCACTGCCAGTACCGTCGGCCTCCTCCAGATGGAACTGTTCTTGTGTCTTTTGTAGGTGCTGCCTATTCCTGCGAAATGAACGATGGTCCTCTGTTAACACCTCGAAAGACCGCGGTGCAACCTTGCGAATTACTTTCGCTTTTGGTTCCCATGACCCAGCATTCCTGATTCTTACAACATCGCCAGGGTGAAGTTCGTCGAGATTAGTTCCTTTGTGTTGTTGCTGGTGTTTCTTTACGCTGTGTTTTTCTCTGCTTGTAAAGTTGGGCAACCTACACCTTAAGATTCTTTTCATGAGCAACTCGCTTGGCGAAAGGCCCCCTTCAAGCGGAGTCGATCTATAATTTAGGAGTCCCAACCATTTGTCTTCACCAACCGCATTGGTTTTCTTAAAAATTCGTTTTACAATCTGAACTCCTTGTTCTGCTAGGCCATTCGAGCGTGGAAACCTGGGACTGGACGTTAGATGTTCGAAGTCATACGACATCGCAAATGCTTTGAATTCGTGAGACGAAAACTGTGGGCCATTGTCCGAAGTGACAACCATCGGTAAACAGTGCCTTCCGAATATGGCTTTCAGTTTCTCGATCACTGTCGTGGTTGTCAGGTCGTCTAGCTTTTCAACTTCCGGGTAATTAGAGAATGCATCGAAGAGAACTAAATACGATTTCCCGGCAAACTCAAATATATCCGTTCCTACCCAACTCCATGGAAGTTTCGGTGTTTCACGCATTAAAAAAGGTTCAGATGGCAGTGCGTAGGCATAGCGCTTGCAAACGGAGCAGCTGTTTATCATCGATGTTATTTCTTCGTTTAAACCGGGCCAAAAAATAAGCCTGCGTGCTTTAGCCTTACATTTATTCATTCCTTGATGTCCGTCATGCAGACGCAATAACATTTCTTTACGCATACTTTGAGGCACTACAACCCTGCTTTTTTTTAATAGTGTTCCTTCTATTACCGTTAAGTCCGACTCAAAAGACTTGAAGACGCCTTCGACCGGTGTGCTAGAGGTAATTGCGTTGATTACCTGTTGTAGTACTAGATCTTTTGCAGTTTCTGTTGTCAACCGTGTCAGGGTAGCTGCAGACACCAAGTCCCACAGGACACCGGTTGCGTGAGTCTCAATGTCGGAAGTTGACTCTTGGGAGCCGTCATTGACTGGTGGTCTTGAGAGCATGTCAGCCACTAGCAGGTTCTTTCCGGGAACGAACTGCATCGTGAAATCGTACTTGAGCAAACGAATAAAGAATCTCTGAAGACGCGGGGGCATGTCACCTATGGATTTCTTGCAAATGGAGATAAGTGGCTGATGATCAGTTTCAATTGTTATGTGCATTCCATAGACAAACTGGTGAAATTTTTCACAGCCTATTACTATCCCTAGTGCCTCCTTCTCTATTTGAGAATAGCGCGATTCAACATCTGTTAATACCCTTGACGCATAGCCCACGGGTCGCCAATTATTCTGATTGTGCTGCAAGAGTACTGCTCCCAGTCCTGTAGAGGATGCGTCTGACGAGATTTTTGTAGGTTTCTGCGGGTCAAAGATTGCCAAGAGTGGTGGTTTTGCAAGCAGCGTCTTCAAATCATCGAACTCTTTTTGATCGGCTGGTAACCATTCGAAAATTACATCTTTCCTTAGTAGGCTTCTGAGACACATTGTCTTGTGCGCTAGGTGAGGAAGGTACTTGCCGAAGTAGTTGATTACTCCCAGCAAACGTTGTAATGCTTTTTTGTTTTCTGGCACAGTCATCGGTGACAGACCGCTGATCAAACTGGGATTGGGCTTGATACCGTTGCTGCTAATAATGTCTCCTAGAAATCTAATTTCTCGCAAGGCAAATTTGCGCTTCTCCGCGTTGAATGTTAAACCCGCACTTGCAGCTTTCTGCAAGGTTATTCGCAAACGCTCATCGTGCTCCCGTCTAGTACGTCCCCAAATGAGAATATCGTCTATGTAGATTCGTACACCCGGTACTCCATCAAAAATTTCATTTAGAGTCTTTTGAAAAACCTCTGGCGCAGAAGAAATGCCAAAGGGAAGTCTAAGAAATTTGTATCTTCCAAAGGGCGTTCCAAACGTACATATTTTTGATGTATCCTCACGCAACGGGATCTGGTGAAAACCAGCTTTTGCATCCAGCGTTGTAAAAAATTGAGCTCCTGACAGCTCGGCTTCAATATCCTCCCAGCGAGGCAACTGGTAATGCTCTCTTTTCAATTGTGAATTAATGCGTCTAGGGTCTAGGCACACCCTTAGAGTTTCGTCTTTCTTTTTTACAATTACCAACGGACTTACCCAGTCTGTGGGTGCGTCGACTTTCTCGATGATGCCATGCTTTACCATTCGTTGCAGCTCGTTTTTCAAAGGTTCGCGTAGAGCTAGAGGCACGCGCCGGGCCGGCTGAACACTTGGCTGGGCGTGTTCTTGGAGAACCATGTGGTAACGACGACTGACGCAACCCGTTCCCGAAAAGACGCTTGCTAACTCCTGAGGCACGCTCCTCTCAATGCCTACAGATCCAACGCGCGTGACAAGACCGAACATCTCCGATGCTTGTAGCCCTAGGATTGCTTGGCGTCCATTTTAGAGCGCAGCTCTTAGGGGCCCGTTTCCGGCTTGAGCGGCGTCGCCGTCGCCGTCGCCGTCGCCGTCGGCGTCGGCGTAACCGCGCGGTGCATCATGGGAAATGTCCCATAATGCACCGCGCGAACCCCCACCAAGGTCACGTGACCTCATGGGGGGTCACGTGACCCCCGAAGTCACGTGACTCCCCTGAGGTCACGTGGCCCCCTCCTCGAGGTCACGTGACCCCCGCCGATGTCGCGTGACCCCCCGATGACGTCATCGTCACTGATGACGTCACCGGCATCCACATTGTCATCGTCATCATCACTGATGACGTCACCGGCATCCACATTGTCATCGTCACCATCACTGATGACGTCACCGGCATCCACATCGTCATCGTCATCATCACTGATGACGTCACCGGCATCCGCATCGTCATCGTCATCATCACTGATGACGTCACTGGCATCCACATCGTCATCGTCATCATCACTGATGACGTCACCGGCATCCACATCGTCATCGTCATCATCACTGATGACGTCACCGGCATCCACATCGTCATCGTCATCATCACTGATGACGTCACCGGCATCCACATCGTCATCGTCATCATCACTGATGACGTCACCGACATCCGCATTGTCATCGTCATCATCACTGATGACGTCATCAGTGACGTCACTGATGTCGTCACCGGCATCCGCATCGTCATCGTCATCATCACTGATGACGTCATCAGCGACGTCACTGATGACGTCACCGACATTCGCATCGTCATCGTCATCATCACTGGTGAAGTCATCAGTGACGTCACTAATGACGTCATCGGTACCCGCATCGTCATCGTCACTGATGACGTCATCAGTGACGTCAGTGATGACATCATCGGCATTGGGGGTCACGTGACCCCCAAGGTAACGTGACCCCCCCTGGTTAGTTTAACCCCCCCCCCCCCAGTGCCCTTCCCTCCTCCTCCTCAAGAGCTGCGCTCTAATTCGGCGTTACAGGGAGTTGTAAGCGGCTTTCATTTTTTTACAACAAAGAAAATTTCTGATCTTTCCATGCCATGAAGCCTCAGTCGCAACGTCGCGATGCCCAAGTGCTTTATCACACCTCCATCGTAGTTTCTGAGTGTTGCGCCACTGGGGCGAAGGCTAGATGTTTGGCCCACCTTTCGGAAGACCGAGAACGGGATCAGGTTTGCTTGCGAGCCGGTGTCCACCTTGAGCTCGACTGTGGTGCGAGGTCCAGTGCCTTGAACCGCGGATGCGGTGATTATCCAGTCTTGGTGGGTGTCTGCTGAACAGACGCTTATATCCAGGATGTCGAAGTCGTCGGAGGAGTCGCTGGCAATGTTCAGCGCGGCGACGTTTTGCTGTTCTTCGTTTCGAAGAGCTCGCAACGAGGCTGCAGACTGCTTCCTGCCCTGGTGAGTGGAATTTGTATCTTGTTCTTTACTTCGTTCTTGTTGCTGGTGAACGCAACAATTGCGCTGATCCTGCGAAGTGGCTTTCAAAGGGCAGCGGACGGCAAAGTTTTTTTTTTTTTTCACACCTCAGGCATACCTTGCCATATGCAGGACATGATCGGGTCGCGTGCTTCAGATTGCAGCGCGTGCATTTTGACGATGATGTCGACTCGCGCAACTTCGTTTTTTCCATTGCGTCCACGGTTGCGCTTTTCTGATTCCCTTCCCAGGCCCTGTTTTGATGCTGAGCCACTTCTGCTGCCTTGCAGATCTGACCTGCCTTCTCTAGCGTCAAGTCGACTTCCCGTAGCAGTCTTGCACGAAGTTTCTTGTCAAGGATTCTATAGGCAATCTGGTTTCTGATCATTGAGTCCATGACCGCTCCGAAATTGCAGGATTGAGCCTTAGTTTTCACGTCGCGCAGAAATTGCTCAAACGGCTCACCTTCGGTTTGTTGACGCGTCCGGAAGACATACCTTTCGAACGTCTCGTTCTTTCTTGGGATGCAGTATTGTTCAAATTTCTGCACCAGTGTGTCGTACGCTTCCCTTTCTTCGTCTTCAGCAAATTCAAAGGTGTTGTAGATCTCCAGCGCTTCCTCTCCCGCGACGTGCAGAAACAGAGCTGCCTTTTCGTCATCGGGCTTCAGTGCGTATCCTGTGGCCTTCAGGTAAATGTCCAGCCTTTGCTTGAATCTGCGCCAATTCTCTTCGAGATTCCCAGTGAGACGCAGCTCCGCTGGCGGCTTGAGGCTGTTCATCTTCCACGCAGAGCAAGAGCCGGTTTCGCTGGAGTCTGGTCTGCGCGAACCCTCGGCGTTCGATGTCGGCTGCGCCATGTATCAGACGAGACAAGACATGACCGCTCAGTGTGGCTCCAGCAGCAGGACTGACTTTTATTGGTCCATGTCACTATATATATAGCCGGTGCCCATGGTGTTCAGACTTACATACGGTACAACGACGTCAAAGAGGACTCATGGCTCTCGTGCCAGTGCTTGGCGGTTGCCTCTAGGGAAAAATTAAGGTTGTACAGGCGCTGCTCGTCGGTCTACCCATTGTGGCGGGCAACGCGTTCATGCTGGTCTATCCAGTCTTCGACGTCTTCGTAGAGTTCACCTTGGAAGGGAACAGCCGACCACGGTGCGACGGACATGTAGATGACGGGAGAAGCGGCGGGGGCTTGCGACTGGTTGGCCATCGTCGTCTTCTTCGGCCTGGGCTTGTCCGGCAGCAGCCCCAATTCAGAAGACTGACCTCTGGTACGACGGCTTCTTCGGACTCCGGCGTCTTCGGCGAAGGGTAGCCTTCCGGGGCTGAGCACGCCGCTTGGCCATGATGACCTTGGAGGGGTACGATTAACGGGCATATAATGGAGTACCCAGCATCTCCACCAAGATGTCACGGGTGGTGACCAAAAGAACAATAAATAAACAGGAAGAAATAAACGTTTAATGTGGCGAACTGGTGCCAAAAATGAAAGGGTACAAAAGATAATAACAGAGCGTCGCGGGCGTCGAAGTCGGCATAACAGCAGAGTCGAACGCTGGGGCGACGCTGACTCCGGTTCGCCACGCAGATCCCCTATGTACTTCTGGAATAATCGGCGTAGAACATTCGGACCTCGAACAATCAACAGAATTCTCGAATATACCACAAAACTAAATTGCAGGAATAACAAAAGATGCGTCACCCCCAGGAATCGAACCCTGGCTTTTCGCGTGGGAGGCAGGCACGATAGCCCTTAGGCCACGAGCGCGCTGCCTACTTCGCCAACTGTGCGCGCGGCAAGATTGGGGAGGCGCGGACTCCGGGGTGGCTCTTGTTGCGTAGATGGTGTAAAAGAGCGCGACGAAACGCTCATAATATGAACAGGCGGGACAAGCTAGTTGATGTTCCGCAGGTTACCGTTACCGGGGAAAAGGGGAGGGGAACATCTGCAAACTTTAGTCAAGTCCTTTACTAGGGGGATACATTCCACTCCTCTCAAATACAGTACCTCGACGCGGACAAGTTTTCTAGGCTTGGTGAAAGCCATCTATCGTCGGGGAGGTCTCGGCTATTGGGCGGTAAATGATGATGATGATGGTGATGGTTGTTCTACATACCAAATTTATTGTTGTGAAAATGCTCGAGACAAGGGCCGCGCGCCACGTCTTGGAAGGACATGGCGTCTAAAATCTAACTACACTGTAATCTAAATAAGTGCTGCGCCAAATACTTTGATGCGCTGTGCCACCATGATCTCGCCAAGGGTTGCAAGTTGCACGTGCCTCGTGCGTCGACGCACCTTGCGCTACTTTTGAAACATAAGAGAGTTTTAGTAGATCGTTCCCATGACTCCGATAACGATACCCGATACTCCGACATCGCCTCCCTTGTGCATTCATAGTAAAGTTATCGGGGCTATCGGAGGTATCGGAACGATCTACTAAAACTCTCTATAGAGGCGCATTAGGTGGAATCGGAGACGACACCGCTGCGGCCGCCGCGAACATCCAGGTGCCCATGCGCGTGGACTGGCGCGGACCTCCCCTCCGTCAGGGCTGGATTCAGCGCTGTAGGCGTTTTGTCTAATGCAAATAAGCGGAGTAGAACGCATTCACCCTAGTAAAGTATTTGCTTTAGTGATCCGGGAGAGGCACGCAATCGCTGGAGCTCAGGATCACTTCCTTGAGCGGTTGCAGCTCTCCCCAGTCTAGTGGATGTGCCGAAGAAAGAGCACCGACGTGGAAGAGTGCGTCAGCAGCAGTGTTTTTATGGCCGCTGACATGACGGAGATCGACGGTGAACTCTGATGTGAAGCACAGGTGCCGGGTCTCACCCGCTGTGTGGTCGCTGTGGTTTCGTTGGAATGTGAACGTCAAAGGCTTGTGGTCTGTAAAAACGTGGAAGTTCCGGCCCTTGAGGAAGTGGCAAAAGTGCTTGATTGACAAGTACACTGCCAGAAGTTCACGCTGCCAGAAGTTCGCGTACAAAAGTGCTATACTTTGTTCTGGGTTCTTCAGTCTATGCGAGAAAAATCTGAGAGGCTGCCAGCCATTGACGCTCTGTTGAAGAACTGCACCAATAGCTACGCATGACGCGTCGGTGACGAGTTGTAGTTCTGCGTCTGGATGAGCGCCTTTTTCGCTGAAGAGAAAGCAAAGGCTGAACCTTCGTTCCACTCAAGCGGCGGAGAGGGCTCTTCCTTGGTGGCGAGAGGGTCGGTCAACTGCTTGATCATTTGCGCTGAACTCGGTAGGAAGCGACGATGGAAATTTAGGAGGCCTAGGAATTCACGCAGTTTCTTGCGAGATGTTGGCTGCGGAAAGTCTCGAATAGCCGTAACTTTTGCATCTAAGGGCTTGAATCCTTGCGGTGTCACTAGATGCCCCAAAAATTTGATGATCGGCACGCCGAAGGTGCGTTTGTTTGGGCTGATGACTAACCCGTAGTACTCGATCCGGGTGCAAAGAGCACGCAGATGTTATTTGTGCTTGGACTGTGACGTGCTGGCGTCCAAAATATCGTCGAGATATGCGAGGACAAAGTCTAGACCTTGTGTAACCTCGTTGATAGTACGTTGAAATGTCTGTGCGGCATTCCGCAAACCGAACGACATCTTCACATACTCAAACAGGCCAAATGGTGTGGTGAAGGCGGTCTTTCGTATGTCGGCAAGCTCAATCGGTGTCTGGTGGTATGCCTTCACCAAGTCGATCTTGGAGAGTATCTGGCAACCAGCCAGTTCTTTTGTGAAGTCCTGTATGTGGGAAAGCGGGTAGCGGCCAGGCTGGGTGTTGGCATTGAGGTCGCGGTAATCGCCACATAGTCTCCAGTCGCCTGGGTCTCTCTTGGGGACCATCTAAAGTGGGGAGGCCCAGGTGTTCGATGATGGACGAACAATGCCAATTTCAAGCATATGCTCAAACTCACGACGAGCAATGGCAACGCGTTCTCCAGGCAGGTGTCGAGGACGAGCGAAAGCGGGAAGGGGGGGGGGGGGGGCGGGGGTCCAGAGGTGACAGTGTGGCGAGGGGTGGTATCCTTCACCGGCGACTACCTAGTGTGTGGCCTCGTGATCTTTGAAAAATTCGGGAGAATTTTTTCATAGGCCGATTATGGTGAAAATGCTCGCAATCCCGTTGCCATGGTCGTGGAGAGCACGCCACTCACGGAAAGACGTGTTCTATGGTCGATGAGGCGTCGTGAATAGATGTCGACGGCCAGCTTGTAGAAACTGAGGAAGTCCGCTCCCAGGATGGCCTGCTTAATGTCGGCAACGATTAAGAGCCATCGGAATGTGCGGCGCAGTCCAAGGCTTATCGTGAGGGACCGCTGACCATAGGTTGCGAGGGGCGAGTTGTAGATCGCCTGGAGAGGAGAGGGCTTTTGTTTGCGTTGTCGTTCTAAAAGAGAGTCCGGTAGAACGCTGACCTCGGCTCCCGTGTCGATCAGCAAGCGATGGCCAGCCACCTTGTCAACTACATAAAAGAGGCGGCTTTCTTGTTGACCGGTATCATTTGCCGCCGTCAGTGCCCGGTTTTCACAGTTCCCCGCCGAAGAACAGAGTTGGCTGCACTTGCGGGCAGCGTTGCCGAAGATACGGTGGTACCAGCACGTGCCGGAGCTCAAGTCAACTTGACTGCTCTCGGAAAAAGTGGAGCGCTCTACTGAGGTTGAGTGGAGGCACAGGCTTCGGCGAGAGTGTGGCCGTCGTTGATGACATTGTGGCAAGGGTGCGTGGGTGGCAAGCTGACGACTCATGGTCTCGACATGGTCCTCAAGACGAGACAAACTGAAATCTTTCGAAGTTGTTATGGGTGCTCGGTTAGTGACATCCCTGATGCCAGTGGTTCGCGAGTAGTCGAAGACGCGGTCGGCAAGCTCAGCGAACCTGTCTAGCGACATCTCTTCCGCAGGCGCTAGAACCGGGAGCATGGTCGATGGAAGTCGTTGCAAAAACAACTCACGCAGGAAATGGTTGTTGGGGTCCGGGTTCTGGACTCTCAGCAGCTGACGCATGCGGTGGTGAAGCTGGGATGGGCGTCTGTCACCGAGCTCCTCGGTGTTGAGGAGTGGCTGAAGTTTGCTGCGCTCCAACTCGGTCTTGCGGTCAAGGATGGCGGCCTTCAGTTGGTCGAAGGGGTTGACCGGATCCGGAGCGGCGAGAATGTCGGCTAGCTCCTTGGCGATGTCAGCTAATAAGGAGGACACAGTGTGCAGGTATTGCGTCTCCTGACTGGCGATGTGCCGTAGAGGAAACTGGGTCTCGACTTGCATCAGTCGGATTTTTCGGCCAAAATGGGGGCAGCCGAAGATTCTGGACCGCTGCCAAGGTTGACTGGAGGGGTCACCGTCAGGAAGCGTTGGAGGCGACGGAATAAGCCATGGAGCAGCAAACCTTGAAGGAGCGAGTTCGATTCCGAGTCACCAAATCTGTTGGAGATGCGACGAAAAGAACCAGCTCGGACAGCGTTTGGATTCGAACTAATTTTTTTAACCTCGCGCGCTGCAGAGGCACCTCCACCTCGTCGTCATTGTCTGTGCAACATAAGCAGGCCGTGAGGGTCACTACAGGCCTATTGCGTTTGCGTCGAGGACTTTTACACCGAGTGAGAAAAAGCTACAGTCAGCTAGAAAAAAAAAAAGGCACCAGCCATTGTATTCATCGTGAACAAATTTCACGTGTACCTGTTTGGACGATCTTTCTTGTTAATCACAGAAAACGAACTGTTGCAGACAAATCTTGGCCCCAAGAAGCGAATTCCAAACATTGCCGCGGCACGTCTGCAGAGGCGGGCGACCACCCTGTCCGCCTGCAAGTATTGGTTGGTTTACCGGCCGGGACGACTGAAGGTGGAGGCAGACTGTTTGTCACGGCTTCCCGTTCCTAGGTGCAGAGAAGAGGATTGCGATGATGACGTCGCCGCGTGTCTCAATATCTGCCTGCCTTTTTTTCAGTAAATAGCCAGGAGACAGCTCAAATTTACCGCGAAAGATGAAGAGCTCTCTCAAGTTACCAGATTCCTCACCGCATCGTGGCCCGAAAAGCTAGAAAATTGACAAAAAAGCTACTATGCAAGGAGGAACGAGGTGACCTGGCAATACAGTTGCCTGTTGTGGGAAATGAGGGTTGTGATTCCAGAAGGACTGCGGGAACGCGTTCTGGAAGAGCTGCATGAAGGGCGCCCGGGAATCGTAAGGATGAAAGAACTGGCGCGCAGCTATGTTTGGTGGCCAGAGGTAGACGTAGACATTGAACACCGCGTCAAGTCGTGCGACCCGTGCCAGCAACAGCACAGTCTTCCCGGTTTAGCCCCGCTGCATTTTTGATCCTGACTAACTCGTCCGTGGCAAAGGCTGCACTTGGATTTGCGGGACCCTTCCAAAACCACCAGTTTCTGGTGAGCGTCGACTGCCACCCCAAGTGGTCCGAGGTTTTTGTGATGAACAGCACCTCGGCTGAAGCAACTATTGAAAAAGCTCAGGGAGCTTTTTAGTCGTTTCGGTCCGCCAGATGTTATTGGTAGCGACAATGACCTCCAATTTTGTTCGCAAGAATTTTTCACTTTCTTCAAAAGAACGGCGTGAGGCACGACAGGACCGCCCCCTACCACCCGTCTAGTAACGGACTGGCCTCGAGCGCTTCATTCATATCCCAAAAGAAGCTTTACGAAAAGGCAAGCCAGGTCGACCCCTGTTCCTGCGACTGGCAAGTTTCTTGTGGACTTACAGAAACACACATCGCTCCACAACCTTTCAAAGTTCGGCGGAGTCACTACTTGGACGGCGGCTGACTACCCGGCTGGATAGACTTCGATTCTCCACCGACGAAATTGTTCACCGCAAGCAGAATATGCTACAGGTGAAACACAGCGGTCATCCGCCACATCTCGTACTTGGGGATGAGGTATATGTCAAGAAGTTCCGGCCGGGGAGCTACTGGTTTCCCGGATTTGTCTTGGCTCGGTCGGGACCAGTGTCTTACACGCTCCGCGTGACTACGCCGAGGGAACTTTCGTGTGGCGGCGGCACCAAGACCTCTGCAGTTGCGAGAGACCTCTACCCCGGAGACGCCAGAGGGCGACTTGCTGATATCGAGTGCCCTGCCAACATCGTCACGCCGGGGGCAAGAAGAGCTTGAGAACGAGCCTCCTGCAGATCAGCCACCGATGTTCGAGGTGCAAAGAAACTGGATCGCCTGCCTATGCGGGCCCCCCTTACCACAGCCGCAAGGAACACTTCATTGGTACCCCGACCGACACCGGCGTTTGCCTGATAGGTTTTCGCTATAAAGAAGAAAAGTGTGCCGTCATATTCTTGTCTAAAACCGTAAATATTTCAGGTTTCGTTTGTGTGTCAGTTTGTTATATCGCAATAATTCGCACGAACGTTCCTGTGGCCGCCGTCGAAGGGTGTACTTGTTTTTTTTTTACTAAGTCTGGGGGAGTGTTGTATCGGTGATACAATAAGCGCGCACCGCCGAGCGCGTGCTCACGCGCCTCGGTACCCCCTTTTTGTGACGACATGCTACCGGCATAATAAAACTTTGTTTGGGGCTATACTCCGTTTCACCTTATTATGTACCGCAGCGAAGGCTAGTAGCGCGAGCGCATAGCGTTCACAGCTGCCCTCAGTGCACGAGAGCTTGTGCCGGCAAGATGTGACCTAGAGCAAAAAGCTTGCGCTTGCAGCCTTTCCTGCGGTACATCATAAGGTGAAATAGAGTATAGTTGGTTCATATCGATTAAACGGTTAAGAGGCGCGAACAAACAGGACGAAAAAAGACACACACGTCTGTCCGTGTCGTATGTGTGTCTTTTTTCGTCCTGTTTGTTCGCGCCTTTTAACCTTTTACCGGCATAAAGTTGTACTCCGGGTGTTCGGTGACCCGATGGCTCCGGCAGTGTTCCAATAAATCTGGTACAGCGAAGAACCCCATCGGCCTAATCTTCTAGATACTACTTTTTGTTTTTGCTTTTGGCCGACGAGCCGCACATAACTCACCAGAACATTTATGCCAAGAATTACCCAGTGACAAGGAGCTAATTGTGGCCTGCAAACAGCGCGGAGGTACAATGCTCCTCGTCCTTCACGTGGCTGCTTGAGATGTGCCGACTTTGCCAAATGCGCGCTATTGAAAGCCTTGTTTCTTATCTTTTGCAATAATTGAAATTGCCGACGCGGGCGTGTATGTTCGTGCTTGAAAGAAAGGACACAGCGAACAAAATAGCGGGTGCACGAGAAAAGAATTAGACTATACAGGCGCTAAACGCACAGTGTAAAATTTATTTAAAAAATAAATAAACGCCCGCATCATTGCGGAATGAACGGGTGTAGTCCGAAGCAACCCAGTTCCGTTTGATCTCGTACCATTTCGACCCATTCTCGAATCAATGTTTCGTGTTAGCCCGTCCCATTTCGACCCATTCCCGAATCGACCTTCCCGTTTGAACCCGACCCTTTTCGTCCCACTCCCGAAACGTCCTTCTCATTTCGACCCGCCACGTTTCAACCAATACTCGAAAGACCCATTTGTATAAGACCCGGCACATCGCAACCTTTTCGCGAAAATTCTAATCGTTCTAAGCCTGGTCTGCGCACCTTATTTGCTTAAGAAAATATGTTCTGAAATATTATTGCATGCCAATGTATTCTAAAAATATGCATTATTTCAAGCAAGCTTCGAAGTAATGTATTATTCTTACTTCAACCACTTAAAGTGTTTTTGCTTGTTTTATTTAAGGATGATCCCCTTAACGCGCAACCCCGAAACGGTCCATGTACTCTCTGCGACGCCGCTACTGGAAAGATGACGTTGTCGCTTTTTTTAAATTTTACATCTAAATGGTATTAGCTAGCACCAATCTTTTTTTTTTTTGGCTTAGGGCAGTGGTTTTCAAAGGGGGGTCCGCGGACCATTCGGGACCCTTTGGGTCGGGGTCCGCAAAGGCATCCTAGGGGTCCGCGAAGCCCTGCTTCATGAGTCAAGTCCGGCAATAAAAGTTTTTTTTTTCCAGGTCGAGAAGAGATGTTTTAGTTTTTGGGCAAGTTTCCTCGTGTGCATATGAATAAGAAAGGTCTACTTTACACTAGCCCACACTTAAATCCATTATTCAATTAATATTATATTTAACCTATACCCTCCCCCTCCACTCACCCCGAATGGGGGCCCCCATTATCTCCGAAGATCCACAAGGGGTCCACGAAACATCGATGTTTGAGAACCACTGACTTAGGGTACTGGCCCAGATGAGCACTTCCAAAGACAGTAATAGTTTTCATGTCAGCCTTTCAATTCTATGAGATTTAACAGCAACATTGCCTATCGCTTGTTCGCGCTTACACAAGCACATCGGGTAAACTAATAGTAGCGTCGCCATAGCGACGCTATTTTTAGGGTACCCAAGGTGCTTGCGTACGTTATTCTAAAACCTCAATATTAGTGATCTTGATATTTTTGGAGAGCAACAAACCAGGTAGGGTGACAGGCATATTTCACTTTATTTTCGTTTATTTAGCTCAAAGGCACCGTACGGATGCAATACATGAGCGAGGGTTTAAATATGGAGGAAAAGCGCACTATAAAAATAATTTTATAAAAAAAAATTCCCTGTTGGACTTTCCCTGAGAAAGTCCAACAGGGAATCATGCCATCAGAAAGGCGACACTCCAGTTTTGATCGTTTATGGTCCTTGCTGACCCACTTGAGCCCCCTGGCCCGTACGGCACCACTCTGCAAGCTGCTGCAAAGATACCCTTTCCAAACCTCATCTCGTTTGATAAAATCAACGAAGCTGTAAATGTTCGGGTGAGCGCTCCCTGACGCCGTGTTTATCTCACGGTGCCAGGTCTCCAAGGTTGTTTCGGGAGAAGAAGTGAGGTCAGCAAGGAAGACAGTCATTGAACACTTGAACCTAATCAACTGTTAACGAACAATTCAAACGAACCGACCTAACTGATAACGAACGACGGCCGAAGTCGGAAGGTTGTTTCGGGATAGGGCGAAATGGGAAAGGATGAAAGAAGAAGGTCGTTTTGAGCCGGGTCGAAACGGGAAGGTACAAACGGAAAGGTTGAAATGGGAACGGGTCGAAACGGGAACCACCCGAATGAACAGGGGTGCCGCAAGATTATGTTTCTTTTTTTTTTTTAACGAAACGAACAGATGTTTGGTTGACGAACTAATATTTTCATTTCAATTGCCTAACTGTTCAGTCTGCACTTTTCACAATGATATTGGTGTTCTGTTTTGTTTAATTCGAATGACACCTGGAAATTACTTAGTAGAGAGACAGATTTATCCCTGACGTTAATCAAAGTGACCAATTATATTTGCATGCCGGAAAAAAAAAAAAACTTAAACCAAGTAGCTGAGTGGTTTGATTGGTACCATTGGCTTCTACATGCTTCTACAGTTCACTGCCCACGGACGGTAGAGGCATTTTGTCCCCACTCTTCGTCGCACATTCTCTTTTATGTTTATTTTTAGCTCTTTCGCTAGCGCGGATGCGATAGCGACGCCTGGATTGTCAAACAATAGCGGGGGGTGTTCTTCAGACCATGTCGTTACACTATCGTATGAAGTGGCTTTAGTCCTTCCGATTTGCTGGGCTAGAAGAGATGTGACAATCGATTGCTTTTGACAAAGCTGGTGTGAGTATTCCCGAGGTTAAGCCTTTAAAGTGCTGTAAAATCCTGCAGTCGATAGCAACTCCACACCTGTCGCGTCCTGCTCTCGCCTATTCTCCTTCCATCGCACATTCTGGCGTGCTCACTAAAGGAGGGTTCATACATACAGCGGAGCGCTAAGTCAGTGCTACGTGAGCGCTTGAAAGAGCGCTCATGTGGCGTTTCCTAGTGCGTGACGTAGTTCTAATATAGCGCGCGATTAGCGCTTTTTTAGCGCCTTGTCAGCGCTTCAGTAGCACCTTGTTAGCGTTTCAGTAGCACCTTGTTAGCGCTTCTCGTACCGCGGTTTCTGCTGCGAATTAGCGCGTGCACTGCGGTTCCGGTTCCTGTGGTAGGTGTGCATCCGCAGCATTATGGCGGACATGTGGAACGCTAAAATAGAAACGCGACAAACGCGGTTCAATACGCAATTAGTGCATATGTGGGTGGACAACTTAACGCCCAGAAGAGCCATCTGCGTGCGCGAAATCTTTCGCCACCGAGATACCGACGGGTACCTGGCGAACCTTGTTCCCAGGCTGAGGGACCGAGACACAGAGCTCTTTCGAAGGTGGATTATTTTTTGAACTGCGTGTCTTTGAAACCAGGGTCACGCATGTCGAAAAGAAAGAGATGAAGTCGTGCCTAATCAATTAGTCGCTCAAAGTCTACGAGTCTAGATCGTCCGCCCAACCGTCTGCTTGGAAAGGGGCTCTTTTACTTCCTCCTATTTTAGTGCCAAATAAAAAAAAGCAACGACGGAATCACCGAGCACGCGCTGTTGCGCAGCAGCAAAAACGGCACAACACTGCGCTACTGAAGCGCTAACCGAGCGCCTACTAAAGCGCTTCTGGAGCGCTAACCGAGCGCTCCGTCACGCGCAAGTCGGTGCGACATGAGCGCTGCGTTCAGCGCTGATGAGGCGCTAACTGAGCGCTCCGCTGTATGCGTGAACCGGCCTTTCGAGTGCAGAATAGCGCTGCTGTAAAATCAGAAAGGACACTCCGCTTGGTAGGCTGAATCGCAGTCTCGTCCGCGTGATTTCACTTTTCCGTCTAGAGTTTACCACGCGATAATATCAGCCCGTAGCGTCCGCTGCAAAGATGACGCGAAGTAACGCGCATTGAAAATCGTATGTTAGGAGTCACTGTATCCGGAATCGCATTCGCGTATTACTATAGACCCTTTTGCTGTTTACAAACATGAACGGCAGCTTGCGTCTCAAACGACTTCCGGTCACTCCGTCTTTGCAAGTCTGTCGGGCCTGCTTATGTGAGCATTGCTAGAAAGCATAAATGCTACACGGACAACAAAGTTAGAGATTTAACGAGGGCCTTCGGTTGTACAATTTAACGTCTTGGAGGAGGCAAGTTGATTCACAAGAAAATCCTATACTTCTTTTTTAACAAAACTCGTGCTTCTTCGTTCTTTTGGTGTTCAACTGGAGAATTGGTTGTTGAAGGCTTCATCGACAATTCAAACCGCTGTGTTAGGATGGACTTTGTTCATTATTTTTTTGACCTGGAAGTCAAAGACTTGAGCACCGCCTGGTGGCATTTGCCATGAAAACGGTCTAACATCTAAGCCAAAAGCAAGGAGGCAGGCTTTAACTATATCTCGACGTGCAACATAGCACCCCTTGGGGGCTATGTTGCACGTTTTGGACTCCCAGGGGACTAGGGAGAAAGGAGTGCCGTCAGCAACGCTCTTTGGATGTTGATTGGTGGAGTCGCTGATGATGCGTTGCGTGGTGCTGCTAAGATACGTTCATTCACACCTACGTTCCTTTCTTCGCCCTAGTCGCCTGGGAGTCCAAAACGTACAACATAGCCCCCTTCAAGCGCACACGAGCAGGGACACTTCAAGGTCGTGAGTGCCCGGGGCGGAGACTTGGTTTTAGGGGTCTAAGGCGATACTGTACTAGATGTTAGTTTATGCTTTTTGCTTCGTTTATTTATGTAAATATATGTACATACGGTAGAATTTCGTAATCTGTTCGTCCTTTTCCTCTGATTTCGGGGTCCGTCTCGGTTGAACGGGACAAAGACGCAACTTGTTTTAGGCATTTGCTTTAGAAAAGTTCGTACTGCTGAGGCCAGCACGTGCGGCGCGTGGAACACCAATTCCTGCATTCTCCTTAATGCAAGGGTAATTTAGTAGTAGGTCAATTAGCACAACATAGTGAATAGAACAGTTTAACGCCACAAAAACGTAAATACCCATTTATGGGTTTCAGCAGAAGAGCGTTTTGTTACGCATAGTAATAGGCACTTCAAATTTTTTTCAAATTTTACTTGGACTATCTTTAATGTATAGCTATTTTTGCTGTTTATCTGCCACATTCCGCGTTTCGACATTTCAGCTTTGCGTATTCAAAAATACCTAACTTTCAATATTATAAGTCAACCTCGAGAATGCCATCCATTTAAAAACTGTATTTAATTTTTTTTGTTCTTTTAAATTATTATTCATCATCTACGCCGTTGTTTCAAACCAGTCGTTATAGTCAACAAGCACGGATGATGGTATCGAAGTAATCAAAAGGTACATGACCCCCGCAGCCCCTGGAAGGGCACTTATCTATCCATTCGTCTCACCGCGCCATGCACGCCTCTCTAGAAATCCTAATGTTTCTTTTACCATTGAGGATATCAACTCTCGTATTTCGCCCCGTCTGTGACGCATGCCAGCTCTTAAGATAAAGCTGCCATATATTCTTCTTATTCTTCTAGGGACATTTCCACGCTCCTCGAGGACCGATATCAGCTTGCAGGGAACAACTCTGAGAACGCTCCTGTTGCCATCCCAGGACTACAGAACGCGACGCGCCATAGCAAATTCCTGCTTTTCTCTTATCACGACCTGAATATCATGGCAACTCTGGCGGCTCTGAACGAAACGTTTTCCCAAAGACCAAGTTATGGCTCTTTGGTGCTCTTCCAGGTGACGAAAAAAGATCAGAGTGAACCCGAGATCACGATCCTGTATAGAAATGGGACGGCAGGACCCGAGGTGTTCCCGATAGTTGGCTGCCCTGTGCCATGCAGCGTAAACAAATTTATCGAAGTTGTTAGGGATCAGTTTCCCGAAGCGTTCACGGCAGAATCCTGCGGATTACCCAGCAACTATACTATTTTGTAGACGCACGTTTGGAGGAGCAAACAAAACTGGAAGTATGCAATTTGTGAGAAACTATTGAATTAAACATTGCGAGCATTACCAACGTTCTTGCGTCTGATTTTGTTGGGGTTGCATTGTTTCTGGGGGAAAAAATGCCTAATTACAGCTAAAACACAAATATGAAAAAAAAATCGAAGCTTGAAATTTAGTTTTACATTATACTTCTCAGAAAACAAAATTAGGCTTATTTTTGTGCTTCGCAACAGTCACTAGAAATCGTTTAACATAACCATATTTGTAGGTACGTGCCGTCTGTACATTTAAAGATGGAGTGAAAATCTTTTTAGTTTATGAATTTTCTGTGCTATTACGTTTTTGTTTTCGAACGTGTGTTTTATAGCCGTTACTGAAAATGTATTAGATCGGTGAAAAAAAATAAAGCGACGAGTTGAAAGGATTTGAGGATGTTAACACCCAATAACTTAATAATTGGGGACGGCATAAATGCTGCGAGGTGTCTTCTCTACAGTGTTGTCGAAATGCTTTGTATTATGAAGCAGCTAAGAGTTTGGAATGTGTCGAAGCCATATATTTATGAAAAGGCTACTTACTACAAAAATTGCTTGGGTAACGGAAGGGCTGAGAAGTGATACTTCAAGGGTATCTAGGATACAAATACCAAGATCTCTTCTAAGGCCCAAATTCAGATGCTGAGAAACATTCATCTTCTATGTAATTGAATATTCCCGATATACTTTCGAAAAACAAAAAAAGAAAGCATTCCAGAATACCGATACAGATACATAGTGATATATTTTTTCCCACGAACAAGGTCATACTCCAGGAATAGATATAATAATTCGGCAAATTTCAAACAACGTCATATGTATTGCGAGTACCAAATATGGCATGCAATCGGAACATCAGAATTCTGAAGCACTACACACGTTTAGTTGATCAGAAAAATAGCTTATTATCAATGCACCTACGATTTGATTAAAGTACCAGTCTAGCAAAAGATAAAAGCGTCTCTTTTGGCGCCTAGACAAATTAATACCGCCTCAATGGCAAAGAGTTCCTGGAGCAGTGCGACGCCTTTCCGGGGGGGGGGGGGGGGGGGGGGGGGGGGTGTTGTCAAGGTTGCAAAAGAGTTCCGCCCTCACAAGGGACTGTTCTGGCTTTGCGAAAGAAGAGTAATTACCGTCTTCGAAATTCGTAAAATACGTGAATGTAGCCTGAACGAAATTAACCCTGTTTCGCCTTATTTATTGTTTGGAATATTACAGAGGTTGTCACAAAAGAAAATTTACACGGTCTTTTTTACCACAAAAATAAACTAGGCATCGCCAAACGCTCATTCTCCGTCCAAAGGTAGAGCTAGAGGTCACAACCAGATGTCAACGTTTCAGCCCGATCCGAAAACCTAATCAAAAGTTATAAGTGATTTCCTAAAAATTTCAAAGAAAAAATGGAGCCCATTTTTGCCCGTTTTCGGTTTCTGGTGCCATAGAGCCCCATGTGTTTGAAAGCTCCGTCGGCCGCCATTTTCTCATTGAAATTTTCAGAAAATCACTTATAACTATTGATTAAGTTATCGGATCGGGCTGAAACTTTGGCATCTGGTTGTGACCTCTAGCGCTACCTTTGGGCGGAGAATGAGCATTCGGCGATGCCTAGTTTGTTTTTGCGGTAAAAAAGACCGTGTAATTTTTTTTTTGTGACACCCTGTACTTTTAGTTGTGTCAAATAGGCCACCGGCCATTTTTTTAGAGAATGTAATGTGGCGGTCCCACATAATCAATTCATGTACCTAGTAAATTCTTGACAAAAAATGTATCAAGATACCTAAGCCTGGGAAAATATCGCGATGCAATCGGTACATCGTAAAAGCACTCCACCACGGAGATACAAATCTATTTTTCAAATCTATCTTGATATAGAAATCCAGAGACTCGAAAAAATCTCTAAGATTCTAATGCGATACATTTTTATCTCGGTACCGCCCAGCTCTGGGTAACAATACTTTAAATAAACACAAAGTTACCCTAGAAGTCTTAATAACTAGAGACACTTTTTCCTCCGATATTAACTTGGAAATACAGGAAACCATGTAGTCCTCTGACAACTTAAGTAGCACGGGGCGTGGAGAGACCTTAGCATCCTATTATCGCACCTAAGTCAATAAGATAACAGCAATACATACGCGACAAAAAAGTCCAATAACAAACTGCGAAAGAAGAATTCTAAACACAATAAACCACGCTTTGCATTTATTCAGCTGTCAGTAACCACATACCGACATACATAAAGTAATCTGCAAACATCGCAACGTTGCCACGCCCTGCCCTGTCCAGCCCTTGCTGTCATGAACTATACGGTGTGCAAGTTGGTCTGCTCCTTTCGCACCTCCTGCTTTTGTTTGCCCCCCAAACTCGTCCACGTGCTTTTGTCTCACCACGACGGGAACGAGTGACGGCAAGCGCATGGTTGCCTTGTCATCGGGCTTTCCATGCCCGTTCCATATGTTGCCCTCGGACTGTTGTGCTCCTCCTCGCGTTCCGATGCGCCAATGACGCATTTTGGGACACTTGCTCGCCGTATAGTTTGAATAAAGTGATCGGTTTCGCTAGTAATCGTCCTTGCACAAGTTAGAACATGCACTGCGGTAATGAGAAGATGAACTATTTTAACATTACACCATTTTTAAACGGCTCTTTGTATTTGATGTGATAGAGAATCTTAAAGGGGTATTTGGAGTCGTTTGGACGTTTATGCATTATCTTTGTCCGAGATATCTGAATGGTTTCTTTTGAGGTCGGAGAATTTTCAGAGGAATGGAAATCTCGATTATGTTTGATAGATATATCGTATTCAAATGGTGAACGAAACTGTTTTTGTGAGTCGGAGAGACAAGCAGTTTAAGAGAGGAAGAGTTTAAATTGACACGGTGAAATTGGTCAAATTCATGATTACGTTTTGTTTTTTAAACTTAGGTATGTCGGAAGCCAATATCGTTTCTAGAAATATTGACTTTCCCCCTGGTGCGCTTTCCTTCTGCCTATATAGAGGCTATATGGAGCTACTTTAAACGAAACAAATATTTATATTATAGTGGATTGTGTATTCCAAAACACACACTGCCCACCAATTTTGTTAGTAATAAAGACGTTAAACTAGGATATTAAAAGCTAAAATGGGTATAGCTAGAAATATAAGTTATCTGGTGGTAAATATTTCCCCGCATCGAAGAAGCGCTTACAGTATACGCTATAGCCGCGTCTTCAATGTGGCTACAGAATTAAACATGCGTTGCAACCGCGTCTATAAAAAAAAAAAAAAGAAAAAAGAAATCCTTTTAACTTTAGTTCAGACGCAGCCGATGCTTCAAGCGCGAGATCCGGGCTTTTAGCGTCCCTGCCAAGCACGCGCTCTCGTGCAGTGCAAGCAGTGTTCGGGGCCACATGTCTCGAGCTTGTACTGTCGGCTGCGCCTGCGTGCACTTAAGCTGAAACGAAGCAGTCTAATACCCAATTCACACGGCAGCGTAAAGTTACCTTTAGCTTAGGTCCCTTAGCTGAAGGTACCTGTAGTAAACGGCGTTCTTGATCACACGAGAAATAAACAGAACACTTTAAGTTGTCGTTGATTACATTCCTGCTAAACCGCGAGAGGAGGACGTGAAAAACAATTATTCCTCGAAATAAGTTTGACGCGCAGTTTTTAATTATTGTGTGTGAAATATCACATTTAAAGCCTAAATATTCCTTGTGTTTGCTTTTGCGACACTTTATTTATTCTTTCTCTAAGTCCGAGGGCGCACCAAAATGAGTCTTGCTTTAAGACGTTCGACCCGTCTGGCCACATAGGCCCTAAATCATCTGCGTTTACGAGTTTCCATTACGAGGTGGGCGACCTTTTTCAGTTTAGCAGCCCCTTTTTCCGCAAAGTTCTCACTCAAACTTGGATTGAGCGCGTTGGTAATAAACTCAAAAATATACGAAAGAGTCAGACAAAGAGGTCTGGCTCTTTCGTATATTTTTGAATTCTCACTCAAGTAGCTAAATAGTGCCCGGCAGAAACGAACCACGTCGTATAGTCTCACGGTTACGGCAGTCATGCCATTGAAAGGGATGGGCGACGGCAAGGATAAGACGACTCGTCTACAACCTCGAAAAAGAGCTCGCAGTGGTCCATCGTTTTAGGGTTTGTAGCAGACATTGTTTCCACGAACCGCTGCTGCTACCTGCTAGCTGGAGTATACGTTCCTCGTTTATGTATTATTCCATCACATTTCTGTTCACAATCTTTTCATAATTTGCTACTTATATACATTCCATTTGTTATGACGCATTAAACAAGATATATTTATATATCTGCGATTTTCATTTTGAATTCGTGGGTCCGAGGCTACTCTTTGTAGCTGTAAATGGAACTTGGCGAGCTCTGTTAAACACAGGACCTCCCTTAGCGAAAGGGACCGTTATGCGCCGTGTGATCACGATCTCCAGCTCCCTTTACTATAGGTACCTGTGCCAAATGTACCTTTACGCTGCCGTATGAATGGCGTATTATACCCCATTCACACGGTCGTAAAGGTATACCTTTAGCTCAGGGACCTATATGACCACCGGCGAATCTGTTCGCGATCCTCCGCGCGTGACAACTGTTCGCGAGTCAATAGAGCAGGCTGATTCACCGACTGCAAGGCGACCTATGTTCAATATACCTTTATGCTGGCCGTGTGAATGGTTATTAAGTTCTATCGTATTTACCACTAAAAAAGTAATATCTTTTTGAAACCGGAAAGGAATAAAATAAAACTGTATGAAACAAAACAAAACAAAAAAATCTATTCTTTTGTTTTGCCGAGAATTCAATGTCATAAAATAATGGGAAATAAGTGCATCTACACCGTGAACCGAGCACGAAGCTGTTGTAGTAAGAATGCAAAGAGGGTGACTGCGTTAGGAAGGCCTTTCTAGCCCAATTGATCTATGAAATTGCTTTCTTATGCGAAAAGAGAGGTTCATGCCGACATATGAACTTGACTATATTTCTTCTTTCTTTTTTTTTGTCCGTAAGGTATATAATATATGTATTTATTTATTTATACATATTGCCGGCTCCCATTTGGCAGCCAAAGCAGGAGAGGGCACACAGGAAGAAGAAGAAACTAAGGTGTTTAATGGCACAGCGGCAACTAAAGCCATAGTGTGCCAAACACAAGGTAAGTTAAAGGCAATACTGAAGAGACCTATAGTAGGTAGTTCCATCTTAAAACTATGAAAAATTAATGATTAAAACCTTACAAGATACAAGCCTATTAAGGCCTCCAGAAATTTTAACCAATGCTCCACTAACCAGAGGCACTCTAAAGAAGTTTCATTCACGCAAGGAAGTATGAAAAATGTGCTGACGATACAAGATCGCCGGCTCTCTGCCACCACTTATCTTCAGGCAAACGTAATAGAAAAGAAAACTAAAATTCATAGCCGATGTAGGATGCCAATGCTATCTAAAAACTTAAAAACTTGACGGTGCGGCACAAGAGGTTCGTCACCCAATAATAATGCCGGGTGGAACGGGACACGATTCCGGAAAAAGGTAGAGAAAAAAGTGGTGCGTTCGTGATGGTACTTAGGACATACGATAAGAATATGCAAGACACTCAAAGACTCGTTACAGTGTTCACATTTCGAAGCTGCCTCTGCCCGTAGGAGGTACCCATGCGTGAGATGGGCGTGTCCCAGTCTCAGACGACAGAGCAGAACCTCAAAGAAGCGCTCCCTGTGTCGGCAACTTGCCCATTCCCGCAGGGTAGGTTTCACACAATGAAGCTTGTTGTGTATTTCGGTGTCCCATTCTAACTGCCACTTTTTCTAAATTGCTCTTTTAAGACTGTGTTTGTAATCAGTGTACGGAATGCACTTGATATCCACTTGCCTCTCAATGCACATACTGGCAGCTCTATCAGCATCCTCATTTCCCTGAATACCGACGTGACTAGGCACCCAACAGAAATTGATGTGTAAATCTGATTTTGTTGCAGTGTGCGCAATCTTTCGGAGCCTAGTAACCAAGGTATTCTTTGGTACTTCCAAGGAAGCAAGTGCCTTTAAAACGTTGAGAGAGTCAGAGTAGATAACAGAATGCTGGATAGCGTTTTCTATAATGAATTCAACAGCTAAAATTAAAGCATATAATTCTGCAGTAAATATTGAGGCTCTCGCATCAAGACGCCTAACAACCTTCCATGTATCGCTTATAACAGCACAACCAACAGCAGAGTCACTCTTAGTACCATCTGTGAAGAAACTCCTACAGTCACTGTACGTATAAGCAACCTGGGAAAACTCCTGCTGCAGGGCAGCAACAGGAGTTTGCCGCTTATTATATTTGATCAGAGTAAAATTGATTATAGGTGCTACGCACTCCCAAGGAGCCACTGCCAGTGGAAGTTGGGCAACTGGGCTGAAACTGTCAAGGTTGTAAGCCTGTGAATATGTTTTAATTATCTGCGTAAAAGGGGGTACGACAGATGGCCTGTTCTGGAATGTAGTTTCATAGCGAGAATCCTGAATTGCTTCCTGGATCGGATGAGAAGGGACAGAGCGAATTCTTAATGCATACTGGAAGCCTAAATAAAACCGTCTTTTTTGAAGTGAATATTCATTACTCTCAGCATATAGGCTAAGAATAGGGGACGTCCGAAAAGCACCAGTGGAAAGCCTCAGACCTTGATGGTGGATCGGGTCCAACACCTGAAGGGTAGATTGACGTGCGGATCTATACACTACACATCCATAATCCAATTTTGAAAGAACCAAGCAGTGATAGAGACGAAGGAGGCATTCCCGATTGCTACCCCAAGACTTGTGTGAAAGCACCTTTAGGAGGTTCATTGACCTTGAGCATTTCTGTTTCAGGTAAAGTACATGACTAGGGAAATTCAACTTTGTACCAAATATCACTCCCAGAAACTTGTGTTCATTACGAACAGGAATTACCTGCCCCCTTAAGGTCAGACTAGGCTCTAGGATCATGCCCCTACGTAATGAAAAGTTGACACATACTGACTTCTCTGGTGAAAAACTAAACCCATTGGCATCAGCCCACCTTATCAGACAATTAACTCCCAGTTGAAGTTGTCTCTCGCAGACCGAAATGCTACACGAACAGCAAGAGATCTGCAAGTCATCCACGTAAAGAGAATAGGAAAGTGATTGTGGGATAGACTTTGCAATAGAGTTCATTTTTATTAAAAATAGTGTTACGCTAAGAACACCACCTGGTGGAACTCCATTCTCTTGGACAAAACTACGAGAGAAGGTTGTACCAAACTTGACATGAAAGTAGATGTCTTCCAAGAAGCTATTGATGAGTGAGAGCATTCGGCCACGAATTCCGTACGAGACAAGATCGTTTAAAATTCCATACCTCCATGTTGTGTCATAAGCCTTCTCTATATCAAAAAAGACAGAAACACAATGCTGTCTATTAACAAAAGCCTCACAAATAGTTTTCTCAAGTCGGACGAGCTGGTCCAACGCTGATCTGTGGGCACGGAAACCTCACTGAAACTTGTCGAGGAGGTTATTTTCCTCTAAAAAATGGACCATTCTTGAGTTTACCATTCGTTCAAAGGTTTTCCCTAAGGAACTTGTGAGGGCTATGGGCCGGTAACTTGAGGGTAATGATGGATCTTTTCCTTGCTTGAGGAGCGGGATAACCTCAGCTCTTTTCCAAGAATCTGGGAAGACCCCTTCTCTCCAGATCTGGCTAACAAACCTTAAAAGCGCCTGCAAGGTATTGGAATGCAAATGCTTGAGCATACAGTAGTGAATTCGATCTGGTCTCGGGGACATATTTTTAGGCTAAAACATTTGGAGGGGTCGGGTACCGGCGTAGCACATCCCATGAACAATTTTGTTTTTTTCGAGTCTCACTGCACTCCTTAGTCCACCAAGGTTTTGGCTTAGCTGGAAGGCGTGTAGAAGACTGCATAATAGCTTTACGAGCTGGCTCAATTATAGAGGCAGTAAGGCATTTGCAGGCATCATTTAGATCCAAGCCAACTAAAGTTTCAGGGTTAATCTCAGATGAACTTTCAAACATGGCCTAGTTTGCCTGGTCTACTTTCCAGCGTGGTGAGCGTGTCATGAGAGAGGATGAAGGAGCAGTGCACTTTAAAATAATGGGGAAATGGTCGCTACCATATGGGTTAGGATGCACATGCCATGAGAAGTTAGGGAAAAGTGTGGCAGTCCCAATAGAGAGATCAATGCATGATGAAGAAAGGTGTTGACAGCTTAAAAAGGTAGGCTCACCAGTTTTAAAAAGACAAAGTGTTCGAGAGAATACCACAAACTAAATAATTTTTCCTCGGATGTCACGACGTGTACTCCCCCCATAGAGGGTTGTGACAATTAAAATAGCCCATCAAAAGGAATGGCTCAGGAAGCTGGTCTAAAAGCGAATTAAAATCTGAGGATTTCAATGTAAAGTATGGTGGTAGATATAAAGAGCACACTGTCAGAGCTTTGTGAAGCATGAACCGTACAGCCACTGCTTCCAGTGAGATAGACAGCGGGACCTGTACGCAGGGCACTTCTCTCGGGAGAACCACCGCAACTCCTCCAGAAGAACTGACAGAGCACGGACGATCCTTTCGGAATACCTGGTACCGTCTGAGGAAGTTGGTATGGCTGGGATTTAAATGAGTCTCCTGTAAGCAAAGCACACGTGGCTTGTGTTCCTCCAGCCAAAACTCCACATCATCCAGGTTACGTAGGAGCCCTCGACAGTTCCACTGCATTAGCACAGAAACCATTATTAAGATATGAAATTATGAGCACACGGATGAACAGTGAAAAACGTCATCTCTTCGGAGGGATCACAGGTTTTTTAGTTTTTTTTTGCTTGGTTTTCGGATTCTGCCACTCCATCTCCTCCTGGTCAGACTCAGGGGTAGATGGGGAGGTGGATAGGGCAGGAGCACCGCTCTCTTGAGCTCCGCAAGCGTGCTTGCCTGCCGGCTTGGGAGGGTCGGAGCCGCGAGGTGCTAACCTGCGGCCACGACCAGAACCTGACAGGAGGGTGGCAGATGTACTGGGGAGGGAGTCAACCCCGTCCATCTTCTCCACCTCGTTCTGCGTTACAGAAGCTCCATGGGTGCCATACAGCTCCTTGGTTGCAGGCGGTCTCTCCAGGGAGCGAGGCCGACGGCCTCGCTTTTTCTCTCTGGTAGGAGACCGCGCAGACTGTACAGGCGCAGCAGGCGCTGGCCTGCCTTGGGATGTGGAAGCAGCCCGCGAACCCTCTCCGCGAAGAGGGGGAGCCTGCTGCCCCTGGGTAGGCTTTGGGGTCCTGAGGGCGGCAGCCAGGTCTTCGAGCAGGACCTGGGTTGTCCTCGACTCCATACGCCACGCAGGACCCCGGCGCGCCACGTCGGCATACAAGCCTTGTGCAAGGAATGACCAGCGTTTCTTGGCCTCAAGGTATGTAACGTTCTCTTTAGCCTTTAAACTCAGTATCTCCTTTTCCTGCTTCCACAGGGGACAGGCACGGGAGTACGCTGCATGGGTGCCTTTGCAGTTGGAGCAGCACACAGTGTTTTCACAGACGTCTGCGACATGTTCGTTGCTGCCACACTTGGCGCAGATCTCTCTTCCACGGCAGCTCCTGGACCCATGCCCGAACCTTTGGCACCTGAAACACCTTTGGGGGTTCGGCACATAAGGACGGACACGGCAGTTCAGATAGCCTGCCTTTACTGTCGCTGGGAGACAATGCCGTTCAAAAGAAAGAATAAGATGTTTTGAGGGAATCTCCTGACCCTCGCGGCGAAGTATAATCCGCTTTACTGCGATGACACCCAAGTTTTGTAGGCCTTCAAGGATCTCATCCTCACTTACATCTAGCAGGTCCTCTTCAGAGATGACACCACGCACGGTGTTCAACGTCCTGTGCGGTGTAACCGTAACTGAGGTCTTGACGATGCTCTTCATCTTCTGAATGGCTACACTTTGCTCTTGTCTGGTGACCTCAAAAAGAAGGTCCCCAGAATGCAACTTTTTTGCTTGATAGGAGTGTGCGATCAAATTCTCAAGGACCTTGGCAACAATGAACGGAGACAGCTTGGCGGCAGGGCGTTGATTGTCCTCAGAGTGAACTACAAAAAACTTAACAAAGTGTTCTGTTTCTGGTGCTTTCGCGATGACTTGTTCCGGACAGGGCCGTTTGGATGCCTGCCTGGAACCGGGTTTAGAGAGAGAGGGAGCCATAAGAGGCGGAAAGTGTTCAGAACCTGTGGTGTGCCGCCCTCCACGGAGCCAAACAAGGGAATAGTTAACGGACCATAACAAAAAGGGCTTTGCTGGAACCGTTAGACTATTAGCACTGCCCAGGTACTATAACCAAGTGTGGTTTTGAACGAGGAGTCTGTCGCCACCCAAGGTTAGTCCTTGCCGCCAAAGGAAATGAAAAAGGAAAGAAGAGAAATAAAAAGAGTGAAAAGAAGGAGAAGAGAAAGGTAAAAGAAGGGAGGCGATAGTAGAAGTGGCGACTGACTGAATCATCCTGGTCGGGCCAAGCCAGGACACCCGTCTACGGGAAGCAGGGGCCGAAGTGGTGTATTGCCTCACCCGGGGGGCCCGAAGGGTCCAAACCTTCAACGGGTTCGACTCAACCACCAGGATGCCCTTTTCCCCGGACACGGGAAAGCCACGCACAGCCAGACGTGGGCGGGCGAACCCGCATGGCTCGGGGTCCGTGGAGACGCCACTCTCCAAACACCTGCTTTCACAGGTGTCCCCTGCGGGGGAGGGCATACAGGGCAACACACAAGGAGAAAACTACATTACACGCTAGTGAAAGAAAAAGCATCTAGGACTGCACATCTAAGAAATAACGCTGCAATAATGAGGCACATTCCTGAACGGACGAGACATTGGTAATGTTGGCAGGGAGACTATTTTATTCGTTAATATGGTTCGTACGAAAAAGTAGTTCTTTAAACCTTGGGTTCTGCTGTAAGATACCACAATTGTGTTGAAGTGCTTGTGTCGTGTGTGACGGGATCTGTCAAATTGCATAAATCTGTCGAATGAAAGGCGAGATGAGTCATGTACACTGGTATAAAAAGGCTTTAGACGATTAATTTTGCGCCGGGTTGAAAGAAGCTCAATTTTCGACCTATTGTACAAGTTAATTATAGAGCTCATTCTTCTGTATTCGTGCTATTTTCGAATAAACAAAGCGGCGAGTGCCCCTCGCACTGTTCAGGTGTCTATTTGTTCTTTCGTTTCTATCAGCGCTTTTTTATAGTAGTACACAATGAACCAACTGGCTCACACCACCACGTCGCGGCTATTTGTACTGAGCTTTTCGCGTCCTTTTGCGTTAAGAGTTGCTCCACAAAGTGGCTCAAACTGGAAGTTTGGTGGCCGACCGCCTTATGCAAACATAATTTGCATATGCTCCACTTCACTCGCATATGCACACACTTGATCTTGAAAGTGAGGCATCTTTTGCAAATATGTGGAAACACACACCTTCCACAAAGTTTATCTCCCTCGTGGCTCTGTTGACATTGTCACAGTTTTCACGAGCGGGTTTCCAGTATACAATAGCATATTGAACGCAAGTTGCTCTTCAGGCCGGTATTCGATGGACGTCTCGGAACAAAAGGTCGGAAGTCAGGACAACGGCGGAAGAAACACAGGTGATGCCACTCGCCGCTCTTCCCGTGGGGAGCAAGCAAACATATCGTATTTGGAGCTAGCCTCGAACCAGGAGTAGTTAGTTTCGCGCCACCGCGGAGGACGCTGCGGTATAGGTCCGTCCTCGGTGGCCACGGCGTCGGCGGTGTAGCGTGCTCGCCTTTTTTGCGGTGTGGTGGTGTGGTGGTGGTGTGTGGCCAGTTGCTGGCCTCGTGTTTTGTTTTGGTGCTTTGTCGATTACAGGATCACCTTCGTGCTTCGTGCACGAAGGTGAGCCTTACCCCGAAGAAGAAGAGGCCATGCTATAAGAATGGGAAAGAAGTGCTTCGTTCCCAACTGCAATTGTGGGTAGCGGAACTGTGCAGGGCGAGTGCTCTTGTGTAAAGCTCCATCAAATGACGCTCTCCTGAAGCACTGGTGGAAAAAACACGATTTGGGAGGGGAGGCACTCACTTGATCGAATGATGCTTTAGCGAACGCGCACGTTTCACCGAATGACATTTTAGCGAATAGTTAGACGCCGCGAAGTGGCGTTTTCGGGCAAGCCAACTGGGTTCACATTTTTGTAATGAGCCGCCGCAGACTGTCGCCGCGAAGCGGCGTATGCGCAGCGCGACGGATGGGTTAACGCGTGCCCCCGTTATTCGCTAAAACGTCGATTCGCTCAAACGTCGCTGTTCGCTAAAACGTCATTCGCTCATCTGATACGGACCCATTTGGGAGGGACCCCATACTTGGGCGCTATCTATCCTCGTGTGAGTGAAGCCTGGAGCACGGTGGAAGAAACACGGTTTGGAAGGGACCCCATACTTGGGCGCCATCTATCCCCGTGTGAGTGAAGCGCGCTCGGTGCCCGTACATAATGTAATCGCCGCGTCGGACGGAGAGTTACATTCGAACCCGGTTATATCACATCCGGGTATTTCGAATTATTGCTTATATCGAACAGTCCAAACATCCCCTTGAAAATCGCATGTAATAGTATAGGAGCGTTGTCTTTTTGTATCGAACTCCCATGGACTCCCATGGCGGGGACACTCGATATAGCGAACGAAGACCGGCGGCCCTTCGCTTCTCCCGCGGTCAGGGTGATCCCGCAGAGCAACATAGCTCGCGTTGCCGTCCTGGCAGACCGCCAAGCTAGCATACGCGCGTAAGTGACCTTAGACGCGCGCACGGGGACACTCAACCAAAAAGCAGTTAAAAAAAGTGGAGGATGGCAAAAGCGAATAGAACGGTACCCGCGCACGCGCGCGCTTAGAGAGGGCAGACAGTGCTCCTTAGCCCCAAAATAAAATAAACAAAAAAAAAAGTCTTCGTCAAGTTGAGTGCGTCGACAACGGTTGAGCCAATACCACCTAGAAGACAAGGCCTGCGCATGACGTTTCGTTAGTAGATCCCCGACCCGCCCCAAGCGGCAAACACCCCGAAGCTTGACGAGAGTACATATGGGCCGCTTCAGAACTACGGCTGCGTTCCAAATCTTACCCAAATGGACCCGAGTTACTCTGACGGGTCGTGTCACGTGACAAGACAGATATTGAAAAATGCTGGACGCGGGTAGGTTTTAGAACGCCAAGGTATGAACACCTTATCCTGGAGTAAGATCGAGTAAATTTTGGAACACGGCCAACTACGTCGCATTCACTTGCGGCCACAGCTGCGTGCGCGTCTTCTGAGCGCGAGCTGATAGTGAGGTTGCAGGTCATTTGTAACGTGCATGCGAACACTCCCTCGGCCAGAAGCGCCGGCTAGCACGCGCTCCTGGCTTTGGGACGAGCATTTCTCGAGCGTGTGCTCGTTCTGCCGAAGAACGCTTCAAAGCAGCCACCTCGAGCTCTCGTGCTTCTGGCATTGGCTGCGTTCTCTGCTTAGGAATGAACGGAGTATGAACAGCGCCCTCAAAAATGGCGTCCAGTGCCAGCGTCCAGCGCCCAGCGGACGGCTTTGCGGCACTTCGCACGGCAGTAAGGCACTTTCACTCATGCATTTGACGCTCCACGTGAACGTCTAACTTCATCGTATGCTATAGCAAAAGACACTCGACATGAGCATCTGTTTCATTATCTGCTACACAAACCACTGAAGCAGTCAATGGAGCAGACGATGTTGCAGACGATGTAGCAGACGATGTTGCTCATCCGGGCTAGTTAGGGGGCGCTGAGGGGATCTACTAGTGATGACGTTTAGAGGAGGAAACGCGCAGGCCTTGTGTTCTAGGTGGTATTGGTTGAGCAATCGCACTTTGAACCCTTATCTTTGTTTAACTTTTTCTTTCGCCGTTCTTGCTTTGCGCGTTTTTTTTCTTTTTGCTTTCCTTTTTTCTTTTTGTGCTGCTGCCTGAATTTAGTGAGGTTCCTCTTTTTGTCGCTTGCTTAACTTTATTCTATGGATCGAGCGTTTTTTGTTTGTTTTTATGCGGCTCGCTTTTCCCGTTCTTTCATTTTTTTTTTTAATTCGTGTTTTGTCGCCGGTGCTAAGCGGAGGTTGCGCACACGATCGCAAGTGGCACACAGCAGCAGCGGCAGCGCGCACGGCACCTTGTCTGAACGAGTTCACGCTATCATTACAGGTTAGTTAGTTTCTTCTACTTTTTTTTTTTTTTGATTTTTGCTTCTGTTGTTGCGTGCCGCTGCTGCTGTTGCATAGTTCTTTTTTATTTTATAAAGCATGGAAAATGTTTGTCCGTCATGTTCCGAACAAGTGAAAAGAACTGAGTTAAAGTTAGACTGTTCTGAATGTAAATACAACTACCATCTGCTACCTTGTTCTGGAGTCACGGAGGCCACTTTTATTTCAAAAGGTAATGCATTGCGAAAGTCGTGGAAGTGTCAAACTTGCAAAACTGCAAAATCTCGGGGAAGTCAAAGTGCCAAGGAAGAAAACGCGCCCGAGGAGATACCTAACATAACCGTCATGTTATCGGCGATAAACGCCAAGTTGGACAGTCTAATGAGCCTGAAAGAGACCGTGGGGGGTATCGAAAACTCCATGCAAGAAATGTCTGACAAGTATGACGAAGTGCTAAGAGAAATGAAGGAGCATAGCAAGGAAATGAAACAGCTGAAGAAACGGGTCGAAAGGCTGGAAAGAACTGACGCCGAGATGGAAATAAAGACACTGAGGCAACAGGTGAACGACCTTGAATGGAGAGGCCGAAAACTGAACCTAGAATTCCACGGCATCCCGAGAACTGATAACGAAGACCTGCTAGTGAAGGTAAATGAAATCGCAAGAAAACTTGCTGTACCGGACCTCACAATGAACGAAGTCGCGGCAGTTCATAGGCTGCCGTGCAAACCAGATAAAACGCCAGGTATCATCGTTCGTTTCGTTCACCAGACAACTAAAGATCAGTGGCTAAACAAACGATCGGCACTTAAAAAAGGAAAAGATAACGCTTACATCTTGGAAAATCTAACGACTCACGACAGGGCGCTTCTTCGGGAGGCAAAAGAATGGTCCAAGGAAACAAACTATAAGTACGTCTGGTATAGAAATGGAAATGTTCTCGTGCGCAAAAAGGAGAGAGATCAGGTGCATGTGATTAGGTCTCTGGATGATTTGCACAAACTCGCTTGACGTTCTTTTGTTATTGTTTTTATTGTTCACTTTAAGAACTGTTCTTTACAATAAATGATATGGCACATTCGTCGTCGAAAAATAAAAATGATGCCCTGCATTTGACGTCGGACACCGATTACTTTCTTCCATCCGATCTACAGTCTTTCATGGGAAAAGAGTACGACGGTTCCCTCAAATGTTTTCACTTAAATACTCGATCGGCACGAAATAAAGCAAACGAACTTGACTTTTTTTTTCATCAATTCAGCTTTGACTTTGATATCATAATGCTTACCGAGACATGGTTTACTGATGCTAATGACGTTCTAAAGTTACCGATGTACAATACGTATTTTTTAAACCGCACCGCAAGTCGGGGAGGGGGCGTGGCACTCTTGCTAAGAGAGAGCATGTCCTGCGAGATGCTTACTGATTACTGCTGTGTTCACCAAAATTACGAGATTCTGTCTGTATTGATAGGCCACAGTATTATCGCAGTTTGTTATCGTCCGCCGGCTGGTAATATTTCGTCTTTTTTTGCTTTCCTAGAATCTTTTCTTGAGTTCGCAAATGAAAATAAATACAATATAATCCTGGGGGCGACTTCAATATAAACATGCTACTAGAAACTGCGGATAAAAGACAGATGGATATGCTAATTAAAGCAGGCGGATGTATGAACACAATATCTTTGGCTACTAGGATCACTAATGAATCTTCCACACTGCTTGATTTGTTTATTACCAGCTTTGCACCATCACAAATTAAATCGGGCGTAGTAATCACTGACATAAGCGACCACTTAGGTATATTTTTGTGTGTGAAGATAAACATAAATAAAAGACAGAATAAACCGGCGGTAGTAAAGTTTCAGAATATAACGTCAGATAGCCTGGATGACTTTAGACGAAAACTTTCTTCTATGGACTGGAGTGACGTCCTTCATGAAACAGATCCAAATAAAGCGTACAATATGTTCTTGATTCGATTTCAAAAACTCTATGTAAGCTGTTTTCCATATAAATCAATAAGTCCTTCTAGAAAAATTCGTAAACCATGGGTTACAAAGGAATTACTTGAAAAAATTCGTATAAAAAACGCGCTATATCAAAAATTTGTGAAAACAAAGGAGATAGAAAAACTTTCAATTTTCAAACGTTATCGCAACCAGTTAAACAGAGAACTTCGAAACGCTCGAGAAACATATTTTGTTCATTTCTTTTCGACATGTGGTAATAGAACTGATATTTTGTGGAAAAAACTAAACTCCGTCCTGAATCGTACATGTACCCCGAAACAAGTAGAAACGATAAAATGGGATGGTGAGGAAGTGACAGGAAAAGCATTAGCGAATGTATTCAATGATTATTTCGTGAGTTTAGTCAAAGACACCCCAGACTCAGATGCTTGCAAGTTTATATATTTTCGAAATTGTGCATCCATGTTTCTTAGTCCCGTTACTGATTTAGAGGTAATATCTGTCTTCCGTGCATTAAAAAATAGTAAAAGTTGTGACGCCGACGGTTTACAGATAAAGCCTGTAAAGTATGTGATAGATATTATTTCCCCTTGTCTGACTCATATATTCAACCTCTCCTTGCAAAATGGCGTGTTCCCCAAGCGAATGCAACTGGCAAAAGTAACGGTTTTATATAAGAAAGGTAATAAGAATGAACTAGGTAATTATAGACCGGTTTCAATTTTGCCAGTGTTTCCGAAATGCTTAGAAAAAATTTTACTATTACAAATGACTTCATTTGCAGATAATCATAATCTAGTAAGTTCATCTCAATTTGGCTTCCGCAGACAACGGTCCACTGAGCTTGCTCTTCTTGCACAGAAAGAATATATCCTTAAGAACTTGGAAAATAAAAAAACTAACTCTCGGTGTATTCATTGACTTTACGAAAGCCTTTGACTATCTTGATCATGATTTGCTATTTAAAAAATTAGAAATGTATGGCTTCCGTGGTCAACTGTTACTACTTATAAGTTCATATTTGTCTTCCCGTCAGCAATACGTACATATTAATGGTCATTCATCATCAATAAAATCTATTCGGTCAGGCGTTCCCCAGGGAAGCATCTTGGGCCCTTTTTTATTCAACCTTTACGTAAATGACATTGTAAATATCAGCCGATCAACGAAGTTTATCATTTATGCTGACGACACTAGTTTATTTTTTACTGGTGATACCGCCTCAGATCTCATAGATACCGCGAATGATACGCTAGAAAAACTAGCGAAATGGAGCAAATGTAACGCTTTAAAAATAAACATAAATAAGACTAAGGCAGTTCTATTTCGCCCAAGGAATAAACAAGTTGACATAAACAAGACCATATGTTTAAACTCTTCTAGAATTGAGTTAGTCTCTTCTTTTAAAACATTGGGTATTTTTTTCTCAGAGACAATGTCATGGGATGATCACGTTAACTACATTATATCCAAATTGTCCAGCATTGTTGGCTTGATATATCGTAATAAACACATATTTCCCCTTAAGGTAAAGTTGTTAATATATAATTCATTATTTTATTCCCATATAAACTATGGTCATCTAGTATGGGGCACAACTACTTTTACTAACTGTAAAAAATATTCATTTTGCAAAAAAAGATTTAAAGAAGTATTTGCAAAGTCCCACTCGAATGTCCAATGGATTCACTTTTTACTCAACTGGGTGTAATAAAAATTTTTGATTTGTATAGATATCGCCTTTGCGCAAAATATATGATTGAAAAAAACATGCATGTACATCATCTTGAATATTTAGCGAATCTAACACAAAAAGTACACTCGTACCAAACGCGCATTCTGCAGCCCTGGCAAGTGCCTCTTTTTAGAACAAATTATGGCCATCATACTATAGCATACACACTACCGTCCATCCTTAACCACCTTCATATGCACAACATAGAACTTGACACGTTATCGGTGGGTGCCTTGCGGGACATGATAATCTCTGGGCAAATCGGCCACGATTGAACGGTGCCTTTGTGTGTATTTTCTAAGAATTTTTTTTTTGTAAAGGGGAATGTGCTTGTGTTTTGTGTATTGTACAATTAATTAACGTAGACTATTTTTCTGGTTTTTCCTTGAACGATGTGGGGCAGTGCTATTTTTTGTCTACTCTTAAATATTGTATTTTTTGTTATAGTGCCTTGAACGATGAGCAAGTGACGTTATTCTATAGTGCCTGCTTATTTTATTTAGTTTCATATATCTCATTGCCAACTGTTCAACCTCTTTTTTGTTTAGCGTTCTCAGTGTATTTCTTTTTTTTTTCCGTCCACGCTGCTTGTAGCTGCTGCTTTAGGGGGGCTTAGGACTAGTCAAGCTGTACACACAGCTTTTTTCCAAAGCCCCCACCAACACTGTACCTTTCTTGTTGGAAAATAAACCTATTATTATTATTATTAAACACTGTCGCTTAAAAGCGGCGGTGTTTGTGATCTTCACCAACTAAGCTCTACTGTATTTAGCGGCTCTTAGTGGCTCTATCTGGTAAGGTTCCGTTTGTCGCGACCTTCGGTACTAGCAGAGACGCGCGGAAATTTCAACTGGAGCTTAAGTTAATATATTTTTGTATATCAAATTATCGATATATCGAACTATTTTACGATCCCCTTTGAATTCGATATATCCGGGTTCGACTGTATCACCTAAATGTGTTTCTTCCACCCGAATCAGGACGCATTTTGTCCCGTGGGAAACTTAATTGTGTTACAAAGAGGCGATAATGCTCAGTCAGTATGGCATCGTAAGGGAATACCGGCGCTCCGTCTGTGTGCACCTTCTCTCTCCTGTGTCCTTGTTCGCGCTGCGTTACCCGTAAAAATAAGTGAATATCATTATGACACACGCGAAATGTGACATCCTTTGAGATCTCAAATTCTCCACAATTACCAAACTTGCATAAAAAATGCAACTCGGCTTTTTGGTGTTTCGCTTTCAAGGCCATATCGGCCATATGCACCCCCCATAAAACAAATAAAAAAAACTCAATTAAAATAGATTAAAAAAAAAGAAATTCCTCGTGATTTTTTAAATTTATACAAAAACATAGAATTTTAAGTACTTTGGGGTTTCTTCCCCTAAAGCTTGCGCAAATGGCATAACAACTAAGAAATGAGAGTAGAAAGGACGAAACAAAAACAAACGACAATCGCGTTCCGGTAGTATCTAATAGCATGCCCAGTCTGTTAAAGGGTAACTGCAAAGAAAAAAAAGTTTTTTTTTTTTAAACAGCCTAATTGGGACAAGCATGTCACAAAACAAATGTTCCGCGAAAAAAATGATTTTTTTTTTATCAATATTTACGCTACAGGACGTAATTTAGTAGAATCAGAACCTCTCCACATCTGAAACTCCGTCTCTTTCGACCCCCGCGGAAGAGGAGTACGCCCCGCCCCTCACTCTCCTTGCGTTGCGGATTTGAACGACGCAGCGTCTCGACTTCCGGCAAGATCTGGCAACTACGCCAGGCCGCCCAGGCCGCGGTATTGTTTTGGTTTGACGCGGTTTGCGAGCACATGTAGCGAAGACGTGACCGGAGTAGTGCCCCTGTGATGTTCTCGGAACACGGAAAGTATCGCTCGTAATCGTCGTGCGCGCTTTGAAAGCGAAGTGAGTCACAGAAACCACGAGTGCGCAACCACAAGCCAAGGTTCACGACGGCGCTGCGTTGGTTTCGGCGATCTCGTTCTGTTTGGTGCAACACGGCGATGCGACAGAGCTGAAACGTTCGTGGTGTGTGTAATGCGGTGCTATGTGTGTTATGCGGGGTTGACGTACAACGGGTCCAGTCCCGTCGTCGTCAGCTCATCCAGTAAAACTGGCCCGGGAGGACGCAGCGAGCGTTTTTAAAAGTAAATCTTCCCTCGTTCTGTTTCAAAATGTGGAAGATTCCGGACGCATACCGTGAGTAAAAAGCTGCGGGCGTTTTCGAATGAATTATGTCGTTTTAATCGAACAATGGACTCCGAATTATTCTCCTAAATCTGCCGTTTTTATGCTTCGTGTTGTTTGACTGCGTTTGCACAGCGACGTGTTGCGCTCGTCATGCGGTGTGAATAAATTTGGGCAAGATTTCGTACCTGTCTACACATGCATGAACTGAGACCACTTTTTACGTAGTGAACATGGTGCTTTTTTTATTTTGTGTGTCTAGTTGTGGACGTTAGGTGCGCCCGGTGCGAATCTCGATGACCTCCGGAGCGATATGACGAGAACGTAACTGGACACGTTTGTCGCTACGCGAACGCCCGATTGCCTCCAGCCAAATAGCATTCCTTTCGGGGCGACATGGCTGCTGGAAGGCTCACTGTCGGGATCACGCATCTGACATCTCCGAAAAGTCAGCATTTGCACGCGCAAACAAGCAAAACAAACACAAAAAAAGCATGCTAAGCAAGCAAAGAGGAAAATGAAAGAACCGCGCTATGAAAGCCAAAACCCCGCGTCGCTTCCTATCACTAACACCTGCGACAGCTGCTAAACAAACACTACTTCACTTCAAGAAGTCTCACTCAAGCACCTGGGTCAGCACGAAACACTCATCACTTCGCCGAAACGATTAGTCGAGGTAGGCGAGACAGGCGGGAGCAGAGACTTCGGCGGCCATGAAAGAATGGCGAAGCTTTTGTTTGTTATGGTACGAATCCAAACGGAAGTGCCCGTCTTGTAAACCTTTTGTAAAGAATAATAACTCTCATCACATGGGTTATCCTTTAAACGTAAAAATATGCGGCTCAAAAGGAAATTGCAACAAATAACAAAGGTTTAACAACCAAGATCTAAGCTGTCAATCAAGCTCTTAGCCAATGAGAGCCGATTGGGATTAACGTCACGGAATCCCAACTTCGTGGCGCGCGATTTAAAACGGACGAAATAGCCGCAAACTAAAATCGGTCTCACGCAATAAATATTGCTGTAATTTTTTTTTTTCTCGCGGAAGAATTGTTTTTTGACATGCTTGTCCCAATTAGGCTGTTTAAAAAAAATCTTTTTTTTTCTTTGCAGTTACCCTTTAAATATACATTGCGGTTTAAGAAATGTGAGAATAAATATAATATTAGATCGCGATAGCTTGCCTTTAAGCTATTCCTGATTTTTGGTGGCTACGCAGTACTTTCCGCGAGTTTCATTCGTGGCACAAACTTAAGTAATTGCAGCGAGTTTGGAAGGTTCGTATGCCTGGTGTGAGTCGCTGCATGTACAAATGGATGCATTAAAAAATTCAATAGGCATCCGAAGTATGTCATTTTCTTTTCCAGAAAACGCCGTCGAGGATTTTGTCCGTTGCACTTTAAATCAAAATTGAGCGGGCTGATGTTGGCCCACTTGCGCCACGTGATATCGGCGCAGTCGATGCATAGGAGGCGAGCGCCGCCAAGCGGTTAGAGTGTCGCCACATTCCCTTCTCCGCCTTCGCTCCCTCCGTACGAGTGAGACGACGGACTTGGACGGACGCGCGTGCCGGATCCCGGAGGCCGCGCCCTCGACCTAGACTTGCTCGCGCTGAGATGAATGAGGTCACGATTCACCTGAGGTCCGAGGAGTCGGATCTCCAGAGTCGCATCGTGCGTTCTGATGGCTGGTCTTCAGCGCTTGCAAGAATCGGCCGTTGAGGATGAAATATATGGCCGTCCGTTCAAATTACGAACGCGAGATTGGCATTCGCAGGTAGTTTTGATCATGGTTAACTTATTGCGAACGTGCGAGGCAGGCACGTATCCAAGGGGGGGGGGGGGGGGGGGGGGGAGGGAGGATAAAGCTTCTTTATACGGAAAAGCAGCCACATTTTTTGAAGAATGCCACCTGCTACCTTGGGCCATTCCAGGCGGCACTACAGTCAACGCGCGGGTGTAAAAAAACAAAACATAAAGATAAAATGTGTGCGCGTCAGAGGAGGAGGGAGAAGGAGTGCCTATGAGGTCGGAGTGCAGTGCATGCTATGAGCTCATGTCGCATATCAAATAACGCCGACTGTGCAACGTCACGGCTTTCATTGTCTTTCTTTGAGCGCATCCTTCGTGGCCGGTAGACCGCGACAATGGGCTTTTAGCCTGTGTGTATGTATTTACGTATCTTTCAGGGCCTTTGACTGCGCTCTGACTGAAGTATAGGAAGGCCGTCTGATATCTTGGGCCGATCCAGGCGCCGCAGTCAGCGCGCGGGTGTGAAACAGCAAAACATAAAGATAAAAGGTGGGCGCGTCATAGGAGGAGGGAGAAGTTGTCGCTGCCATTTTTATTCAGGGGCATTAGGCAAGGAGCCCCTGGGCATCCCCCCCCCCCCCCCCCCCCCCCCGGAATCTTCCATTATGCTGGGGCCTTCTCTTCCCCCTTCCCCACATACAGCATTTTGTCATGGGCGGCCCCCCCGATTCGAAATTCTGGCTACGTGCCTGTTGAGAGGTAGATTTCAATTTTTATTGCAGTATCTCTCAAAAGGAATGATCGAGGCCGTAGGAAATGAAAGGTATGTGTTATAGATGAAAGCTGCAAAACTCAAATAATGAATAGTGTAGATGTCATAAAAAAGAAACAAAAAAAAAAAAAGGGCAATTTTGTCTCTAGCGGCTAGTCTAGGTTTTAGTTAAAGGGGCACTCAAGTGGTTTTTGAGTTCGTGTTTTGGTCATGACAGCTGAATTTAGACCCCCCACCCTAAGTTTCCCTAAAAACCAAAAAGTGTAGTCATACGTTGATTATTTTTTTAATAAAAATGTAATTGAAGGCCGCCAAATCTCGGATCCATCCGAAAACGAAACCACTCTCATTGGTCCTCGTACGCTTATCGAAAGGATCTCGGGCCAATGGCGTTGGACGACGTTCCGTCGCGCAGTGATCCCGAGGTAGCCGCATCGGCCGAACCTCTTTGTCATTCCAGCTTCTATCATGGCGGAGTCGCGGAGTTTTCTTCGCTCGAGGACCTGACGCCGTTAGAGGTTGAAATTCTTTGGTAGACAGCCGACCAGGGGATGATTTCCTATGACGCCACTCCGACGTGCGATGTGGACGATAGCAGCGCTTCGGAGTCATGTTCGGGTTCCGAGGACGACGAAAGACAAACCTTTTCGGGCGTTCTTCGATTTGCGGTTGAAGCAAGTCGTAACCAAGCCAACGTTTGACATCGCAACGTTACCTCTGGTACGTGATGTCAAACGATGTCGCCACGTTGACTTTCGCCTCGGGAGGACGGGAGGAAGGCTGGTTCAGACATATGCAATGAGCGCGTACCTACGATTGCGTCCGTTGCAACCGGAGCGACCGGAACGACGGCTCTGCGGCGCGCGTACACACACCTGCAACCACTACAACAAGCGCAGCAGGCCGTCAGCACGGCGACCGCTTCTATACGCCGCCGTCAACTGTTTCAGCGGCCCCTCTAAAAAGGGAACGCACTGATAGTCAATGCCGTAAAAGAATATGGACAGGCAGTTTTCTATAGCCTAAAGCTTTATTATTATTTTTTCTTGATAGGCTTGCAGGGTACAGTGGATGAAGAAAATAAAATAAAAACACGCAGTTCGCCGTCTTGGACGATCACGACTCTAATACACGACATTGCAGTAGTAAAAATATAGCCACACGCCTTTTCTACGATTATAAAAAGACAATGTAATCTTAGCAGCCATATAGCAACGTAGAAATATGATTTCGTGATCAGATAGACGTTGCGAGCGTTCAGGATTGCTAACACTAATCACTTTTTTCCAGTGATGAAAACGCGTAAAAATTCGCATCCTTCATACGGTACGCGCCAGTAATACCTTGAACTTGAGCACAGGCATGAAATGCGCCAAATAAGAAATCTGGGCGACGTTCGAGGACACAAATGCTTAGAAAGCACCACTGTAGTCGAAGTAAACAAACACGACGGCACGGGCGTTTCTGCTGTCTTGAGAGTGCCGCCACGACATCGCCGCAGGCGTAGGTGGACCTTTCCTTCTAGTACCTGCTGGGTTATCATTGCGACACACGACGCAAATTCAGACTCAAGGATAGCGCTTTTACGCGGAACGATGAGCTTTCACCACGCCGTCCACGCCGACGATCACCACCGATGCCATGTTTGCGGATAGAAGGAGCCGGCCGGCCCACGACCGGCCTGCAACGCGTGGAGATACGTGCGCTTCCGCGCATCCCTGGGGAACGGGAAATTCACCCCCCGCGGAGGAAGGCAAGGAGAAAACCAGGGTGTAAGATAGACAGCTGGAGAAACGGCCCATAGAAGCCTACCGCAGCGCCGTGACCGGATTGTGTACTCGTCTGCTTGCGGGTACCCCCGATTTGCGACAGATGGCGCTGCGGCGAGAGGAAAAAAAAGTCGGAATCAAATTTGCATGGAACTTTATGGGAGCGTGCGCAAATTAAACCGAGAGCACAACATTCCTTTATTGAAAATCCACGAGAAATCATCTCCGTCAGTTTAGCCGGTCGCAACCGGTCGCCCACCCGGAGTGAGAGTTCGCGGTGCTCCACATAGATGGCGCCACAGAAAAAGAGAAACCCGAGGGTGACATAATTCGGTCGCTCATTTGGCTCTCGTTTCCCCACCTGTCTATCTTACACTTTGGAGAAAACGTAGTCCCTTGTTTGTGAAATAATAATTGCAGTATCGCGTATTCTAAAGTAGAAATATTTTACGTCTTGTGAAATTATCATGCACAACATATTTAAATGAACTGAAAATTGCTTCTTTAGCGAAACTTTACGAAGGCCGCCAAAATTTTCAAACATACGATAATTTCATTGGGCCTCGCAAGTACAGAAAAAAGTCCGCACGTATTTTATTCCTGCGTGATTAATAGGCGGTTCTGCCTTCTAAAACTGAAGATACTTATTCACGGACACTTCCTTAACGCCATCGCACCAAAAAGTAGCTTCTCCGAAAATCGCCTGAGTTCGCCTTCAAAAGCTGTGACACGATGTAAATGAGTTGTCGTAAGTGGCGTAACGTCGTGTCTTATTTTGAATAGATTCAACCTCGTTAAAAAGGTATGCTTCACAAAAATACCAGCTAATATCAGCATATTCTGGTTTTGACCTGGTAAACATTAAAATGCGGTTAGTTCTAGGGCCTAAGATAAGCCATAAATATTGCGTTTAATGTATTCTAGTGTTCGAGTGCCCTAGTACCGTCACATTTAGCAAAGGACCTCCAAGCGAGATCGTTTGCAAATGTGACTCCTGTACGAGGGGCGCATCATATTGATTTACACTTATTGTTTTACCACAAATATCGTTAATTTAAAGGTTGGCACATATGTCCACCTTTTCGACAGACTCCCCCAGGAGCCGAATGTTCTTGAGCTACCTCTGTGGACAGCTTCTCGATTCGCTGCTTAAACCACTTTTAGGGAGTGTCTTACACTCACGCATCGACAGTCATATCAGTGACTCCGAAAAGGCGGCCTTGCAAGTTATTTTTTTTTACTGTCACACAATAGAGGATAATCACTGGGGGACCGGTCAGGTCACGTCATGCGTATGCGCGATCAAACGTCCGACTGATCCTATGACATGCCAGAAAGACCTCAAAACCCATCAGACTCCGCTCAATCACTACGTCATGTGCATTCACGTGAGGCCTTGATTGCCGATGTCTGATCGGAATCAGTCGTAATTTTTGGCATGTCGTACGAGCAATGTGGACGTTTGGTCGCGCATGGCTATGGCCTGGCGGTGCCGCGTATTTGTAAACGGTGGGCGACACGTGGCATGGCAACACCGCTCGCGCCGGATTGGCTGCTCCTCGAAGGGGTCGTTGCGCCGTCACACATAGCAACACGCGATTGCTGCGCCGGTCGGAAGGCGTTCCGCGGGTATCACTGAGGCCCCGGGGGTGGGGGTTAGGTTAACACGCGCCCCAGTGGTACGCGCGCAACGCCCAGTGCCGGCTGGCGCAGCAACCGCGCGTCTATGTTTCGGTTATGTTTTAAGACTATCTTTAATATGTTCGCAACTTTCACGGCCTATAGGGGGCGCACTGGTTCCTATAAAATGGCTGTCATCTGAAGGGTCGTCGTAGAACACCAGCACGAGGCTGGGTCTGCGATGCGGAAGTAGTTATAGCTTTAATATATACGAGCAGCAGTATTAAAGCCTTACTTTATTTTTTCCCGCGATGAGGGGGTAGGCAAGCACATTTATTGTGAACAGCATCATCCAGGAGCTAGAGAGCGCGATTCTCAACGCCCCGGTACCACCATCGCTGAAAGTTGCGAATAGAGAGTAATGCAACGCGCTCGTGGCAAAAGTTGAAATGGAATACACTGGAATGACCGCAGAGAAAGTCTTCGTTTAAACGTTTTCCACAGTATATTTTACTCCCAGACTGGCATCTCACGCCAAAACCTGGCTGTTTCTACCTATTACCCAATCGCTAATGTGGATCATACTCATAAAGTGCACGAATATAGGTGCAAGACTGCATCATTTAAGAGTTCATTTTCTCCATAAACAGTCTGCAATGGAAGAAATTACTTTTTACTGTTGTCTCAGTTTTATCAAAATATGCCTTTCATACTGCTTTAGAAGCGGTAGGCTTATTTTAATAAAAGATTACGTAAAAAATAAATCACAGGCAGAAGTTTTATTAGCAAAGTAGATTATAATTGTTTTTATGCATAGGTGCTGAAGACCTTGTTCTGTTCAGAAAGATAGAGTTTCGTGTGTCGTCTATTCGTTTTCAAAGCCGCGAAGTGTGATAGGGTGCGTTGACTGTAGCGCAATCTGATGGGTGCTTTGGATGTCAAAAGATGTGTCGGAATAGTTTTTGAACTCGCGAGGCTTAAAAGGTTGCTTGAATGTAGCGAAGTATTGATGTAGTTTGTTGTACTTTATAGGTGCTTTGCTCTTAGCTTCCTGAAGATGATGAACTGTTCATTTGATTTTTTTTAAATGCGTATGTCAGCTCTTATGCCAATCGGCACTGCGGGTACTGTGCATAAACAAATATTTATATATGTATGCGACGACGCAGCGTCCCTTCGAGGAGATGCCAATCCGGCGCGAGCGGCCTTGCCATGCCGCGTATCGCCCACTCTTTACAAATGCTCGCCTTGGTGCCAAGTAATTATCACATGCTAAATAAAAAACAAAATAATTTGAGAACGGTTTTGCTGTACAAGCGCGTGTGTGAGGCTCTCCCACAAGTCGCCCCTGTGCCGTACTATCCTGGCAAAGGCAGGGGTAACACAGAAGGTGATGTGTAATGGCGGGTGTTCGCTTGCGGATTCGCGAGCGGATCAGCGCAGGCGGAAAGCGGATTTCGACTAGCCAATTTCGCCTCCCGGCTCCAATATCCATTTTCCGCCCGCGCGGATCCGCCGGCGAGTTCACAAGTGGGAAGCACCATTAGTTCGTAAAAACTGCACACATGTGGAGGCTGGATGGCGCGAAACGGACCTGCGTCGTGCAAGGTAAGCGCGGGAACGCTCCGCCGATGTCGTACTTGTGGCCGGTTTCATGTTCTGCGGTTGCTGTCAAATTGCGACTTTCTCAGAGCTCGACAAATCGGCATTCACAACGCATTTGAGGAGATGGTCCAGGCGCAACGGGAGACCCAAATTCTACGGCTTTCCAAGCCTACCACCGGGAGACAAGTCCTGCGTCGAATGGAAATAACCCCACACCAGGGCCCGTTTTCTCGAACGCGAAACCTGGTTTAAAGTTAACTATTGTCCCTAGAAGAGGGAATTTTAGGTCACGTGACTGGGAGAGCAGGGGCGCCGAGGGAAAAGCTGTACCCACAAGCAAAAGGGCCGCAAAGTCGCTTAATGAGGGTTAATAGTTCTGCTTGGTTCTGCTGAATATTCATTTCGATCCGGCTGTTATATTAATGACGCACCATCAGCTTATTAGCACGTCAAGCAAAGCGGCAGTTCAGAGGGACTACTAAATTACCGACGGCAGCATTCCGCGAACGCATCACTCTTCAGCAGTCTGGGATCCAAAACATATGACGGTGCTTAAGCCTTGCAAGTGTTTTTATGGTGAGTAAAAAAATGTTTTGCGAACAAGTGTTGGTATATGTTTATACTAACACGTTTAATTTGTTACACTATGCACGCCAACTCGTGAGTAGCGATTACTTTGCAGAGAAAGGGGGTTATCCTCGATAAAGTCTTCATTCCCGGTGAACAGCTGGGACATTGTATTGTTTTTTTGTTCGCAGTGCGCCGACAGTATGCCGACAGCATCGAGGTTTATACATATCCCCGGTGGCCAGCGATTCAACGGTGACGAGAAGCTTAGCTTCTCGTCACCGGTGCATCGGTTGGGCAAACGGAAGAGGGGGCAAACAGTTGAGATCAGCAGGAATGGCAGAAACGTGCGTCGCAAGGAACAAAAACGAGACTACAGCACCGGCGTTGCCAGACTGGAAGGTACACGGAAAAGTTATGCGTCGTTTATGGCGAAACATATTGAAGGAAATGTGTCTTACATTTTCGATTATTCGTCGACAAACTCTAGCATAATAGCAAAAATTTCTTCGTATCATCTGAACAAATAAAGTGGTCTTCAAGTATAACATTACTATATCTTGACTTAAAATACCATACTAGATCGATAAGAACCAGCGGAAAAAGAGGATAAACAAAATGACTGGCTTGTTTCACCGATAGATGGCGCATCTTACTGCCCAATCATACATAATTATGGTTGTTCTATATCCAGCCGTTTATTACAGTACCTAGGTACTTTTTCCTTCCTAGGCACCGTGGTTTACCAAAATGGGTTTACCATCGCTTCCAGAAAACCGGCCCAGGAGAGGGATATCAAGTTTACAATACCGACAGAGTGGACAAGCAGCATGCGGTGCGTCCCACTGCCTAAAAATATGAACTCAGAGCACAACTTAGGACGAAGACTTGCTAAAGCAAAAGCACTCGACAAGTTGCACTCTGGGAAAGAGCACGTGTTCCACGCGGACGCAGGACCCTACCTTGGCGAACCTGGAAAATACGTAATAGCGGCACATAACTCCCAACGTGACCCGGTTGCTATAATCAAGGCAACGGATGTAGATGAAGCGGAAGAAGCTGCTGTGCACTCTAAAAAAAGCCCGTGCGTCTGCTTGCCCGCACAACACCCGGAGAGCCAATTACCGCAACTTACGGAGGCAGCTGAGCGAATGACGATGCCGAAACATATGTTTAGACCAAAAAACGCAGTTTGAGTTGTGACATTAAGCAATGCAAGCGTGACGGTTTGCATTGCTCAATGTCACAACACCGACTGCGTTTTTTGGTCTAAACTAATGTTTCGGCATTGTCGTTCGCTGAGCTGCTTCCGTAAGTTGCAGTGACTGGCTCTCCGAGTGTTTTGCGTGAAAGTAGACGCACAGACGTTTTCTAGAGTGTGTGGCCCTAGCGCGTATGCAAGCAGAGCTCCAGTGTGTAAAGATCGCTACCATCACAACTGACTCGCGAACGGCTCTATTGAACATGAGTCGGGGAAGAACTGTGCAAGCGGCGCACCTGCTGTACAAGAAAAGACCCGCAAGCTACGACGCAACTCTCACGTTGACTTGGGTGCCCGGACACTCTGGGCATACAGGCAACGAGATGGCCCACTCACTCGTGGTGCGCGCACTTTATCACTGTGCCACGAGGGAGTCAGGCCTCCTCACGATCAATGGCGACCGCAGTTACGGGGCCTCACCCTACACGCGGGGCCCCGTAACAAATGGCGAGCTCCTGAGGGGCCTCCGGCTCCAAAGGAAGACCCTGGCCGGGCCCCACAAGGGGCTCTCCCGACAGCAGGAAACCATCTGAAGGAAGTTGCAGCTCCGAAACACTCTTATCCCCCACAACTTGAAGAGGACCTGGTCGGACCTCTTCAGCGGGAGGTGCGAGGAGTGTGGCAGCGGCGGCCGGTCCTGGCTGCACACCTATTGGGAGTGCTCGGGGGCCCGGCTGCCTGCTGCCCTACGGGAGCTGCAACCCGAGCAAGACGACAGGCCGCCTGTCTGGGATACCATCTTGGCGGCCGAGGATCTGGACACTCAGCTAGCGGCCATCACTCGGGCACAAGAAACTGAAGACCTGCTGAGAACCCGACTACGACAAAGAAGAGTCAACCCTCCCATGCTCCCCATCCCCTAATCCCGAACCCTTGGTGGCCTTGCGGCCTAGTAATTTGGATCAATAAAGTCGTTTCGTCACACTCTCGAGTACGAATCGAAGACACTTTTTCAAAGCATACCCTATGGCAGTTTCCCAACTGAGGTTTTTTATAACGTTATTCCGAAGTAACGTGCACACGTATTTTTGTAGTCGCTTTTTGCCGTCTAGTGGAAGGAGCTCCTTGACCCCCGGAGCCGCTGAAGGAGCCCATTGGGGCAAAGGGAGTGTCTGCTTTCTTTACTCTTCTTTCTGCCGCTCTTTTCTGCGCTCTTTCTTCTGGGAAGCCGTAAGCGCGCTGGTTTCATCTAGCAGTGCTCCACTGTATGTCTGTACACGTGATGTTTTCCCCTGGCAGGGAGTGACATAAAGTCCGTCTTGGCTAAGTTACTTTTAAAAAGTAATTATTTACAGTTACAGATAGTTTGCCAAAATGTATCTAAGTTACAGTTACACTTACTTAAATATAAAAGTAACGCGTTACAGTTGCAGTTACTTCGTGATATAACTTAGTTACTTTGAAGATACTTAAAAAAATATGTATGAAGGCATTGATGACAACGGAGAATGACTGCGATTATTATTTATTGCCTTCCTCTTTTTCTTAAAGGGCATCTGAAAATAATTTTTTAACAGTTTGGTTGGGACACGCGTGTGAAGAAATAAATTTTACTTGAAAAAAGTTTTTCTAGCATTATTAACGACGCGAGATTTATTTGAAAATCTGGGAGTGAAGTCTATGACGTCACCAGTCATTCCGGAATGACCATTTCGGTCTTGAAGGTGAAACCAATCGACCTCTCCTCCACGCGGCCAACATGCTGAGAGAGAAAACAAGTGGAAAGGAGGTGACTAGCAACTAATACCCAATTCAGACGGCAGCGTAAAGGTACCTTTAGCTTAGGTCCGTTAGCTGAAGGTACCTGTAGTAGATGGAGTTCTTGATCCCACGAAAAGTAAACGGAGCAGTTTGAGCTGGGGGGGGGGGGGGGGGGGGGAGAAATGTCGATTGGATTCCTTCTAAACTGCGAGAGGAGCACGCGAGAAACAATTATTCCTCGAAATTGGTTTCACACCCAGTTTTTGACTTTTGTGTGTGAAATATCATTTAAAACCTAATGATTATTGGTGTTTGCTTTTGCGGCACTTTTTTTCTCTAAGTCTAAGGGCGCATCTAAATGAGTCTTGTTTTAAAACATCCGACCCGTTTGGCCACACTGGCCCTAAATCATCTGCGTTTACCAGTTTCCATTGCAAGGAGGGCGACCTTTTTCTGCTTAGCAGCTCCATTTTTTCCGGAAAGTTCTCACTGAAGCAGCTAAACAGTGCCCGGCAGAAACAAACCACGTCGGAGTCTCACGGTTACGCCAGTCACGCCATCGAAAGGGAAGGAAGACGGCGAGGTTAAGACGACTCGTCTACAACCTCGAATAAGAGCTCGCAGTGGTCCATTGCTTTCGGGTTCGTAGCTGACATCTCTTTCCACGCTCTGCCGCTGCTACCCGCTAGCTGGAGTATGCGTTCCTCGTTAATGTAATATTTCATCACATTTGTGTTCACAATCATTTCATAATTTGCTTATAGTATATTCAATTTGTTATAATGCATTAAACAAGTTATATTTATGTATCTGTGATTTTTATTTTGATTTCGTGGGTCTGAGGCTACTCCCTGTATAGCTAGGGAGCTTGGCAAGCTCCGTTTAACACTGGACCTCCCTTAGCGGAAAGGACCTTTATGCGCCATGTGATCACGATCCCCAGCTCGCTTTACTACAAGTACCTGCGCCAAATTTACCTTTACGATGCTGTGTGAATTGGGTTTTAATCGCTTCTCGCGCCGCCAACATTGCTCTAAAATTTGCTTTTCGCGTAAAAATAATTTTTTGACACGCGTGTCTCTACCAGACCACTAATTTTTCTTTTCTTTTCAGGTTTTTTTTTAACTGCTCTATTATTCTCCTTTCTCAATCGGGTCCATTACAATAATAGGGAGGGAAGCAGGAGGCTAAACCATGTGGAACTGAATGAAGTGGAAAAGACCGTTAGTATCAACAAGGTAAAGAAAGGAGTGAACAAAAACAACACAAAATCATCTCGGAAGGCGTTCCGCTTTTTTTTTTTTTTTTTTCTCAAGCAACGCAGAGCAAATGGCTTGACCGCGTATCACTAGCTCACGGCCTCTGGGAAAGGAGAAATCGACCACTAAACTCCGCGACAACTTTTCTTGGCAATGCAGTGGAAGGTACGTCCCGCGTCCCCTCTCCCATTTTGAGTGTACGCAGGCTCTCCTCCTCTCCCCGGAAATGGGGGAGGAGGAAAGCCTGCGTACATTCAAAATGGGAGAGGGGACGCGGGACGTAACTTCCACTGCATTGCCAAGAAAAGTTGTCGCCGAGTATAGAAGCATTGCCCCTGTCCGCGGGCAGTGTCTACCGGCGGCGACTCGCTTTCGCGAAGAATAGCCGCGACTGCTGCGGCGCCCACAACAGAGGCTCTCGTTCGGCACTAAATAGTTCGCCGTTAAAGGGGGTGGAACAATTTTAAGGTTAAAACAATTTGCATCTCGTCATTTTTACGTTCTCTATTGCTTTCCGTACGGTGGAGAAAACACATTCATTAAAAAAGTCGAGCTTTTTTCCCTACCTGCAGCCGCGAGTGGCAGCCGAAGGAACTACGGCAAGAGTATTACATGAATTCGCTTGGCTCTACGCTGCAGCATAAGGGTCGCTAACGTCAGCAGAGAGAGAGAGAGAGGGAGAGGAAGCGGCCTCCGAGAGAGCACACGGGAAGCTACACTGCACCCCGAATTACGTCACTAGGAGTTGGACCAGGTGTTACCCTGAAGACTGGGAGTGAGTTGAGAGGTGCCAGAAGTGTATGTTTTTGTTACACAAAAACTAGGACACACAGGCGAAATCGGTTTTCTGTTTTTTACTTTAGAAGTGTTATAGGGCAACTTCCACAAATATTTGAGCGAATTCCGGAAATCGTTGCACGTCCCCCCAGTCCCCTTTTAAGGATCTGTTATAGTCTGACACCGAGCGTACCAAAGCGGCGAAGTGCAGCACACACAAATACTGATTGGTCGCAGATATTGAGCTCCTGCTTGCCGGATGATGAAACGCAAGCGTTCTACATTACGCTGCGTTTTCTGCGCTCAATATCGGGGTAAAACAGAGCCTTTAAATGTGTAGGCGTTGCGTATTTCCGCGAGGTGGCTCTGTCGCTTGGCTGAAGAGGCGGGAGTGTTCGATGAGGCCGGAAAGTGTGAAGACGGGGCGAGAGAGCCACGCACAAAAAAGTTGAAAGTAAAGCAAGTGTTAAATGCGCTTTTCCGCGCGATGAAACAGAAAAAATAGAAGTAGAAGAAATGAAAGACGTTTACAATTCTCTGTAACGCCGAATTAGAGCGGAGCTTTTGAGGAGAAGGAGGGGAAAGTACGCAGGGGTGAGTCCTGTGTGACGTCAAGAGAGTAAAACGTTTACCGCTAAATTTAGTGGGAATTGTTTCCGCTAAATCTGGCGGGAAAGTTTTCCGCTATATATAGCTGGAAAAATTGTGTGCCTGTCTTGACAGGACGGTCATGAAAGGAAAAAACACGCCCCAGATGGCGTCTGCAGACTACTGTTTGCGTAAAATGTATTAGCAGTGTGCCTGCGACTGTAAGAAATACCACTTGAGCTTCAGCCTATGCCAACGTCACTAGATTACCTTACTTGTGGAACTCCCGCGGAAACGGGTACCACCCCTCAGTCACTTCAGTCCGTCTTCCGTCGTTTAAAGCGCCATCTAGACTTTCGTTTAATAACTGTGCGTTCCGTAGAGCAGAGCCGGAGCGCCATCTAGACGCTGTGCTTCGAAACGTAGGCATTCCAAAAACACACTGCAGTTGCCATAACGGCCGTCCGGCAGGCCGAACGACGGCAGGTGAGTCGTGGTGAGTAAGGGGGGGGGGGGGGGGAGGGGGAGGGGAGGGGGGGGGGGGGTATTGCTCGTGCAAGCTGCGCCAATGAGCAGTCCCGTAACTGAGCTAATCTGATAACGTTGACCCTCGTGACATCATTATGGGAAACATTTCATAATGCAAAGCGCAGTTACGCCGACCGCAACGGCGACGCCGCTCAAGCCGCAAACGGGCGCCTAAGAAATGCCGCTCTAATATAGTCTAAAATTATTAAAAACATTCTGCCTAATGTAAGAAATGCATGTAAAATTACAGTAATTGTGGTTAAAGCAGCAAAGTTGCGATTTTTGACAATCGAAAAAAGTTTCAAAGTTGGCGCGAATATCCTTCTAAGAATGGCAAGGGGGGCGACATTGAAGGTCCAAGAGGCACTGGCTTCTAGTAGTTAATTTTCTTATGTCCACCTACCCCTGTATACTCCATGGAGTTATGTCGGTGTCCGGTGTTCTCCGCTGTAGTTTCAGTGTGGCGACTTGAGATTCAAGGGTCGTGTCGCGATCGACGTGTTTGATGTGCCCGCCTCATCGAGGGAACAGGCCTCGAGGTCGTCGAGACTGCGTTTGATATGAATCGTCGCAGCCGAATGTTTCTCTTTATTCGTTTGGTGCTGGCCCCTGACTTCAGCTACGTCCCAGAATTGTAGCGGCACAAATGTTTGTTCCCAAAAGTTTTGTGCGGACATTGGTAACGGTGCACTCACCTCTAACGACGCAGTATGGTCCATGAGATGCTCGACTGACGACATCAACGTGATGCCTCGCCCCGACTTTGTCTGCTTCTAGGTTGACCTTAATAAATGTAATGAACTAGTGAAATGGCGGCTTTAAATTATTACGTATTATTCTGTGACGTGGGACGCCCTTGCGAAGTCTCGTAGTTGCGCTCAGTTGCATTGTAAGTAGTCAGCAAAGTAATAACTGACTCGTCCTACCGCTATCGAACATGAAGGCGTTATGGGAAAAAGGTTATAATTGTGCCCTTCCGTCATCGTTCACGATACGAGGTAGACAATCTTTCGGACCTCTTTACTTGTATCGTGCAAAGCAACGCAGGTACTTTTGCCACATAGCGGCAATGTCGTTTAGCTCAATCGGAAGCGAGCTTCAGTTCCTCCGTTCGCGAGTCGCGCTTGAGACCGATGCCAACATGTCGCACAGCAGACGACGCGCTATTTTCTCGAGAGCGAAGGGACTGATAAGCCATCCGGAGCGCCGGCTCCTAGCAGCTGACAACGTACGATTGGAAGGCACACCTCCGACGAACATCCGTCGCATGTTTTTCTTGCTATAACTGGCCGAGAGAGAGGGGCGAAGGAATACAAATGTGAACACCGTAACGTCACCACCCTTATTCAGACAGTTTTTGTCCCCCCCTCTCTGACGGAGGGGTTATTCGTAGCGCAAGTTCGTCTGCTTCTTATGCAGGATTTGGGATGACGTCAGAACGCCAAGCACTGATCGGTTCTGAATAAATGATAGTGGGTAGACCTCAAAGCAGCTTGCCTTTGAGGTCCACGCACTATTCTTCAATACGAGCCAATCAGAGCTCGGCGCCTTTCTGACGTCACCGCAACTTGTGCGCAAGAAGCAGACGACGCGCTCTCCACATTGCAGGAAGGCGCGGCGTGACCGAGCTTTTGGTTGCACGTTAAAGATCCTCAGGTGGTCCAAAGAAATCCTGTCTTCCGCTGGGGCGTGCTAGATGCCCTTTTGTTGGTTTGACTCGTAAAACCGCCCAAGTCTGACTTTTTAAAAACATTTTTGTTTTGTTGACTTGTCTGTAAATTGGATATAGCGTTGTGAATTCGCCTGACGTCACGCTGAATACAAAACATGATTTGAACTGGTTTCGTTGCTGTTGCTGGAATCCCTCTAAAACTAGCTAAGTGATCCACAAACGGAGCTCATCAGTAGTCCGCCATGAATAAAGAAAATAAATATTAAGAGTTGAAAAAATCTTAGTCGTGAATGTTTTGCCAGGGTGACATACTCGTGTTAGTATACTCATCTTTGGTGGATGTGCCGACGCCAGCCCGCCAAGATAATGAGGAAATACTGAGAACGAGTATGTCTGCTTTCTGAGCATCAGTGCGGACAGGTCTTCCGAAGTTTTGTTTGCGTCAGGTTTTGCGGTAAGGCGATAAAAAGGTGAAAACTGATCAGTTAATATCTCGAAATTGTTACCAATTCGCAAGTCGTTTAGATTGGTTTAGCCTAATAATAAATCCGATTGAAATTGTAAATGCAACACGTTCTATTGAAGCATTTCCTAAAAAGTTACTTAACCGAAGTTTGAAATTAACCACCCTAGAGTGACCGGTTATGGTTATCCTCAAATCTAATGTCAGCTGAGACGTAACACACTAAAAGCGGCATTCATGTAATAACCCCCCCTGCCCCCCTTCCAGAAAAAAAACACACACACACACACAAAACAACAAAAATACAATGTGTTTGAATCTAAACATTGTGGCTCACTAACTAGATGCAGCGGGAGCTTGATGCTAATCACATGGCTCTGTTTTCTATGCAACATGTAAAGGTTCTTCTAACGCAGACTCGTTTGAAGAGCGCATAGACGCGTATTATCTTATCTGCGTTTTGTTTATGAAACAGGTACCCACAAGGTCAGCAATGTTTTTCTGCGGCATCTTTGAAACGAAGCTTGCTGTCGATCGTGCTTCCAAAGATAATATCTGAAGGTCAAACGAATGGTCATGTCAGACTTACTCAAAGGTATGGTTACACAGAACACAACCGAAATAGCTCAGAAGCCACAACTGTGGTGCTGGAATATTATTTTAGCAGCAGCGGTGTAAAGGATACTATTGCGCCGTTAGCAGTGATCGTTTCTGCAGGTGAGTTAACTCTTGCCTTCTATTAGGTGCATAAATATCATCAGTTTTTTTATGCCTCGTAATCAACGGAGTGCAATTAAACTTTTTACAAAGGTGTCTTTAGATTGGGAATTTATCATACTCAATGTTTTTGAGTGTAAGTTTCTGAAAAAAACGTAGCCAGCCAAAGACACTGTTGTTATTCCTATGGCGAGGGAGGAAAACGAAAACAAACCGCCTCGTTGACGCTGTACACTCACATGTGGTACAACACACGCTCGGATTTGCTAGATCTGCTTTCTTTGCTCATCTCAAGGAGGCTTTCGTGTTTTTGTTTCATGTTGTGCCACCTGTGAGGAGCCTTGTCAGCCAGACGGGTAGTTTCCGTTTTCTTCCCCGGTCATATGAATAACGTTTTTTGTTTTTTTTTTCTTTTTGGCACGAATATTTTTTAGAACCCTACACTTACCAATTTTGAGCATGACAAATGCACCAACTAAATTCATATTTGTGACAAGTTTAATTGGACTTCATTCTTTGGCTGACATAGATTTTCTTTAAGCCCGAATATGCTCATAAACGTGCTGTAGAATGCTAACTCGAATAATTGTGGCACCACTCACGAACCAAGCACCAGTCTTGTCAAGCTCATAATATCGAGAGAAGAAGACAGTGCTTTGTCCTGCTAAATGAGGAAAGCGAACAACAGGATTTGAAATAATTTCAACTAAAATGTTCTCCATAATATATCTGAATCGCGTGAATGTAATATGGTTTGCCACTGTGTCCCTATTCGTATTTTGTTTTCTCTACGATAGCTATAACTGACCCTTCGTTTGGTAGCCTCTCTTCATAAAATGCACGTTCGGCAAACGTCTACTTTAAAAAAAAGATACGAAATTTTTGTTACTAATACTGTCGATTAAAAAACGTTTGCCCTTACTTGAATGACGTTTCTGCAACGAAGGCACCGGGCTCCGTGTTCACATGAAGTTACAAAAACGGGGTGCAATATTTAAAATATAAATATTCTTTACCTTTTCAGTGGTTTTTATGAGAAGCTACATTGCAATTGCAATTTTCAAGGTAGCCAAAACGATAGTCGTTTTAAACTTCCTAGATTTGTGAACAGACGATATGTTACTCGAAATATTAAAAACCTACAAAAATACAAAAAAAAGCTACTAAAAAAAAAACGAGTTTAGTGGAATATCCTCGCGTATTTTTGTCCCGTGAATCTGAATATCACGAGGATTTGATCCCAACATATGAAAACACGCAACCCCCCCCCCCCCCCCCACAAAAAAACAAAACAAAAATAAACAAACACAAAAACAAAACAATTGCTTCGTATGTCGTCTTATCCAGAAGTCTCAACTGCCTGGCGCTTGGTATTTATGGGGGAACGCCTGCAGTGATCTAGAATGTTCCCGGTGATGCTTGTGTAAGGTGCGGAAATGTTGAGATTTCTGTATAGCGCGTCACAATTCCCTCCTCCCGCCAAACGCGCGAGGAAGGAGGGGCTTGAGCGCTATTTTAAGAGGGCTGTGTTGGCTAACTCGCGCGTCAACCTCAAATAAAGGTTTGACATTCGTGATCTAAGAGCCAATTGAAGATGATGTAGGTGTTTTATTCCTCGAATACAGAACCCTTTCAGTTTCCCTTTGATTGACTTTTCTTTATTTTGTTTACTTTATCATCCCCAATCTTAAACGAGGATACGCTGCGCCCCAGGTTGCTAGGCCCGTTACAAACAGTGTCAGTTTTACATGGCGAGCCCTCAAATTTATTATTTGAAATCGGACTATGCATATTTTTATCTGCAGGATGTTAAATCAGTGAAACATTTCTATGAATGCTTGTTTTATGCAGATTAACTACCATGTGCCAGCTCTGGAGGGGAGTCATTTGCGTGGTGCTGCTGCCATTACTAGTTCTCTCCGTCGACGCAACCACTGATGAGCGGGCTCCCGAGAATCTAGACCTTGTAATCGGTCTGTTTCGTCACGGCGACCGTGCACCGATGATCAGTTATCCCAATGACCCTCATCATGACAGCAAATACTGGCATCATGGTTATGGGGAACTGACCCTTCGGGGCATACAAACAATGATTGACCTCGGCAGATATCTCCGGGCCCGCTATCAGTATTTTCTCTCTAATGATACGAAGGAGACGAAAGTGCGAAGCAGCCCGACCTCTCGGTGAGCACTCATATTTGAAATAGTTTGATGCAGCCTATGCAAATCTATAGCTTGTATACCAATAGATTGAAGTATGCTAAAATGTCTCTCATAAAATGGGCTCAATTGATCATTTGCCGGGGACGAGGAAATGTCTGACCCGAGTCTCTTCGAAAATAAGAGGGTAAATTCTGTAGAGTCAAAATGTACCTGTCAATAAACAAACTGAATCATTTCAATAATTTTTCATAACAAAAACCATTGAATGTATAAGGTATGCTTGTAAGCTTTAACTGAGACATCCAGAGCATAAATGTATGCTCAACGTACTTATTTAAATCCATGATAATGGAATAATTGGGTTCGACGTATATTCACGGTAACATAGTATTGAGCTGACCTCTTTTTTCGTAGAAATGTAGAAGCATATTGGATATTTTCACTGTTTTGGCGAGTACATGAATAAAGGGAGAGTTCTCAACGGGACTCGTGTGCCGTGTGCATCATTCGCGGACCTTGTTCAAGCGTGCGGGACGGCCCTGTCCACTGGTGTCGGTGAAGCGTAGCCTCAGCAGATAATTTCATTATATTGGCACAACACATTAACCAGGACGCACCTAATGAAAGCCTATGCCATTCCCCTGGTACAGATGCTTCACAAGTGCCTCCTTTCTACTGTATGAACTGCACCCGGCCACGGGATCACGTCAGTGGAAGACAGGGGAGCAATGGTTTCCTATACCTATTACGAGACTTCCCGAAGGACACGACAAATACACGTAAGTTCCGTAAGTAAAAGGGCGTCAATATTTTTGAAAAAAACCTGCGAGTGTCAATGCAACTGTTTGCAATATGCAGAAGCATGTTTTATTGCGTCAATCCTTCACAAAAAAAAAGAGTAAAACTGTCACATGCGAAATTTGGGATATGACGTCTCCGTAGGGCGGAGTTAAACATATATATTTTATTAGAACCGCTTTAATTCAGGTCGTGTTTTCTGATGTTGACAACTAATAGAAACATCTGAAAAAATATATTTGTGTAAGCTCCACCAGTAAGAAACACTTACTAAATTGATCACCGTTGTTTCCGGTGTATAGTTCGTACTTTTTTATATTTAAAAAAAATTCCGTTGTGTTTATAAGGATGCGCGACATAGAAGCATTTCTTAAAGTAAGTATGGACATTAACTGCGGAGATTTGCCACAAAGGTCATAATTCTCGTTTGATTCATTGACTATAATATTAAAACATATCGTCGCTTGCGTATATCTGGAGATCGAAATACATATATCCAGGCTTTTCAATGCAGTTTCGCCGCGCCGATCATACAACTGCATAGATACAATTTAAATGGAAAATAAAGTGGTTCTGTATTCGAGAAAAAAAGAAACCACTTGAATCGTCTTCACTTGGCCCTCCAGGATCACAAATATATATAAAAAATAATATTGAAGTTTGTTGTGCCAGGTAGCCAGAAGAGCGCTTTCAAAGTAGCGATGAGGCTCCTCCTTCCCGTCCTGCTCGGTGGGAGGAGGGAATCGTGACGTATTATACAGAGATCTCGGCATTTCGCCCGCCTTCCGCAAGCCTTACCCGAGCAATCAAAAACACTGTGCACGTTCACTGACAAGCGGAACGCGCATGGCAGTTGAAACCTCTGGGTATAACGTCACACCCAGCTCTTGGCTTTTCTGTTTTTGTTGCTCTATTGATACGTTCGCGTCGATTATTCGTGATTTACATTTATTTATTTGTATTTTTGTTATTGATGATCACTGGTTTGTATTACCATGTTCTATATTGAAATGTTCAGTTTCCCATCCCTTGTGTAATGAGGTATTATGAAAATAAATAAATAGATAAATATTCATATTCGCAAGAGAAACAAAATGCTAGAAATTACCTCTATCGTTTTTTCAGCGTATTTTTAAATAAAGGAGCAACTTATGTACGAACTTAGTCTTGTCAAAAAGAGTCTTTACACGGGTGTGCAACCTGTACGAAGGTTCAACTTACAGACCGCAGACTGCGGTAGGTCTTTTTAGGTAATTCCTGCCATTTACGTCATTTTCAACATGAAATTTCAGCGTGTGTTTCCACTTCGTCAACTCAGATTAAATGCTTCTCAAATTGTGTTGGTATGGAAAGTTAATGAATGTTTTCTTGTCTGGGGGCTAGCGCGGCCATAAGCATGGATAACTTGTTCATCTAAGGGGAATTTATAAAAGCGTGTTAAGTCAACCTTCTTGCTTGATTGTGATAACGATGAATGCCTTCTGTAATGAAAGCGAAATATGTGGTGGTTTACAGAATTCTATGTCTCAGTGAAATGAAGAAACTTTGGAAGCAGGCAGTTACCCCAAACGGCCATAATGAAGGCCTGGTTCAATTCCTGGCGGGAGCTACGGCTGCGCTGCATCTTAGCGTGGAGGATCAGGCGCCCATCATCCCCGTGTTGCTTGACGCCATGGTGGTTCAGAAGGAGTACGCTTTGCCTTTGCTGCCTTGGTTCGAGGAACGGTACAGCAATCTGTCCGCCGCTTACAAGCAGATAAGCACCATGATGGCCAAGGCCGCCATTACCAACATGGGAGGCGAAATATTAAGGTGAACGTTTTATTGCAATCTCGTGAAGCAGGTAAAGTCTATTTATTTTCGAACTACAATATATAAGGTTTTTTGTCTGCAGGTAAAGTGTTTCTAACTGATAGAAGCGGGGGAAAAATTGTAGCGACGACCTGAGTTGCATGAGAGAGAGTTTTTATTAGTCCTTATATTGCTGCCGCAGATTTGATAACAATTTCCTGCGGTACAATCGTAAGAGAATACGAGTGTTCAGACATAAAGCAATGATAATTAACCAGGCTGCTGTATTTATACTAAACACGGCACTAGTGTCGCTTTCACGATGTTCCTGTATCATATTAGAGCTCCATTATTTTTTGAAGCCTTTACCACAACACTCACTGTATCTCAAGAGGAAATTTAAAAAAAAAAAAATCACCTTTTCACGCTATGCTGATATATTCATAACTCAATAAGGTCATTTTGTTGCTATCACATCGCTCGCCACAAGGCAGTTCTTATGGACCAACAGCCGTGATATCCATTCAGTACGTCTAAGGGCCCTAGCTCCTATTACGCAAATAAATCTTGTAAACTAGGAGCACATGTTGAACGTTAACAGATTGATTGTAAGTATACATAGGGAGGAAACGCTTGTGTACAGGATGAACACGCAACAACTTTTAGGGAGAAAATCTTTTGTTATTGAGGTTATGCTATTCTTAAAGTAGTACTTAGCGACTTCATGCATCTATTTGTATTCTGACACTTACTGTGCTTGCATAACTTGAGCCAGAACTCACACTTAGAGCTTAAAGGGATGCTGAACCGAAATTCGGATCTTACAAAATAAGCTTGCAGAAGTGTTGAACAGGGCGCCATAAACCGCGAAACATCACTCATATTATCCATATCTCGAGCAGATGGCCGTATTTCTGGAAAATAAAGGAGCGAATGAGGGAGAATGGTGACGTCAGCTTATCGCAGAAAAGTTGAGAAGGAGGAGAAATGGCCTCGCTCCCTTTTCTCTCCGCGCCCTCGCGGAGTCAAAGCGAAAAGTGGAGGAAATGAGAATCGCGAGGTCACGCGTCTTTTCGGCCTTGTGCGACCGCGCTCATCTTTTATAAAAATACGATGATCCGTGAGAGATCCCGCTTTATGAGCGCCGTCTCGGGATTTGTAGCGTCCCGCCTATCGATTATGCGTTGTTTCCTGAGATTCGATTTTCCGCGCTGCATTCATTTAATGTTAAATATACTTGGGCGAAACGCTATAGACCTGTTTCGTGCACTCTCGTCCCCAGCCACCTAATAGGCGTATCCGGTATGGGCGACGAAAAAATATTGAAACGTTTTAGCCTGTAAATAGTAAAAAAAAAAAAAAAAAAATAGTGGGGAGGCATAACGAGAATATCTGACGGTTACGCTTATATCCTAAATGTCTTCTATTGGCGTGGCGACGGCAAAACAATGTTTTCACCCGTACTGGAAGTGACGGCAATTCAAGATGGCGGCGCCCTTTTGAAAGAGGTCTATAGCTTTGACCAAAGTCCAGTCGAGCGCTGGTTGGCACTTGTGGCGCCGATTCTGGATAAGGTTAACAAACACAAACACGGCCATAATTCGGTTTCTTCGTGAGAGCTGTTACCTCACCAATGAAAAAAAAAAAAAAAATTGTTTCCGTCAGAATTCCGACTAATAATATTTCAGAGGAATATTTGAATAGTTAAATACGTATCTGTGAAAAATCTACTCGTCGCGTTAAAGGGCCCATGAAAAAAAACACAAATCTTGTTAGAAGAGTTTGGTTGGAACACGGGTGTCAAAAAATAATTTTACATGCAGAAGAATATTTTTAGAGCAATATTGACGACAAGAGATTAATTTGAAATTCTGCGCGCGAAGTTCATGACGTCACGGAATGGGTATTCGCCACACCTGATGGTAATTCGCTCCTCCCATCTTAACCTGACGGCGAAGCCGATACACCTTTCCTCCTTGCGCCCGAAATGCCGAGGGTGAAAATAAGCGGAAAGGAGGTGACTACCGACCAAAATGCGTCTCGCGCAGTCAATTTTGTTCAAATTTTTTTTTTCACGCGAAATAAAAAAAAAAAATTTTACACGCGTGTCCTAACCAAATTGCAAGCATTTTTTTTTGTTGTTTTCAGGCGTTTTTTGAGTTGCGAATTTTTGCCGGCACTTTAGTGCGCAAAGGTTTTTGAAGGGTAAAATAACAAAAGAAGCATACGGAGTAAGTTCTGTTATGGGGCAAGTGAAAATACTCTTCGCAGGAATTCAATGTAATGATGGAAAGTTCAAACATAATGAGTAACACTATTAAAGTCACGTTTGCAATATGCTTACATTTGAGGGCAAAATAGGATTCGCTTCTTCTTTTTATAGACATATAATGTTCGCTTAATTATGACTTCGCTAAAACAAAAGAAAAAAAAAAACATATTCAATACAAAGACTAAACTATTCCCCTACACTGCTGCTTTTTCTAAACACAGGGACATCGCAGACCACCTTGAAATGCGCTACAAGGCTCCTTCCGAGAACGCTACGAGCGTTTTTAGCTACGGGCGTCAACAGCGGTTTGCAACCGGCGTGAGGCTTCAGCTCCTCTCCTACCACGACCTCAACCTGATGGCCACGCTCATGGGACTGGACTCCACATTTTCGGAGAAACCACATTACGGATCTATTGTGCTCTTCGAGGTCACAGCATCAAGCGAAGAGGAGCCAGAAATCAGAGTACTCTACAGGAATGGAACGCAGGGTCTCGTTAAGGCCTCCATTCAAGGCTGTACTTCACCCTGCACTGTGTCCAAGTTTATATTAGTCGTTCGAGAGCGATTTCCCACGAGCTTCAGTCCAGAAATGTGCGGTTATCCAGAAGGCCACACTGTACTGTAGCAGTTAAAATTGACCTTGAGAGATTCATCAGTATAAGCAGACAGAAATATTTTACCTAAATGATAAGTCGAAAAACTCGCCAATACTTATGCATTTGCGATATCTTGTAAAATAATATCTTATGTATTATATATCATTGTTCTAAAAATAATTTCAGAAATATAATAAAATTTACAACATATCAAGCAGCCCCACTATACTGATTGCTTCCCTTATTACCGAGAAGATTTCCGAAGTGTTATTTGAAATGAACAAATGCTTTGTTCGGAAAATGTCATCGACCGATTCGGAACGTCAAGCAGAGAGTGTAAAAAAAAAGAGTAGAATAATATCCAACAAGAAACTAATTAACCTTTTCAACTAATCACGCTAGCTTGCACATTTTAATGAGATATTTGTGTCTCGTCGTCAAAATATGTCACAGCCGTTGTACAAATCAGACAACTAAATTTTGCTCCGGCGTTTTTGTTTAGTAATGAAAAGGTCAGTAAAACGGCGCATCTTTTTTCGCGAGTCTAGTATCGCGAAACCTAGTACCGGGAAACAGATACACCGTTCATAGGAAACGACAAAAGACGCTTGCATCCGAAAAAAAACGATGCGCGCGCTTCTCGCTCTTGGGGCGACCATTTTCTGAAATATCACCGAGGCACTTCAACTCAAGGGGGTTGAAGACCGACGACCAGTTCGCGCTTTCCAATCTTCTCTCCCTTCCTCTTTTCCCCCTTCTACCCTGTCCACCGTTGCCTGTTTCCTCCTCCCCCAGGGTGAGGAGGATCTTCTGCCTTGCAGAATCTCGAGTCTGGTCGTCGGCCTTTAAAGACGAGGGCAGAACGCTGCGAATTCTGACCGCTGACCTCGGCGGTGCCGAAAGAAGGAATGAGGAAGTGAAAGAAGATCGGAGAAAGAGAGCACGCGAAAGGTCAGGCGTGTTTGGTTTGCCAGGACGGGTTGAGGGTAGTGGTGTAAAACTATCGATAGTACTATCGATAGTATCGATAGTCGCCAGAAATCTGACTATCGATAGTAAAAAAAAACTATCGATAGTACTATCGATAATCGACTATCGAAAAACTATCGATAGTCCACTATCGAAAATCTATGGATACTCGACGATCGGAAAATTGTTGTTAAGCGACTATCAGAAAACTATCGATAGTCGACTATCGTAAACCTATCGATAGTACTGTCGACAGTTTACTATCGATGGCTATGCGACATTAGTAGTGTGCGTCGCTCCCTCGTCTCTTTTTCTCGCTTTATTTTTTTTTTCAAATGGGACACCAACTAGCCCAAGCAATTACCGCCTCAACTTCGGTTCAGCTTTCAGTGATGACAAAGACGGGAGTTTGGCCGAAGAGAGCAGGAAGGGGAAGCGAGCGGCGGTGCGGCAACTGTGTTCGCTCTAGTAGTGCAAAACTATCGATAGTATTATCGATAGTCACCAGAAAACTGAGTATCGATAGTAAAAAAGGAATCGATAGTACTATCGAAAAACTCTCGATAGTTGACTGCCGAAAAACTATCGAGAGTACTATCGACAGTCGACTATCGAAAAACTATCGATAGTACTATCGATAGTCTACTATCGATAGTTCTGCGACACTATCGATAGTTTTGGAAAAACTATCGATAGTATCGATAGTAAATTTATCGAGAGTTTTGCATCACTAGTTGAGGGTGCTCGAGCGCTTGTCAACATTATTTATGTTTACCCAATTCACAATTCGCAATTCCAGTGTTTTCCTGCAAAGTAAGCTAGAAGAACACAAGCTGCAGGTCTTATAGATGATGTTTTGCCGCTTCTTTGTGCACACTAAGGCGTTGCCAGCGATATGGGCCTATCGGGACCACCAAGTGGGACCGCCGATGTCCGCCTCTATGCCCCTCCCGAAGCGGCCCGAACGCATGAGACCGTTGACTGATTGATTGAAGTTTTATGGCGCGGGAGCAACAAGGCCAAAATGCGCCGGGTGCGTAAACTATTGCAGGAAAAGGGCTAGGGAGGAGACGGAGCTGTAGTAGCTGGTGATAGAATAAAATTCTGAACATGAATCGTGCAAAAAGATATGGACATGAATTCTAGGTAAGCATAAAAGTTATAATCAATAGGGAATTATCTGAAAAAAAAAAACATGGTGAAAAAGGAGGGGTTATAACAGGTGTAGATAGCCTGTGATGTTAAGAAACTCCAAAACTTTACTGAAAGGTATAAGAGGTTCATCTCTTAGCAAAAATGGGGGATGAAATGGAAGATAGGATCCGAAAATAGTAGCAAAACATGCTCGTCGTTTTTGATCCAAGTACCTACAATGCCAAAGAATATGTAGGAGAGTCAATGTTTTGCCACAGTGCTCACAGCGCGGGGTATCGTCTTTACAAAGTAAATCTAGATGCGTTAAACGTGTGTGTCTAATACGCAAGCAGCACATTAAGACCTCGTGGAACCGGTTCCTCTGGTCTGAACTCTCCCATAATCGTAAACAACGTTTGATATTATGTAGTTTATTGTCTGTTTCTTGATTCCATTCTAACTGCCAAAGCTCATAAATTGATTTTTTAATAACTGGTTTAAAGTCCTCATAGGGTAGGCCAACCGATGCTTTTAGGTCACCATTAACAAAGGCAGCCAATCTATCTGCTGCTTTATTATCTGGAATGCCTACATGGTTTGGCACCCAGTATAGTTTTATATCAAGGCCAAGTGGAGGAGCGCGATTCATTTGAACACACGCTTGTTGTACGAGGTGATTCTTTGTAACGGTAAGAGAACGTACAGCCAGTAGAGCACTCTGGGAATCTACAAACAAAATGGCCTTCCTCACATGGTTTTCCATGATTTGTTCAAGAGCCATGAGCATAGCGTAAAGCTCAGCAGTGAAAATACTTGCAACACTGTCGACACGTCTGGCTCTACTAAAGTGTTCCGAATAAACTGCGGAACCTACAAAAGACGAGCTTTTGGCCTCCTCATAAAAAAAATCGCACATAATCTTGATATTTCTCTTGTAATGCGAGAAATTTCTTGTGAAGAACCCGATGGTTAATTGACCTTTAATTATATTTTGTGAGTGACCAGCCATATGATAATCTTACTGCCTTCCAAGGAGCAACAGTTTGTGTTTCCTTAATCAAGTTACTTTCAGGAAGAGCCAGCTGCAGGGAGGCAGAAGTGCTCTGAAGCCGGAAGCTTAATGGGTATATTATGCTAGGTTTGTTTTCCAAAAGCCGCAAAAACATGGAGGTGTGAGTAAAATTATTTGATGAATGCGCAGGGTCAGATTTCACTTTGTACCAGTAACACAAGCCAAGATATTGTCAGCACTTCTCTAGTGACATTTGATGTTCATCTACATACAGGCTAAGCACAGGCAATGTCCGAAATGTGACAAGCCAAAGTCCGAGATGATGAACTGGATCTAGCATTTTCAAGACAGAGTTCCGCGCTGATTCGTACACAATTGCACCATAGTCCAGACTGGAGTCACTGTATGTGTTCCCAGAGTAATGAAACTCCGAAGGTTCGTTCCAAAACCGCGGCGCGGTGCTGAAACCGAAACTATGGTGCCGCCATCTTGGGTCCAGGCTTCGACGGGTGTATGAAGGCAATAGTGACATGCATTGGAGCGTGTTGAAGGAGCTGGTTCATTCCATGGTACGCAGAACGAACCAGCTGTAACCGGCACTCACCTCACAAAATTTGCTTGTTGCAGTGGGCTCGAAACCTTTCCGTTTTACTATGGCCCACCAAGCCTTCTTCCTCCGTCTTGCACTTGCGTTCTTTCCAAACGGGATCCGGAAGAGTTTCTTTCCATCCTCCGACCTGCTGCTGCACCCGAAAGCGCAACAGGCAGGCATTCGGCCACTAGGCACACAACCTCCTTGTTTTTGACGTCGGTAACCGCGCGGAAACGACAGCGCGTAGACGCGCGTTCGATGAGCAGTTGTTTGCTGAACTCAAGATTGTGGCGATTAGAGCAGCTTGAAGCGCTGATGGAGGTGAGTCTAGCGGTGCTTGTGTCGTGATCGCCACCGTCCAACGATGCTCACCAAGCCAAAACATGATCGGCTAGAGTGAGTATGAAGTATGTTGTCGGCAAAACGCAAAAAAGAAAAGGAATGCGCTACTCTGGGAACCCATACAGTGACTCTGGTCTAGACGGGAACGGACCAGTGAGTTGTACAATCGGATGAGACATCGGCTGTCAGACCCCAAGAATGTGTGCGAAGGCACTTTGGGAATATTAGACGATCACAAGCATTTCTTCTTCAGCTCCTTGACGTGAGCCAGAAAGGTAAGTTTCTTGTCAAAAATAACCCCTAAAAACTTGTGCTCATATTTTACAGGTATCGCAGCGCTATTGAACTGCAAACGAGGATCAAGCAACAGACTACGACGTAGCGAAAAGGGCACACACTGTTTTTTCAGCTGAAAACTTAAAACCATTTTCATCGGCCCATTCGCTCATTTTGTTTATTGAGACTTGAAAGTGGTGCTCGCAACTTAAAAGATTGCAGGACGAAAAGGAAATCTGCACATCATCCACATATAATGTACATAAAACTGATGAAGGTACCACTGCAGCAAGGCTGTTTATCTTCACCACAAACAAAGTGACGCTCAATACACTCCCTTGAGGGACGCCATTTTCCTGAAGGAAAACATCCGAAAGTGTGGAACAAAACCTAACCTGAAAAGATCGGTTAATCAAAAACTTCCTTATATTGCGCAACATGCGGCCACGGACACTGTATGTGCATAAGTCTTTTAGAATTCCGTAACGCCAAGTAGTATCATAGGCTTTTTCTAGGTCAAAAAATACCGAAACACAGTGCTGTCGATGAACAAATGCTTCACGTGTAAAAGTTTCCAGACGAACAAGATGATCTAATGTTGATCGCCTCATTCTGAACTCACACTGATTCCGATCTAAGATTTTCTCAGCCTCTAAAAAGTGTACTAATCGTCTATTTATTAGTTTTTCGTAAGTTTTCCCACTGCTCATTGCAATGGGCAATAGCTTGCTGGTAGAGTCTTAGATTAAAAAAGGTTAACAAATGGCCTAGAGATTCAAGAGAAAAGTGCTGCATCATTTTATAATGAATTTTGTCACGACCAGGTGGGGACTGCCCTACTAAAAAAAACACATTTGAAATTCAAACGGGTGGCAAACTGGTCGCCCGTTTGAATCAAACTTGTCGATCCGTTTGGATCAAACGTGATTATGGGATACGGGTGCCCGTTTGAAACGGTACCCGTTTGATACGGATTACCGTTTGATACAGGTGCCCGTTTGATACGGGTGCCCGTTCGATCTGGCACGTGACCAAACGTTTGAACGTGCCATTCGAATTGGCAAATTATGCGCTAGCCCTAAATGGGTATCGTCTGGGAGGTTGGTTATCTTAAACATATTAAGACGTCCCGAAACTCATAAACGTATTTATAACATGAAGAAAACACGTAGAACAAATGCGCTCGCGTAGGTGCTTGTAAATGTACAGGAAAACCGACACAAAAGATTGTTTTCAATTCTCCTCGAAGTTTATACGCCTCGCAAGTGGGCTCATTTTCGTCTTCTGCGTATGAGAAAGGAAGTAGCGGTGACGTCAGAACGCCGAGCCCTGATTGGCTGATCGCGACCCCCTATCTGAGCGTCGTCTGCTCCTTTGCAACGTCGTCTGCTCGCAACGTCGTCTGCGTCTGTCTTACCTATCCTGCGACTTTCGGAAGTGCTTTACGAGCGAGCTCGACTTCGCCTTTCAGAGAGGGCAGACGAAATAACTCGAGCGGTACGTTGTTTTTGTCTAACAACTAGCAGACGCGCATCAAGGAGGGAAGCCAAAGGACTCACTTGCGAGGTGTCCCGAGGCGCCGAGGTTTGTTTGCTAAGAACCGAGAGTGAGGGTGGCTAGTGTCCGCAAGTTCGCTCCCAAATACTTTTTCCCTCCTTTCGTGTGCGGCGAGACCCCTCATTCTTTAACGGCGTCGGCGGGTTGGCGCAGTTAACGTCGTCTGCTTTACGTCTGCTAGTCAAAGCTATGGCTGCTTTACCTTTCCTGCGTCTGTCGGAGATTCACCGCTTTTTCACCGGCGAGAGTCACCGTTGCCTCGGGAAACAAGGAGATAACAAGAGGAAGAAATTGACCTCTTAATCTAAAACTGAGGTCAGCGATCAAAGTATAATACGGGAAGAGTTCACAAGGGTCGCGCGGGCATATTCCATTCAGCACACCAGCCGGTCGTGGGCAGACGGTCGCCGAGTCGCGGAGTGCCTGCTAGGCCTAACTGCCGTGCTCGCTTGGTCGCGTTCGGTGGAATCTTGGCCGTTTGGAGCTTTTCCCGGGTGTTTGTGGATCGAGCGTTCTTGTTCGTCGTGGTCTGTTTCAAGTACTTTTTACTTTTTTTCTTGCTGCTTGAAGTCGGGACGCGTGAGAAGCGCACGTAGAAAAATAAACGTCCGTGGGTCGTCGCGACCGCGACGCTGTCGGCCATGCTGATTTGATCGTAAGAAGTGCGTAAGACAGCTTCGGAGCTGTCGTAGGATTTCGTCGTAACCTGCGGAAAACTTACGAAAATTTCGTTTCGTGAATACGAATTTGCTCTTAAGTTATGTCTTACGCACATTTTTGGCGTAAGATCGTTTTGTGAATCTGGCCTCTGCACTTCCGAAAGTCGCAGGAAAGGTTAGACACTGCAGACGCAGACGACGTTGCAAAGGAGCAGACGACGCTCAGATAGGGGGTCGCGATGAGCCAATCAGGGCTCGGCGTTCTGACGTCACCGCTACCCCCTGCGCAAGAAGCAGACGAACTTGCCCTCCGCATTGCCTCTTCTGTAGACAAGTACAAATGTGCAAGCGATCTGTGAAGACTACACAGGTAGACTTTTGGGGAAATTATTCTCCCGGCTGCCACGCGAATAGGCACTGCATAATTCTATAGATACTCTGGAAGGGTATACGCGTAGAAGAACGGTCAGTCGTTGCCAACACGTAGGTTGCAGTGCACTTAGCATAACAATAGCGGACTTGAAAGATGTAATCCGTGATATTTGTCTACACGGTCAAAGCAGGACAACCACACAAACACAAACGAGAGGGAACGGCTCCTTGGAAGTTTTTTACACGATGCGGCGCACAAGCTGTCATTTGTCGTACCCAACCAAACCGCAAAAAATTGCGACTTCTTTGAAGAATCGCTCGTTGCCGATATACACGTGGGACTTTTCGAACACTGATAGCTTTGGTGCACATCCAATACGTTGCCGAGAGACATCCCAATAAGACCGCAGGGTTAGGCGACAGATTGAAGCAGGTAGGACGAGCGAACTTCGAGCAGCAACTGACAACAAGCAGACACAGAAAAAAGCGGCTGCAAGGCGCGCCCTTCCGGATCTCCATGCTTATCAGCGTGTAGCTCGCGCGCTGCTGTGGGTCACGTGACAGGGGTGACAAGAGAGGAGGGAGGGGGCGAGGTCAAGGCGCTGGGAGCACCGGGACAGCCCCTCTCCCTCTCCCCAGGCATTCCAGTGACATGTGTTTTTGTAGCCTCGAAAAACAAACGCGCGCGCGCGCGCGCATTCTAGCACGCTCGAACCTTGGAAATGGCGGCGGGGCGGCCAGAAGCTCGGCTTGCGCCCGTGCGAGGAAAGTACTCAGCGCGAGCTCGTAGTTTGAGTGCTGCAACGGCGGGCGTGCTCTCGCAATGCTCGATGTTCTTGCAGCCGCATGTAGGCGTGCTACCTTCGCTGCGTCTTGAATTAAAGTGAAACGGAGTCTAGACGTACGTTCTTTCACGCGGTCACGTCTTCTGCGAGAGAGATTCGAGCTGAATAAGTAAATTGAGGCAACAAAGATGGACAAAGTTTTAAAGTTCTGTCAAAAATATCGGCTCACCAACGTCGCACGTTTACGTAAAACAAGAACAAAAAAAGGTGTTTGTTTTAGTTTCAGTATAATCGAAAATCAGCGCAATTGAAATATAAATATAATTACTTGCATTACGCGGACGATCTGAAATTGATGAACCGGCGCCCCCAGCCTTCCGGAAACATTGGCTGCCACGGCTGAGACGCTAGGCGTGCCCACGCCGCCGATCTGCACGTTCAATATCAAACGGGCTCCGGAGAGCCGTTTGATTAAACCGGTACAGTTTGCAACATGGTCACCGGTTTGAGCAAACGTGCGACAACTTTGCCCAAACGAGTCGCCCATTTGCCCAAACGAGTCGCCCATTTGCCCAGAGGAGCGACCCGTTTGCCAAAGGAGTGACCTATTTGTCCAAATAGGTGACCGTTATGGCTCATACTGGGGACCCCTTTGAGCCATACGGGCGACCGCTTTGACAAACTGGTGACCGGTATGATGAAACTGTTACCGGTATGGACCCGTTTATTTTCATATAGGCGCCAAATGGTTTTTTTCAGTAGGGTATGCTTTTTTGATTCAAGCGCCACCTTGAGTTTGCACATTGCGAAAGGCTGGTTGTATATAACAGTGTCTGATCCTGACATAGAAATCGGCCGCCTTTCTGCTACAGCTCTGGACTTCTTACATTTTACAGAATAATTAGATGAGCTAGACACTTCACAAAAATGTTCCGCAAGAACATTTGACTGGCCCTTCAAGGTTGGGGAAGGGAGGGAAAAAGAGGTTTCGCAAAAGAGAGGTATAGTTACTCCCAATTTTCCTCACTCGGTCCCACACCTCCTTAGAGTGACAAAACTGTTCACGTTGGAAACATTTTTCAGCCATGAGCTTTTCTTAGCTTGTTTCCTTGTCCAAGGAGCCCTTGCTTTATATTTTTTTAACTCTATCTTCTTCCAGAGCGTTGGGTAGCGGCAAAAAGTGCCCCAGGCCCTGTTTTTATATCTAAGCGTAACGTCTTTCGTCCACCAAGGCTTGCAGCGCTTAGGAAGATTTTTAGATGTTTGTGGAATGGAAACAGAGGCAGCATTTATGATACGGCCAGTAACGTACAAGCTAGTTTTTTCAGGGGACATAGCTAAAAATTCAGTTGGGTCAAGCACTGCTTCCAATACAAAAAGAGCCCAGTCAGCTTTGTCTAATTTCCACCTGGGGATACGTGTTGAAAGTGAAGGAGGTGCTACAGGTACCTTCTAAAATAATAGGAAAATGGTCACTTCCAAAACAGTTATTTAGAACCTTCCAAGAAAAACAGTGAAGTAAAGTTGGAGATGAAAAAGACAAATCGATGGAAGTGAAGGTATTATGAGGTCCACTAAAAATGTAGGATCTTGTCCTTTTAAAAGGCAAAGGCCGGATGACAATAAAAATCTTTCAGTGACACCACCATGGGGGTCTTGGAGAGCACTACCCCACATGGAATGGTGGGCGTTAAAATTCCTCAAGATTAAAAGAAAGGTTTAGGAAGTTGCGCCACAAGTCCATGCAGGTCATGTAAATGCAGTGGAATATTTGGTGGCAGGTAAAGTGAAACAAGTGCAATAGGCGGTCAAGAAGAATACGAACTGCCACTGCTTCAAGAGAGGCTGTGAGAGGAACTGAAGCACAGGCAATACCACTTTGCACAACCACAGCTACTCCACCAGGAGAGTTACTAGGGGATGCACGGTCACTCCTAAAAACCGTAGAACATTTATTTGTGTGTCCTTGAGATGCGCCTTCTGTAGGCTATAGCGACAGGTCGAAGCTCGTCACGAAAGCAAGCTGTCATAAATATTAGGAAAAATTCCTCGGCAATTCCACTGCATGATACTATAGTTCTTTGCCATTTAGAGAACAAAAAACATATATACAAGTGACCTAAAAGGGAGGTTCGTTAAGGTTTAACATCTATTTTTACACGTGGGGTGCTCTGCTTTTTAGAAGGATCTTTCTGTTTCCGAGTGAAGACACTGTCGACAGAAAGAGAGGGCTCCGATCCTGAGAGGGGAGCATCCTCATCGGACCCGAGCCCACTTTCGTCAATGGGCTAGAGCTCTGCACTGGGCCGGGTCGACCCGAAGGGTGTAGCCCGAAACAACCCATTCCCGTTTGAACCCGTCCCATTTCGACTCATTCCCCAATCAACCTTCCTGTTTGAACCCGTCCCGTTTCGACCCATTCTCGAAACGACCTTCCCGTTTGAACCCGTCCCGTTTCGTCCCATTCGCAAAACGCCCTTCTCATTTGGACCCGTCCTGTTTCGTCCCATTCCCTAAACGCCCCTCTCATTTGAATCCGTCCTCTTTCAACTGATACTCGAAAGACCCTTTGCGTTTGAACCCGTCCATTTTCAACCCATTTGCATAAAGCCCTGCGCAGCCCAACCTCTTCGCGAAAGTATAACCGTTCAAATTGTCAGCGCACCTTTTCGGCTTAAGAATACATGCTCTGATATATTTCTAGAAGCCGATGTATTCTAATAATATGCACCTTTCAGGCAAGCTTCGAAGTGATATATCATTCTTACTTCAACCACTTAAAGTGTTTTTTTTTTGTTTCAAGATGATCCCCATAACGTGCAACCGCAAATTGGTCTAAGTACACTCGGCGACACCGGTGCTGCAAAAACGACTTGGTCGCTTTTTTAGAATTTTACTTCGGAATGGTATAAGCAGGCACCAAATTTTTGGGCTTAGGGTAGTGGCTCAGATGAGCACTTCCAAAGACAGTATAAGTGTTTATGGCAGCTTTTTAATCCTTTGAGATAAACAGCAACGCCACCGATCGCTTGTTCGCGCTAACATTTTCACGCTATGTACAATAATGAAGTCTTACGTACACAAGCACATTGGGTAAGCTAGAATTGGCGTCGCTATCGCGACGCTATTTTCAGGGTACTCCAAGCGCTTGCGTACGTTTTCCTAAAACCTTTTATTTGCGGTCGTGATATTTTGGAGAGCGAGAATTAAGACAGAGGGACAGGCATATGATCGCGACTTTATTTTCTTTTACGTTTTTAAACACTGAAGACTCGCGCACACAAAAAAACACCACAGACCCGAAAATACCTTTGCTTTGTTGAGAAAGTCAAAGAGGGAAATCGTGCCATTAGAAATGCGACACCCGAGCTCTGAAAGTTTGTGGTCCTTGCTGACCCACTTGTGCCGCCTGACCCGCACACCACCACCATTCGCAAGCTCCTTCAAAGATATCCGAGTCAAAGCCTCATCCCGTTTAATTAAATCGATACAAGTGTAAACGTTCCGGTGAGCCCTCCCTTACACCGCGTTTATTTTACGGTGCCAGGACTCCACGTGGATATTTGTCCGCGGCCCTCGGTTTCCATGGTGGTCCCATTGCTGAATGGAAAAATGACAATTCATCCAGGTGCCATCAAAATAGTCAAGCACAGTGATGACGCCTAAAGCACCGAGGGATGTGCCTTGTCGCAAAAAACAGCCATGCACGCTGGACGTCCAAAACTGGAACGAACGATAGCGCCACCATCTTTCTAATACGGAACCTAATAGTATCATCCTGCCCGTACGCAGTTTGGAGGCCAGCTCTTTGTACTGCAGCCCACACACTTTTCGGGAAATGAAAATGGCACCCGCGATGGATTGCGGTTGGGAATAAAGTCAACATGCGTGCGATGAGCGCCTGCTCGAAGTCTGTTAGAAAAATAACAGAATTCGGAAACACGATGCCCGCACCAGCAAATACATTCCTCAAGTTTTGAAATGCTCGAACATACGTCTCGCGAGATGTACCGGACAATAGAAAGTACACTGCGGGTGAGTGTTTGGCATCCGACATGACATGAATAGTCAGGAGTTGATAAAAAATTAGAGGCACAACAAAAAATGTGCCATCAACGAAGAGCATCTTCGCGGATGACAAGCGCAGCAAACCCTCCCGGGGTGCAAAGGCTAAGATTTGAGAAACACTAACACTAGTGTCATCGATTACAAGAAAGGGATGGCCGTCTTCTGTCTGTTGGTACAGTTAAATGCCGTCCGCAGTTGCAGGAACGTCCGGCTGATGACGGCGTCGCTCCCTGTACGTGGCATTCTTCAGGCTTGCGAACGTTGGGATTTCAGCTACAACATCGGCCGCTCTCTAAGAATAAATACAGTTGCGACTTTACCCAACAAACCTGATTACACATGAAAACATACAGTCCTCTTTTCTTTTTAGAGCGCAGCTCTTAGGCGCCCGCTTCCGGCTTGAGCGGCGTCGGCGTCGCCGTCGCCGTCGGCGTAACCAAGGTCACCCCAAGGTCACGTGACTCCCAAGGGCGCGTGGCCCCCTCCCCGAGGTCACGTGATCCCCCCTCCACCCCCCAAGTCACGTGACACCCCCCCCCCCCGAGGTCACGTGACCCCCTCCCCCGAGGTCCGGTGACCCCCCGGAGCATATTAACGAATGAGGGGAGGAGGAGGAAAAGGAGTCTACCCTCCCTTCAGTACCCTTCCCTCCTCCTCCTCCTCAAGAGCTGCGCTCCAATTCGGCGTTACAGGGAGTTGTAAACGGCTTTCACTTTTAGAGCGCAGCTCTTAAGGGCCCGTTTCCGGCTTGAGCGGCGTCGCCGTCGGCGTAACCAAGGTCACCCCAAGGTCACGTGACCTCGAAGGTCACTTGACACCCAAAGTCACGTGACCCCCCGAGGTCACGTGACCCCACCCCCCCCCCGAAGTCACGTGACCACCCCCAGGGTCACGTGACCCCGCCGAGGTCACGTGACCTCCCCGATGACGTCATCGTCACTGATGACGTCACCGGCATCCGCATCGTCATAATCACTGATGACGTCATCAGTGACGTCAGTGATGACCTCACCGGCATCCGCATCGTCATCGTCATCATCACTGATGACGTCATCAGTTACGTCACTAATGACGTCACCGACATCCGCATCGTCATTGTCACGGAAAATGCCATCAGTGACGTCACTGATGACGTTACCGACATCCGCATCGTCATCGTCATCATCGCTGATGACGTCATCGGAGTCCGCATCGTCATCGTCACTGATGACGTCATCAATGACGTCACTGATGACCTCACCGGCATCCGCATCGTCATCATCACTGATGACGTCATCAGTTACGTCACTGATGACGTCACCGGCATCCGCATCGTCATCATCACGGATGACGTCATCAGTGACGTCACTGATGACCTCACCGGCATCCACATTGTCATCATCACTGATGACGTCATCAGTTACGGCCCTGATGACGTCACCGGCATCCGCATCGTCATCATCACGGATTACGTCATCAGTGACGTCACTGATGACGTCACCGACATCCGGATCGTTATCGTCATAATCGCTGATGACGTCATCGGAGTCCGCATCGTCATCGTCACTGATGACGTCATCAATGACGTCACTGATGACCTCACCGGCATCCGCATCGTCATCGTCATTATCAATGATAACGTCATCAGTGACGTCACTGATGACCTCACCGGCATCCGCATCGTCATCGTCATCATCACGGATGGCGTCATCAGTGACGTCACTGATGACATCATCGGCATCGTCACGTAACCTCCCAAGGTCACGTGACCCCAAGGTCACGTGACCCCCCCAGGTCACTTCACCCCCCAGTACCCTTCCCTCCTCCTCCTCAAGAGCTGCGCTCTAATTCGGTGTGACGGGGAGTTGTAAACGGCTTTCACTTTTTTGTTAATTTTTTTATCCAACTGCATTGTTTCGCACTCATGTAATTCCAAAAGGCTTTTGAGGTGTTTTTTAGCTGCCCCAAAATTTCAAAGAAACGGAAGGTGAGAGAGGGTAATTTGAGCCCTTGGGCCAAGTTGGCGGCCATTGTGGCCACTAGAACTAAGGCGCAATGGTGGAATCGGTTAGCTAATTAAGTAAAAAGCTGTAGTTAACTTTAGCATCTTGGGGCTAAGGGCATAGGGTATATAAAATATTGAAGCTCGACCTCAATGTGGCTTAGCCGTGCAGTAAAATTTTGATTAACAAGTTATTAGTGGGCACTACGGGTCAGGAAGGTTTACCCTTGAACAAGGATGACATATATTGCCCCATAGCGCCCACTATGAAATTTAATTCAAAATGTTACTTTACATCTAAACCATATTGAAGACGAGCTTCAATTATCGAAATACATTAAGCTCCCTCGAGTGCAAAATCATTAAAACGTTTTTATTTAATTAGCTAACGAATGACTTAATTTCGCATTTTTTTAGTGGCCACCAAGGCCATTATTGTCCCAGGACGCAAATTACTACATCTCACGTTAATTTTTTCTAATATAGCGCAACTAAAAAAACAACAAAAAAAAAAAACACCTTTTATGATTGCACTTTCACAAAATAGACACTTACAGCTTGAGATGCGCGAAGGAGTTCCTGGTTGTAGAGCGTCGGAGCTGCGACGTGGGGATTAGAGGCCACTTTTTCTTTCAGTTCCATTTTCATCCGGTCTTTGACAAAGGCTCTTTCATCGGGAGGGTGATTGTGGTCTCCTAAAAAAAATGAGATGTGAATCTCGCACTGCAAATTCGCGTTAACCTTCAGATTTAGATGAACGTTCTACTCACGAAGGGTGTTCTTGACATGATCTCCTTCCGTCAGGATTGATTCGAGGCAGCAGGATGAATCATGGTAGGTACACCGCCACGCAACAGTTCTGTCCGCATTCGAATGTTTCTTGTGGTACTTATATTCATCTAAGTGTAAACACTGCTTCTTTTTCTGGGTTTGTAAGATGACAAACGAAGACATGCTGCGGCGGTGACAGCGGTAACTGCTCTGCGTTTACAGCACTGTCGGCACACTAACACCATAACAGCGTGCAAAAAGGGACTGCTGGTGAATGAATCTTCAAGGTCGTTTCGGGAAAGGGTGAAAACAGGTCACCAAGGAAGGCAGACATGGTACACTTAAACTGACTGAACTGATAACGAACGCCCCGTCGGCAGGGCAAGGTGACACGGGTCGAAACGGGAAAGTTGTTTCGGGAAAGGGCGAAGTGAGAAAAGATGAAACGGAAAGGTCGTTTTGAGCCGGGTCGAAATGGGAAGGTACAAACGGGAAGGTTGAAATGGGAATGGGTTGGAAGCGGGAACCACACGACCCGAAAGCTCGGGCCCGGCCCGGCCCGCGGGTCGGGCCCTGGCCGGGTAGCCCAGGTTGTTTCTAGACCCGAACCGGGTCCGGGCCAAGTAAACTCTGAGAAAAAAGAATCAGTGTAATCCTGCCTAATGGGAGGAACGCTTTTAACACATATGCTCCTTCAGAAAGGGAGAAACTTTCGTCCTGAGGGCAGGAGAGCAAAGTTCCTCCGTCGCCTGCAACTCATCATGGCGGCCACGAATCGAGCAAATCGAGCTCAATAAGGCTTAACCAGAACACTAAGTCTATTGTATGGGGCGTGAGGAGCAGCAAATAAAAACATAACACGAGCTTTCCGCGAACTGTATTTATTTCTGAAGCCGGCTTCCCCCTGCAGGTAAAAAAAACTTGCGTTTCGAAAGCATGCAGTCACTCAGTCTTCTCAACGTCAGCGCTGAGATGTTAAACAAAGACAACCGGCACAGAGTTACTTCGCGCACTTTATGTCTTACCTTTGCTATTCCCCGAACCACAATTATTTCGTCAACCGTACATCACGGAGGAATGGTAAACTATTCGCCCGTTAAACCAAAAGCAGCTCTCAAGAACAGCAAATCCGAAGTAGCCTCTCGGCTCATTTCAGCACGGTAACAAGAAATTATGGCGTAGCCGCGTAACGTTAAAGGAGGTTAAATCGCTTGCTACAAGGGCCCGTTTGCTCGAAAGCGCAAACCGCGGCTAAAGTTAGCCGCAGTACCTAGGAAAGGGATTTTGAAATCAGGTGACTGGCTCGGTAGGGATGCGGGAAAAAATTGCGGTGCCCCGGTGAGTGAGCACCGCTCGCTTTAAAAGTAATATGTCGTTGTAGCTCTGGAGCCAGACGACGGGGTCGGAAGTGAACCGGTGCGCCCGTTGTTTCAATGTGATGGTGGACATCGTGCGAAACCGGTCTGGTCCAGTCAGGAGCTCGCGTGAGGCTTGGAAAATCCTGGAGAGGAGGTCGGAATGGCCCGCGCGAACTCCAAGGAACGGGTACAACAGCTTACACTCGTCTTACTCGGAGTTCGAACGGCGTTGAAGCAGGACCTCGGCTGTGCAACCTCTGAACTCGTCTATGGGACGACCCTCCGATTACCATCGGACTTTTTCGAGGTCGACCCGTCTCCAAACACGAGGCCAGAAGACTACGCCACAAAGCTGAAGGAGGTTTTTGCAGACCTACGACCAGTTCCTACGCGCGCGGTATCTGCCAAGACTCCTTACGTTTCTCAGGACTTGTACTATGCAACGCATGTGTTCGTGCGCCAAACAGCCAGACGGAAACCGCTCCAACCACACTATATGGGACCGTTCCTGGTTCTGGAAAAGAAGCCATGTGGCTTCGTTGTACAGATCAATGGACGACGAGACACCATCGCTCTCGAGCGCCTAAAGCCAGCCCATCTCGAGCACGCACCCGTGAACCTCATCACATGTGAGACGCGCGAGGAAAGTCCGAAGTCTCGCAGGAAGTCTGCTCAAGTTCATTGGACGAACTCACGGCCAGAGCTAGCGCCCTAATTGTGTGTTGTCGTTGTTCTTTTCGTTTTCTTTAATCGCTCGTTGGGGCTCCTCGCTAAAGGGGTATTGTTATACCCGGTGTCGGAACACTGTGCTAGAGGACGACGATGCTGGCACAGCAGCCACAGAACGCGCGCACACGCAGAACGCGGGCACTCGCAAGCTCTCGATCTGCCGACCGGTCGCAACGGCCGGACCAGAATAAATACGAAGTATTCGGCGGTAGTCTTTCTGCCTACTCGAATACAACACTGGCGACGAGACCTGGTACGAGCCAACGAAGCCTGGACAGCCACCGCAAGCCATGCCGACCCAAGGTACCATCGAAGCCTTCTCAGGCAAGGCATGGGCGTCATGGATCGAACGCTTAGGGTTCTACTTCGTGGCTAATTCTATCACGAGCTTGGACAAGAAGCGGGCACTGCTACTCACGCTTTGCGGGCCAGAAACGTACGACATCGTTCGAGCTTTAGTGGCCCCTAGGACGCCGGGAGATATCGGGTTCGAGGAACTGGTGTCGATCCTTGGGACACACTTCGACCCTCAAGCCTCGGAGCTGTACAGTCGCTACAAGTTCCAGCGTCGGGACCAGCTAGCCGACGAGTCAATCAACAGTTACGTCGCGACTCTGAAGCAACTGGCAGCAGACTGCAATTTCAGTATACCCTTGACCTCATCGATAACTGCTGCAACGACGGCATCGCAGCCATCAACGGCAGGTCAGGTCTCCGGTACAAGGGCTACGACTGGGACACCAGCAACACCTCTTTGCGACACCAGACTGCCGTTGGACATCATGCTGCGCGACAGATTTGTCTGCGGCATACGCGACGAGCTGCTGCAGCAACGTCTGTTTGCAGAAAAAGATTTGACGTTTGCAGCTGCTTTTGACATGGCAGTCAGAACTGAGAGCGCACTTAAGCAGCAGCAGGACATCAAAAGCAAAATCGAGCATCAGGTGCACCAGACGGAAAAGAGGAACAAGGAGCCCTCAACACAACAGGGGCGACGTTGCTACCGGTGTACGGGACAACATGATCCGCAAGAGTGCCGTTTCAAGAACGCGGACTGCAGGTACTGCAACAAGCGCGGTCATATTGAAAAAGCTTGTATTGCCAAGAAAAAGCATCAGGCAAGCAAACCGCTCAAGAAAGCGAACCAGATAATGGCATCGACAAGTTCAGAGAGCCAAATACCGCCTAATGCTTGATGCTCATTTTATGAACTTCACAAGCTGACGCCGGACACAGCTGTTTCAAAGTTTCATGTCACACTTCGAATTGAAGGCAAACCACTGGAGTTCGAAGTTGATTCGGGTTCCGCCTGCTCACTAATTAGCGAAGAGACCTTCCGAAAAACCTGGCCACGGAATCCGCCGAAACTTACGCACGACGATGTTGAACTGCGTACTTGGAGTGGTGAAGGACTGAAGCTTCTGGGATCCCTCCAAGCTACCGTCAGATTCAAGTCAAAAGACTACGTGCTTCCGCTTCTAGTGTTGAAGGGATCCGGCTGTAACCTCCTGGGCCGCGACTGGTTCCAGGCCCTACACATCAGGTTACAAGGAATCAACCAAGTGCGACAGCAGAGCACGCCGCCAGAGGTACAAGCGGTTTTACACCGCCATTCCACGGTCTTCAATGAGGACATTTCGGGATACACTGGACCCTCTGTTCACTTAGAACTAGAGGAGGGAGCAGCGCCCAAGTTCTGCAAGGCTCGTTCCGTTCCACTAGCACTGCGATCTGCAGTAACGCAAGAGCTCTTCCGACTGCAAGAGCAGGATATAATCGAGCCAGTACAACATTCGGAGTGGGCTACACCTCTAGTCCTCGTACGTAAAAAGAGTGGAGAGGTCAGACTCTGTGGAGACTACAGAAGTACTGTCAACGCCGTATCAAAGAAGGCAGCGTATCCACTACCAACTACAGGAGAAGTTCTGGCAAACCTGAGAGGGGGCACCGTTTTCTCGACGTTGGACCTTTGTCAAGCCTACCAACAGTTGAAAGTGTCTGAAGCCACTGCAGCTGTATTGACCATCAACACCATAAAAGGCTTGTACAAAGTGAAACGCCTGCCTTTTGGAATCTCAGCGGCACCAGCAATTTTCCAGCGTGCAATGGAAACAACCTTGGCTGACATTCAGGGCATAAGTATCTACTTGGACGATATCATCGTGAGTGGAGAGAGCCGTGAACAACATGCTGCACGCCTGGACCAAGTACTGTCCAGACTCGAAAACGCAGGCCTGCGGCTCAAGAAAGAAAAATGTCAGTTCGCAGTTCGCGAAGCCAAGTTCCTCGGGCACCGAATTGACGCAGCAGGAATTCACACAACAGATGAAAAAGTGCAAGCCATTCTGGACGCGCCGGAACCGAGAGGAAAAAACGAACTGCAGGCGTTTCTGGGACTGCTGGCCTTCTACGACCGGTTTCTCAGGAACAGAGCCACAGTTGCAACCGACCTCTATGGACTTCTTCAGAAGAATGTCCCGTGGGAATGGAAAAACAAGCATAGGGTATCATTCCAGAAACTGAAAGAGTTGGTGAAAGAATCCACTGTTTTGGCACACTATGACGAAAACAAGCCGCTGCTGCTCTCCTGCGACGCGTCGCCCTACGGCCTGGGGGCAGTCCTTGCCCAGGAAGATGACCTAAAACGTGAAGCGCCGGTCGCCTTTGCGTCAAGGACATTGGGAGCTGCAGAGAAAAACTATTCGCAGCTAGACAAGGAAGGGTTGGCCGTCGTGTACGCAGTGTGTCATTTTCACGAGTACATTGCCGGACGACATGTCGTCATATTGCCGCGCGCAGGGCTGAGAAAGCAACGCTCGGTCACGGACCCCCAGAAAGTTCTCGTCTATTCATGTACCGCACGTAACTTCTATCATTTATTCCTGCTTTTGTTTTCTAGAAAGTGCGTGTTCATTCTCGCCCCGATCACGCGACGCTCGAGCCGCTTTCGCCGAATCTTCGAGATAGTGACACACTCTAGATAAGAGGCCGCCCGCTACCTTGTCGAGTCAGTTTCGCTTCAGCGTTCGACTCTGCTGCCACGCCGACTTTGACGCCCGCGACGCTCTATTATTATCTTTTGTACTCTTTTATTTTTGGCACAAGTTCGCCACATTAAACGTTTATTTCTTCCTGTTTATTTGTTATTTTTGGTCACCACCCGTGACATTTTGGTGGAGGTGCGGGGTACCGCATGCCCGTGCAGCGTTCCCCCCCAAGGGCCCGCAGCACAAGTCCGATTCCCGGCTTGGTGAGAAGACCATTCACCGCGGAACCTGAACCTCGGACCAGCCGCCGCATAAAGGGAGAGGATCCTGAGTACGGTCTGCTGCCGGACAAGCCGAGGCCCAAGACGACGGCGATGTCCAACAACCTAAACGTCATCATCGACGGCCACGACGCATCGGCACTGGTGGACACCGGAGCAGACTACTCAGTCTTGAGTGGGAGGCTCTCCCGCCACCTTCGAAAAGTCACGACGCCGTGGGATGGACCGCAGATACGAACCGCCGGAGGACACCTCATCACGCCTGTTGGAAGGTGCACCGCTCGCGTCGAAATTCACGGCGAGACGTGTCCTGTGAAATTCGTCATTCTACAAGACTGTTCCAGAGACGTCATTCTCGGCATGGACTTTTTGTGTGAATACGGCGCCGTCATCGACCTTGGAGAAAACAGATTGACGCTGCGGACACCTGTTCCGCCTTCAGAGAAACTCCAAACTGCGTCAGCCGCCGTCCGAGTCGCTGCCGACCACGTGAATCTGCCGCCGCGATCAAGTGTTGTCGTACCCGTCGTGACCGATGCAGCTACCCGTAGAGAAGTTCTTCTGGAAGGCAACCTCCAGTTGCTCCTGGGAAGAGGAATAGGCGTCGCACGAGGAGTAGCCGAACTTCAGGATGGCCGCACTGTGGTCCTCGTGACGAACTTCCGGAATGAAACGCAACACCTCACAAAAGGTGCAGCCGTTGGCCACGTCGAGGATCTCCGAAACTCCGCCGAAATCGCCGCCATTACTGATGAATCCTCGCCACCTCAGCAAGACGGTACGTCGCCAGCGCAACTCGACATAGGCCCTAAGCTTCCGGGCCCGAAACGACGGCAGCTGATTAACCTCCTCGCCGAATACCGTGACTGCTTTGCGACGTCGTCGAAGGTACGCCAAACAGCCGTTGCGAAGCACCGCATCATTACCGAGGACGACGCGCGCCCTGTGCATAGATCACCGTACAGAGTCTCCGTTAAAGAAAGGGAGGTGATCCAGGAGCAAGTTCAAGAGATGCTGAACGACGACATAATCCAGCCATCAAGCAGTCCGTGGGCCTCTCCAGTCGTACTGGTTAAGAAGAAGGACGGAACGCTTCGGTTCTGCGTGGACTACCGGCAGCTGAACGCGGTGACGAAGAAAGACGTCTACCCACTCCCCCGAATCGACGACACGTTAGACCGGCTGCGCCACTCTCGATACTTCTCATCGATGGACCTGAAGAGCGGCTACTGGCAGATCGAAGTCGACGAACGGGACCGAGAGAAGACAGCTTTCGTCACGCCAGATGGGCTGTACGAATTCAAGGTGATGCCCTTCGGACTGTGCACGGCTCCAGCAACTTTCCAGCGTGTTATGGACACCGTACTGGCAGGACTGAAGTGGCAGAGCTGTCTGGTCTACCTCGATGACGTCGTGGTGTTTTCCAGCGACTTCGACGAGCACTTACGACGACTCCGAGCTGTTCTTCAAGCCATACGGACCGCTGGACTCACCCTCAAACCGTCAAAGTGTCGGTTCGCCTATGACGAACTGAAGTTTCTAGGTCACGTGGTTAGCAACGAAGGCGTGCGCCCAGACCCTGAGAAGACTCGCGCCGTCGCGTCATTTCCAGCGCCGACAGACAAAAAGGCCGTGCAAAGATTCCTTGGACTTTGCGCCTACTATCGTCGCTTCGTTCGGGATTTCGCACGGATTTCCGCACCGCTCACAAACCTCACGAAGGACGCCGAGAGGTTCGAATGGGCCGAGGAACAGCAGCAGGCATTCGACGAGCTGAAGCGACGACTCCAGACGCCTCCGGTTCTTGGACATTTCGATCAGGATGCGGACACCGAGATTCACACTGACGCAAGTAACGCAGGACTTGGCGCGGTACTAGTTCAAGTACAAGAAGGCACCGAACGAGTCATCGCCTACGCAAGTCGGACACTGTCCAAGGCAGAGAGAAATTACTCCACGACTGAGAAAGAATGCCTTGCGGTCGTCTGGGCAATCACGAAGTTTCGTCCGTACTTGTACGGAAGCCCGTTCCGCGTAGTCACGGACCACCACTCGCTCTGCTGGCTTGCGAACCTCAAGGACCCGTCAGGACGCCTCGCTCGATGGAGCCTCCGGCTACAAGAGTTCAACATGACTGTGGTTTACAAGTCAGGACGCAAGCACAGCGACGCTGACTGCCTGTCCAGGGCCCCTGTCGAAACACCTTCCGGCAGCAGCGACGACGATGATGACGAGTGCTTTCTAGGGGCAGTGAACACCGATGACATGGCACGACGTCAACGAGACGATCCGGAGCTGCGAGCCTTAATCGAGCACCTAGAAGGGCGCGGCGGTACCGTACCCCGTGTTTTCTCACGAGCCGTGTCGACCTTCGCCATTCGACAAGGTGTACTCTACAAAGAGAACTTCGGGGACAACAACTCACCGTGGCTGCTGGTAATCCCGACCGACCTTCGAGGGGACATCTTTCAAGCATGTCACGACGACCCGACATCCGGACACCTTGGATACAGCCGGACACTGGCCCGTATTCGTGAAAAGTATTACTGGCCCAAGCTCCCCAAGACCGTCCACCTGTACACACGATCATGCCACGAGTGCCAGCGACGCAAGAAACCTCCGACGAGGCCGGCCGGACTCCTGCAGCCTATTTCTCCTCCAACTGCACCCTTCCAGCAGATCGGAATGGATCTACTTGGTCCTTTTCCGCCTTCGACGTCGGGGAACCGCTGGATCATCGTCGCCACAGATTATCTCACACGGTACGCCGAAACGAAAGCTCTTCCTTCGGAGACTGCTGTGGAAGTTGCCAAGTTTTTCATTGAGTCCATCGTCCTCCGGCACGGCGCTCCAGAAGTTCTGATTACAGATCGCGGATCATCGTTCATGGCACAACTGACCCAAGAAATCCTCCGACTCAGTCATACCAGCCATCGTCGTACAACTGCGTACCACCCGCAGACCAACGGGCTGACGGAGCGACTCAACAAGACAATCGCCGATATGATCTCTATGTACGTCGACGTAGAGCACAAGACGTGGGACGAGGTGCTGCCCTACGTCACGTTCGCCTACAATGCGGCGGTTCAAGAGACCACTGGATTCACCCCTTTCCAGCTGGTACATGGTCGGAAGGTAACGACGATGCTGGACGCCATGCTGCCCCATGAGCCATCTGACAACGAGAGCGACGACGCCCAGGCGGTTGCTCAACGCGCCGAAGAAGTTCGCCAGCTCGCCCGACTCCTGATTCAAGACCAGCAACGCGTCGACGCCGGCCGCTACAACCTTCGTCGCAGGGACGTCCACTTCCAGCCCGGAGATAGGGTGTGGGTATGGACGCCCATCCGTCGCCGCGGCCTCAGTGAGAAATTGCTGAAGCGCTACTTTGGGCCCTACAAGATCATCCGACGCCTCGGCGATCTGAACTACGAAGTTCTACCCGACGGAACGCGCCCATCTGCAAGACGTCAGCCGCGACCCGAGGTGGTGCATGTCGTCCGGCTGAAGCCGTATTACGAACGATAGGACTCTCCACTCTCGTCGACGAGTGAACTGTGGACTGTGAACTCCGGCTAGCAATTCTGGTGTCCTTTTGTTTTTTGTTTTTTTTTGTTTTCCGTTTTTGTGCTGCATCGGGACGATGCACTTTTAAAGGGGGGGATGCCGCGCGCAGGGCTGAGAAAGCAACGCTCGGTCACGGACCCCCAGAAAGTTCTCGTCTATTCATGTACCGCACGTAACTTCTATCATTTATTCCTGCTTTTGTTTTCTAGAAAGTGCGTGTTCATTCTCGCCGCGATCACGCGACGCTCGAGCCGCTTTCGCCGAATCTTCGAGATAGTGACACACTCTAGATAAGAGGCCGCCCGCTACCTTGTCGAGTCAGTTTCGCTTCAGCGTTCGACTCTGCTGCCACGCCGACTTCGACGCCCGCGACGCTCTATTATTATCTTTTGTACTCTTTTATTTTTGGCACAAGTTCGCCACATTAAACGTTTATTTCTTCCTGTTTATTTGTTATTTTTGGTCACCACCCGTGACAATATACACTGACCACCAACCGCTCCTTGGAATCCTTGGATCGACCAAACCGTTTCCACATATGTTATCTCCAAGAATGACAAGATGGTGCGTCAAGTTGAGCGCGTACGATTACACCCTGGTGTACAGGCGAGGAGCATGCCACCAGAACGCTGATGCGCTCAGCCGGTTACCATTACCAGCCAAGGTAGACGAACCGTGCATACCTGGAGATGTGTTAATGCTAGCATGTTCTCCGATTTCGAATCTGTCACCAGAACGCATCGCAGAATTGACAGAGCAAGACGATATCCTGAATCGCGTCTACAGAGCCGTTCAAGAAGGAAACCTGCAAAAGTTGAAGGGCGAAGACTATCGTCCCTACAAGAGCATCTTCAATGAGCTGTCAACAGTCAACCAATGCCTAATTCGTGGTACAAGGATAGTAGCCCCCAGCGCATGCAGATCTCAAGTATTGAACTTATTGCACGCTGGCCACAGAGGCATGGTTACAATGAAGAGCGCTGCACGCGGCTACGTGTGGTGGCCGGGCATCGACAAGGACATCGAACGAAAGGCAAGATCCTGCGTCACTTGTCTGGAACACCAGCGATCCCCACCTCAAGTACCTGTTCCAGACTGGCATCGTGCATCCCAGCCATGGGAACTCATCCACGCTGATTTTGCCGGTCCTCTGGAAGGTAAAATGTTTTTAATTGTCGTGGACGCCTACAGCAAGTGGCTGGAGGTACGCCAAATGAAGAACATACAATCAAGTTCAGTAATCGAACAGTTTCGAAATTTATTTGCAACGTTTGGACTGCCGGAGAAGGTAGTTACAGATAATGGAACATCGTTCGTATCACAAGAGACAACCGAATTCTTTAAGGAAAACGGAGTTAAGCACAGAACAAGTGCGCCATACCATCCTGCCACCAACGGTCAGGCCGAAAGAATGGTGCAAGAAACGAAGCGTGCACTGGCCAAAGACAAAACAGGAACTCTGGCATGCAGGATCGCCCGGTTTCTTTTCAAGCAGCACACCACCACAAGTGTAACTACAGGCAAGACACCAGCGATGATGATGTTCGGTCGAGAGTTAACAACTCAGATCACTCGCCTGGGTCGCCTCGAAAGCGAGCAAAAGGGGAACACGGAAGAAAGGAAGGAGCAACAGTCTTTGTCGCCGAGGGGCCTCGCGGTCGGCCAAGACGTCTTTGTAAAAATATTTACAGGAACACCACAGTGGATGCCAGGAACCGTCTCAAAGAGAATTGGATCACGTTCTTGGCTGGTCGCTACCGAGCGAGGTACAGTTCGACGGCACGAGGACCACATCAGCAACCGAATTGAGAAACACGCAGAATATCCGGTGGCCGAGACCTCTTCGAGGGACATTAGTGGGAAGCCGGCTCCAGGTATTCTACCGCAGTGGACTATTGCGATAAATAGTGAGCCCACAAACTTCGAACGAAATGCTCCAGGCCCAGAGACTCTTGCACATCCCGACTCAAGCATTGTGCCTGCATCATCAAGATCTCTACGCCCAAGACGGTTGCCTCAGCAACATGGTGATTCTCTCTAGGGGGGAGAAGTGTTATACCCGGTGTCGGAACACTGTGCTAGAGGACGACGATGCTGGCACAGCAGCCACAGAACGCGCGCACACGCAGAACGCGGGCACTCGCAAGCTCTCGATCTGCCGACCGGTCGCAACGGCCGGACCAGAATAAATACGAAGTATTCGGCGGTAGTCTTTCTGCCTACTCGAATACAACAGGTATCCACACGAAGGAGAAATCCTCCACTTTGCTCCGCGGAGCGCGCATCACGTGAGACATACGTCATCCCTTTTTGACGCCTCGCGGCGCCGTTCTCCCAGTTCTCCTCCGTGGCGGAGGCAGCGGAGGCGCGGTGGCTTTGTGCCGACAGCACGAAAGCTCCGCAAGTGCACGCGGCGGAGCCGGGGACGGAGTTTCCCGGGTTGTTGACGTCACGACATCCCTCCGCGGAGTTCTCCTTCGTGTGGATACCCCTTAGGGGGGGCATATCTGTAGGGTGCAACGCACCCACAGATCCATTCTTCTCATGAAAATAAAAGAGATGGCTCGAGGAGCAGCACGCGCACGCGCCTCGGAGAGCGCGTGCAAGAGAATGCTCTGAAGCCGCCATCAGAGGCAGACACGTCGTTCGCTTGTCTCGTTCTATGTCCTCACTTTAAATAACGTGGCAGGGCCTCGCGGCCCCCCACAGCTGCAATATCGGGCGCGTTAGTCAGCAATGAATGGTGCAGGAGGCTTGCGCTTTGCCTTACCTCACTTAAATCGCAAAGCATAAGCAATGACTTCGCCGTTTTTTTAGGTAGTCTTTTGATTATGGCCATTCCTAAGCCTAAATGAGCGCTATTATTGTCGGCATGAAAACGTGCCTTGACTCAATCGGCCGGGTTTTGATAGCACACAAAAGCAGACAGCGTCCCAATAGACCTTTTTCTAAATTTCCCAAGCACCGAGGTGCAAGCTACGAGTGTATTTACGCGTGCTGGACGTGCTGGCGTCTGCAGTAGTAATTGTTTTAAAACAAAAAGTCTAAAACAAATTTTGCCTTGCGCGCGCGTTTGTCAAAGCCTTATGATTATTTACTTCGAATCTTTTATAAGAGAAAGACCAGCGCGCGCGGACCGTCGAATTACAATTTCAGCGTTCTACTCGATGCTTATATAATTTACTAATAGGTCTATTTTCACTAGAGCCGAATTACAGGTTTTTCAATTTATGATGGTGTTATATACAGTTCTGACATGCTGGCAAACCATGCTGCCGTTGTCAACGCTATTAGATCAGCTCCGATCCAGTAACGTTGGCCGGTGTACCGCCCGCCTTTTATTGCTCACTTCTTCCTTGTCGTTTCTAGGACTAAACTTCGTCGTCCTTTTTCGAACTTGGAAGCAAATTTGAACGAGGTTTTTGTGTGCTATCGATACCCGGTCGATTGATTCAAGGCAATCCACTTTCCAAAGACGTTGCCACGCCGACAGTTATCGTGCTCATTTAGGTTTGACCCATGGCCAAACCTTTGGCACTTAAAGCCGCGCTGAGGGTTCGGCACATAAGGCCAGACACGGCACTGAAGGTAGCCTTCCTTTACATTAGTGGGTAGAGTCGTGGAGTCGAAAGTTCGGATAACATGCCTCGTTTTGCGTTCTACGCCGTCGCGACGGATGGCGATGCGTCGTGCTGCAGCAACTCCCTGTCCAGAGAGACCCTAAACTAGCTCTGTGTGTGCCAAGTCGAGCGAGTCATCTTCAGAGATGACACATTGGATGGTGTTTAACTTTCGATGAGGGGTCACACTGACTTTGGACTCTGAGACGGAGTACAGGGCTAAAAGTGATTCATTTTGTTTCTTTGTATTTACCTCAACGAGATGGTCGCCCGATGCCATCTTTTTGGCGCTAAAGTTTGTTCCAATAACACCTTCAAGCACTTTGGACACTACAAATGGAAAACGTTTAGCCAGTGACTTGTCGCACTTAGAGTGCAAAACAAGAAACTTTAGGAATTTGAAAAGATCAGGGGTCTTAGTTGAAATGTCAAGGACTTCTGTGCGGGTCCTTTTCAGGGCCCGATCAGGTGGTTTAACTTTGGAACCCATAAAGATGGGAAGACAATTCAGTGTCCGGGTGCACCGCCCAACACGGAGCCCAGCGAGGGGGTAGGTAATGTGCCATAGCAAGAACGGCTTGGCTGACATAATTACTGTACCAGTGCTGCCCGGGCACTATACCTGAGTCTGGTTGCAGGAACAGGACCTGTTTCTACCCAAGATTAGCTTTTGCCGTTTAAGAAGTTAAAAACGAAGGAAGAGAGTGTAGAATAAAAGAGGAAGAGGTGGAAGGATAAGTGAAAGAAGGAAGAAGAGGGTTGATGAGGCGACTGACTGAATGACCCTGGTCCGGCCAAGCCAGGGTACCCGTCTACGAGAAACCGGGGCCGAAGCGGTATATTGCCTCGCCCGGGAGGCCCCGAAGGGTTCAAAATTTCCCGGGCTCAGCTCAACCACCAGGGTCCCCTTTTCCTCGGAAACGGGTTAAGCCACGCACAGCGAGGCGTAGGTGGGCGAACCCACATGGCTTGGGGTTCGTAGTGACGCCACTCACCAAACACCTACTAAAATAGGCGCCCCCTGCGTGCGGTTATGGTGGCCTACGTGGCTGGGGTCCGTGGTGTCGCTACACTCCAAGCACCTATCACCTAAGGTGCAGGCGCTCCCTGCGAGGCACGGGGTCCGTGGAGATGCCACTCTCCAAACACCTGCTTTCACAGGTGCCCCCTGCGGGGTGAGACAGTTTTCCCAAGAATATTATATTAACTATATATGTATTTCCACCACCCGCGAATGAAATACGGACACTTCCAATGGTCGCACGACTTCGCTCTGACATCTGATTGCAGTTACGGAGCGCGCTTTCAGAGGCCTGATTTTATACCCAATACCGTTCCCGAGTCAAATCCAAAAGAAGAAAACGAGCATGGCGGTGAGCGACAAGCGGAAAAGTAATAGGAACGGGCAGTACGGGTTAGCTGCGCTTTGAAAATCAATCAAAAATCGCGTCGACTGCAAACGCGGCACCTAAACACGAGGAGTGGGTAGAGGTGATCATTTAGCAGGGAAACATTTTCGAAATAATTGAAAATCATCCGAACTGTTTTGACTTTCGGGGTCTTTTCGCAGTCTGGCAAGCCTTGTAAACCGAGTAAGCCAAATATTGTTTGCATAAGAAAATGGTGTTCTTCTGATTTTCATTTTTTTTAATATGCCAGTTCAACGGAAGTAATACGGCAGCAGTCCGCCGTTGCACCAGCTTACACTGTTACCATCTGTTTTTCGGCAATTTTGATTGGGGTATTTTCGCTGTCCGTCACCCGTGGCCGACCAAGTCATCGCCACGTTATCAACCCAAAGGACGCCACCAGCAGGCACCCACTACGATCTGAACCTGAAAAATAAGGAGCCAAATTCAACGTAGTTAGGTAGGAGTCCGCCATGGCAGAAGCTAATACTGTAACCATCTGCTTCTCAGCAATTTTGATCGGCGCATTTTCGCTGTCAATCATCCATGGCCTTCAAAGTCATGACCACGTTATCAACCCAAAGGACACAACCAGTAGGCGCCCACTACGATCTGAGCCTGTAAAGGAAGGACGTGGAGCCAAGTTGAACGTAGTACGGTAGCAGTCCGCCGTGGTAGAAGCTAATACTGTTATTATCTGCTTCTCAGCAAGTTTGATCGGCGCGTTTTCGCTGTCCATTATCCGTGGCCTACAAAGTCATGACCACGTTATCAGCCCAAAGGACACCACCAGTAGGCACCCGCTACGATCTGGACCTGTAAAAGAAGGAGCCAAGTTCAACGTAGTTAGGTAGGAGTCCGCCATGGCAGAAGCTAATACGGTTACCATTTGCTTCTCAGCAATTTTGATCGGCGCATTTTCGCTGTCAATCATCCGTGGCCTTCAAAGTCATGCCCACATTATCAACCCAAAGGACACACCAGTAGGCGCCCACTACGATCTGAGCCTGTAAAGGAAGGACGTGGAACCAAATTGAACGTAGTACGCTAGCAGTCCGCCGTGGTAGAAGCTAATACGGTTACCATCTGCTTCTCAGCAATTTTGATCGGCGCGTGTTCGCTGTGCGTCATCCGTGGCCTACCAAGTCATGGTCCCGTTATCAAACCAAAGGACACAACGAGTAGGCGCCCACCACGATCTGAGCCTGTAAAGGAAGGACGTGGAGCCAAATTGACCGTAGTACGGTAGTAGTCCGCCGTGGTAGAAGCTAATACTGTTACCATCTGTTTCTCAGCAATTTTGACCGGCGCGTTTTCGCTGTCCATCATCCGTGGCCTACAAAGTCATGACCACGTTATCAACCCAAAAGACACAACCAGTAGGCGCCCACTACGATCTGAGCCTGTAAAGGAAGGACGCGGAGCCAAGTTCAACATAGTTAGGTAGCAGTCCGCCATGACAGAAGCTAATACTGTTATCATCTGCTCCTCAGCACTTTTGATCGGCGCGTTTTCGCTGTCCGTCGTCCGTAGCCTACCAAGTCATGGTCAAGTTATCAACCCAAGGGACGCAACCAGTAGGCACCCACTACGATCTGACACTAAAAGAAGGACGCGGACCCAAGTTCAACGTAGTACGGTAGCAGTCCGCCGTGGTAGAAGCTAATACTGTTACCATTTGCTTCTCAGCAATTTTGATCGGCGCGTTTTCGCTGTCCATCATCCGTGGCCTACAAAGTCATGACCACGTTATCAACCCAAAAGACACAACCAGTAGGCGCCCACTACGATCTGAGCCTGTAAAGGAAGGACGCGGAGCCAAGTTCAACATATTTAGGTAGCAGTCAGCCATGACAGAAGCTAATACTGTTACCATCTGCTCCTCAGCAATTTTGATCGGCGCGTGTTCGCTGTCCGTCGTCCGTAGCCTACCAAGTCATGGCCAAGTTATCAACCCAAGGGACGCAACCAGTAGGCGCCCACTACGATCGGAGCCTGTAAAAGAAGGACGCGGATCCCAGTTCAACACTGTTTGGCACAGTCCGCCGTGACACAAACTAAGAGTTTTATCATCTGCTTTGCAGGTGAAGAAAAAGAGTTTTTTGCCAAATTTTCTATTGTACGAAACACAGCAAGAAGTCTTCCGTTCAGGGCGCGTGCTTTTTGTTCCTTGTTTCTGGGGTCTGAAACTTCATAAGAAGTTTTGTGCCTGCATGTACATAAAACCACCGAGCAAGAAAATTGCTAAATGAATGTCAAAGCTATGTGACGACATAAAGTGAGATATAAGGCAGGAACACCAAACATTAACAAGCTCGAGTGAAAGGGATTTTTACAAGGAACTAAAGGAGGTGAAAGCAGGCATTATAACTACATTAACAAGATGTTTGAGGATATGAGGGATCAACTGAACACCGTAATGAAGGAAAATAAAAACCTTAAAGGATAACTGCAAATAAACTTAAAAAAAAAAAAAAGCTTAATTGAGCCAAGCATGTCATAAAACATACCTTCCCCGAAGGAAATGTTTTTTTAGCAATATTTACGCCACAGGACGTAATCTAGTCGGAGTCACAACCTCTCCACATTTCGAAATTCTGCTCTTTCGAGCCGCGCGGAGGAGAAGTACGCCCGACGAGGTAGAGGGGCTTAAAGCGATAAACCGGGGTTATGGTCTGCACTCGAAAGTGAACCCCATAAGCCCGCTGCCATTGTACGCAAATTTGACCACTCGTCACGTGGCCCACCCAAATACGCGACGTCACAGGAAAGCCCAGGCAGCGGCTGGTCCCAGCTAGGCAGGAGCTTGTCGGATGCTTTGTTCGTTGTTGTTCGTATCGGCGAGTTGATTTCAGAAGCGAAAGCCGGTCGAAAGCGACATCAGGGTTCAGCGTGGTGTCTGATGTAGCTATAACGTAAAAATAAGGAGGAACAGTGTGCATTTCGCTGGTGACTGACGGGGATATTGCCACGAAAGAGGCAATCGGACCGAATTCGAATCAATCCGAGGTACGTTGCTTGAACCTCGGATTAATTCGGATACCACAAGTAAATTTTAAGGCGACGTTTTTGTGCTCTCGTTGACCATCGGAATCTTCGATGTCTGCAGTGAAGCGTGTGCAATATACTTGGATACACAGTTGAGCGGCGGAAATTGCGTGAGTCGTGCTCGGCAGTGTGCAATCGGGGTGCCGCTTCGTTCAAATGACTAAGGCTTAATTTGGTTGTGGGGCGTATCGGAGAGCTGCCTTCAAGCTGGTAGTTTCTGTGCCGTGTTTTAGAAAATGCTGTGCTGCTTCCTAAATTGCTCGGGCGTAGACGTGCACTTCCACGGAGCACAGGTGTTGCAGTTGGTATAGATTCCGCTTGTTTGTACCACGTTTTGTGGACACAAGTTTCATCAACACTTGGTACGCGAATTGCAAACTCTATGGACATTTCATTGTGCGTGTTACCTACCCAGTCAACCCGCTCACGCCACTTTGCGACGATAGTCTGCAGGGGCTCATTACCAGAAAAGTGCTTCCACATCCATTTTAGTTCAGTTCGTCCACGGCAGTCGCCAAACCCCGAAGGAGAGGATTTATTCAAACAGAATGCCACTACAGCAATGCAGCTTCTTTAGGGATCAGGATGGACTCTGTTCTGTCAGTTTTGTTCTACTGTCACGGACGCTTGCTCCAGTCCTATCTTCTATCAATATTTACTACTCTGGAAAGATCCAGGCGATACTCAGCCGTCCACGTATGTTCTGTTGGAGGAGTTGGGTACTTTACCTATAACCTGTGTGCACCCTGGCGGCTCCTCATCCGAGTTGCCCAATAACGGGACAAGAGTGGCGGACTAGCAGGCATTTTAAACCCACGGCAAGCCGTGAACCAAGTCCTAACCCGATCCCAGCAGAAAAACCGCAAGATCAGCGAGTACCATAAGGACGAACCTGAAAACTGAGCCACTTGCTGCTACCAGCAAGAACCACCGGAATTCGGTCTCCTGCCAGAAAAACAGAAGCTGACTAAGCCAACAATGACAAGCCTGTAGCAGCCAACCGCTTCCACTCCCACTATTGTTTGCATGCCGGTCGCACCTCACACTCCGACGCCGTTTCACGCAATGTGTATGAAGACGTCGAGGACTGGATTGAACAATACGACCGTGGTCGCCCGCCACAATGAGTGGACAGACAACCAGCTCCTGCAGAACCTATACTTTTCGTGGCAGAAACTTCCAGGTACTGGTCTGAGAGCCATGAATCCTCTTTAACGTCGTGGGAAGTTTGCAAGATCGAGCTGAAGCGCACGTCCGCCAGCCAACATCGACGAGAGAGCCGCATTCATGATTCTGTCCACGACACGGCTTAAACTAGAGATCGCCACCACATTCGAGGAGGATCGAAGGGTTCATATCACCGAGGCTTCCAACATTGAACGTGCACTCCATGCCCGAGTCTATCACAATCAACAACTTCCCGGTGTGTCGGCACTTGAGTTGTTCAGCTGCTACTTCGACACCAGCCTCCCAGGCATCCGCACTACGATGCACGATGTCGTCCGGGAGGAGATTAGGAAGCTATTTCTTGCCATCATTTGCCCGACTTTTTGATTGCCAAGATTTTTTCGGAACAAGTTTGACGGGTATCTCAACCAAATAATTCTTCGAGCAAAGCGGCATCTGACGAACCGAGGGCGACTTATGCCACAGAGTCACGACGACCGCCGCCGGCTGCCCGTTAATATTCAATGCCTCCGCAGCAGTGTGTCGAACCGAAAAAAATACGGGTTCGGTTACGGTTCAGATTCATGTAAATTTATTTTGTTCCGGTTCAGTTCCGGTTTGATTAATTCGATCCGCGAACCGGTTCGCGAACCGGTTCGGGGCGCTGAACCGGTTCGGGAACCGGTTCGGAAATTATAAATGACAAATTGCAACATCAAAATAACAAAATCAAAATAACATCAAAATAAAAAAAAAATTGCAACATCACGTTCTAGAAACGTGTTATGAAATGAGCACACAGCAGCATTTAGGATTTACGAGATTGTAGGAAAATCAAATCCCGTGACGCGATTTTTTATTTTTTTTTTGCACAGTCTTCTAATTCTTTTTCTTCCGTGCAAGCCGCGACCAGCGCAATACTGGTTCCTATGTCAAGATTCAAGGGTGCTGCGTTTGTCAAGATTCATGGATGCAGCGTTTATATTCCTAAGACTGAGTGGAGAAGAAAAATATGTAAGCGAGGTGTGTGTCAGTTGACGGCACTTAAAAACAAATGGCATTGATAGCACATTCATTGTCAACAGCGCGTGGCTGAACCGTTTTGACATGAGCCGGTAACCGTTATCTTTTTTTCCGGTTCAGTTCCGGTTCGGGTTCATCGCGATAACAATATAACGGTTCGGGTTCGGGTTCAGTTCCGGAAAAATACCGGTTCGGTTCCGGTTTTCGGTTCGGTTCAGTTCCGGTTTGACACCCTGCTCCGCAGGGGCACCTGTGAAAGCAGGTGTTCGGTGAGTGGCGTCACCACGGACCCCGAGCCATGCGGGTTCGCCCGCCCACGTCTGGCTGTGCGTGGCCTTCCCGTGTCTGGGGAAAAGGGCATCCTGGTGGTTGAGCCGAGCCCGGGGTAGGTTTGGACCCTTCGGGGCCCCCTAAGTGAGGCAATACACCACTTCGGCCCCCGCTTCTCATAGACGGGAGTCCTGGTAAGGCCCGGCCAGGATGATTCAGTCTAGTCGCCTTTTCTTCTACTATGCCCTCAGATCTTTCCACTTTTACCTTTCCTGTTTTCTTTACTTCTCTCTCACTTATCTTACTCATTTTTCACCCCTCTTTGGCGGCAAGGGCAATCCTTGGGTGACAATGGACCTCTGTCTTGACCCACACTTGGGTATAGTTTCCCGGCAGCACTGTTAGCGTAACGTCTCCAGCCAAGCCCTTCTTATTATGGTGCGTTACCGAAACCCTTGTTGGGCTCGGTGGTGGGCGGTACACCGCGGATTCTGAACACTCTTCGCCATTATCTAGAGCCCCACCCCTCCAAACCCCGTTCAGGGCACGCCTTTAAAAGGCGCTGCAGCCTTGAACACAAAACCATTGAAAAAGAATCCAAGGAAGAAGCCTTTACAAAGTGTTTGTCATTCATTCGCAGGATGAACAAAAATCAGTTGCAAAGCTTTGTTGTAGCTAAAGTTCTCGAGCACCTTGTTGGGTTCTCCTATAAGGCTAAGAAGCTCCACTGTGGAGACCTTCTTGAAGAGGTAGAAACAAAAAAAAAGAAGAAAAAAAGTTTTACCCCTGCCCCTTTGTTTCGGGTGTGACGAATGTCAGGGGTTCTTCGTTTTTGTCCATGATCGATCTTTCCCCTAATGGGAAAGTTTTTTCTTTCTTTTTTTTTGTGATGTTATCAGGACCTCAGCGAGGTGGGTTAAAAGATCTTCCCCTCCCCCCTTTTGTTTGAGCTAGAACAGTACCGGTTTTTCTGTTAGTCAGTGTCCTCCCCCTCTTGTGTGTTCGGGAAAAAGAAGTTTGTCCTCTCCCTGTTTCATTCCTTTTTGGTTTCCGGGCACCTGTGCCCTATAAAACCACAATCTTCTGTCCAATAAACTTCAGCTGTGTTTGAGACTTTGTGTTGTGTTGTCCTTCCCCCCCCCCCCCCCCCCCCCCCCCAGTCTCGTGGTTTTGTTCAAAATGTTAAGCCTTCACCAGCTTGTTTGCGCCCTAACTTTTTGAAAGTGAAGCACTCTCTAAGCTGACCAATATTGTTGACTTGAAAGTGTCGGTGAGCCCTCACCGTACACTTAACACCATTCGTGTTGTCTTCTCTGAGGATGACTTCACTTCCTTCATACCAGTGAGGATGAACTTCTTGAGGGCCTCGAAGGCTCTGGTGTCGTCGCCGTCAAACGAATAACGTTTAAAAAGAATGGTGAAGAAATTTCCTAAAAGCATGTTATCTTGACTTTCAAGGGACACACTCTACCAGAGACAATCAAAGCAGGGTACCTTAATTGCCGCATCCGCCCTTATGTCCCCAACCCACAGCGGTGCTTCCGTTGTCAGCGTTTTTGCCACGGATCACACACCTGTGGCGGAAGGGAGACATGTGCAAAGAGTGGAAGTCAAGGCCACGTCTCCGACATTTGCGAGACCGTGGCCCATTGCGCTAACTGCGGTAGACCACGCCCCGCTTACTACCGCAGCTGTCCTTTCTTTCAGCAAGAAAAATATATTCTTGCCCTCAAAGTCAAAGAAAATATCAGATACATAGAAGCAAAAAAGCGTTTTTCTTTTTTGTCTAAGGGTAGTTATGCTGAGGCGGTGCGCAGGGGCCCTGCACCGCGCTCGGTGTCAAGGGCCACACAGGTCTCTCCCGAGATCTTGGCGGCCGACCTTAGGGCCCCGGCTCCCCGAGCGGGGCAGCAGCTGCTTCCTCCAGCCCCTGGTGGTAGCACGCAGGCTGCCCTCCATCGAAAGACAGGCCGGCAGCAGCCGCGCCTGCCCCCTCTCCTGAGTCCCCTTCTAGGGAGAGGGAGCGAGTTTCTCCCTCCTGCTCGCTGGAGAGGTTCCCCCTACCGAAGGAGCAGCATGGTACCCTTGCAGCTCCTGTGAAAGGAGGTGTCAAGACGAGCTTGGGTGACCACTCGCCCAGTTCGTCCACCACTCCTCCATCCAGTCGTGGCCGGGGTTTTCCCCCGCGCGTGCCAGGCCGGACCAGCTCTGTCATGCTCCATCCATCAGACACTTCCCAGGACATGGAGATAGCAACTAATGCTGACAGTCAGTCTACTCCTGGGTCCGACCAGGATGGTATGGAATGGGAGACAGCTTCTCGTATATCTAAAAAGAAGCAACCGGTAGCAGCGCCCAAGTGATGGCCCCGATAGCTGCTGTATTGTGGTCACATCTTCCACTTAGCTCGAGTTGGCTCTCCATAGTTTTATGTATTTTGCTTGGTTTTCTCTCCTTATATTTACATATTTACACACTTTTTTAATAGATGACGAAGTTCCATTTTATGCAATGGAACTGTCGCGGTATTTTAAGAAATATTGATGATGTCAATCATTTCATGAATGAGCTTCGACCCATCGCTCTTGCCTTGCAAGAAACCCATCTTCACCCTAATTCTTTTAACATTTTAAGACGCCGTCAGGTTTTCAGGAAAGACCGTTCCGCTTCCACTCCTTCTGGTGGCGGTGCAGTAGTTGTGCAGAGTGGAGTCGCTTGCTCTCAAGTTCCACTCCGCACATCTCTGGAGGCTGTTGCAGTGCTTACACTCATGGACCGCCTTGTAACGCTTGTTTCTTCATACTTACCACCAAACGTTCCTTTGAATCTTTAAGAGCTGCAGGGACTTGTAGGACAGCTTCCTCAACCATTTTTAATTTTGGGTGATTTTAACGCTCATCATCCTATCTGGGGTAGTACCCGTCAAGATTCCCGGGTGGTGTTATTGAACGTCTTTTATTGTCTTCTGGGCTGTGTCTTCTTAACGGGAAACAACCAACTTTTTTAGTATGACACACAACTCATTTACATCTATTGATCTTTCTATCGCTTCACCTTCATTACTTCCTCGCTTTTCATGGAAGGTTCCCCAAAACCATTTTGGAAGTGATATTTATCCTATTGTTTTAGAAAGTGCTGCTCCATTGCCTAATCTTTATAGCGTGCCCCTAGGTGGAAATTAGACAAGGCTGACTGGACGCTTTTTAATCTTCACTCTACTTGAGATCTTTCGATTCTTTCTTTTATGTCACCCGAGAACGCTACACTTCATGTTACTGAGCATATACAAAGGGTTGCTCAGCGCTCGATTTCACAAACTTCTGGTAATGTGCCAAAAAAATGCAAACCTTGGTGGAACAAGGTTTGCCACAACCCTGGCAGATCAAAACAGGGCCTGGGAAAGATTTCGTTGATATCCCACTTCGCACAACCTCGTGCAGCTCAAGCGCCGAAAAGCCAAGGCTCGTTGGACTAGGAAGCGGGCAAAACGGAAGGCTTGGATGAAGTACCTGTCTTCTGTAACTAGTTTTGTCCCTGCCAACGAGGCCTGGGACAGATATAGGAAAGTCAATTGGGATTATAAGTGCTTTGCCATCCCAACGTTAAAAGCTCCTTGTTTGTCATTAAAAGACATAACTAACATCCTCGGGGAGCATTTTTATAATTCATCCAGCTAAGCCAACTACAGTGCTAACTTCGCACAGTTTAAAGCCCGTGCGGAGCAACAAAAGCTAGGCGTAACTGGAGGAAAGGCAGCCTCTCATAATCGGCCATTTACGCGATACAAACTTGAGATGGCCCTTAATGTAAAAAAAGCTATCTGCTCCTGGGCCCGATGGGCTTCACTATGAAATGCTTCTTAACCTGTCCACGGAATCCCTTGAAAACCTTATTTTTTAAAATTCCTTATGGGAAAAGGCTTGCTTTCCTTAGACATGGAGGCATGCACATATTATTCCCCTTCTAAAACATAATAAAGATCCTTCACAGCCATCAAGTTACCGCCCAATCGCACTGACGAGCTGCCTCGGAAAAACGTTTGAAGGGCTGATAAACAGGCGACTGGTTTATGTATTGGAACAACAGAGGGCCTTTGATTACAACCAGTGTGGATTCCGCCGGGATCGTTCTACTCTCGATCACTTGGTACGCTTGAAAACTGTGATACGTGAGGCATTTGTAAACCGGCAGCACTGTGTTGCAGTCTTTTTGTTTATTTGGAGAAGGCATCTGTATGCACGTTACATCCGTGGCCGTATGCTGCAATGCAAAAGGGAATATCTAACAAACAGGACTTCTCAAGTTCGTCTTGGCTCCACCCTATCCGATTCCTACGTGCAAGAAAATGGAGTCCCTCAAGGAGGAGTCTTAAGCGTGATTTTATTTGTCCTAAAAATGAATTCAATTGCACGACTGCTACTTTCTTCTGTCTCATATTCTCTTTAGGCTGATGATATACATATCTCGTCTACCTCTTGTAACCTTTCCAGCTGTGAACGCCAATTGCAGATAGACATAAACGAACTTTCCAAGTGGGTTGACGAGAACGGGTTTCGGTTCTCTGCGTTCAAAACCGTCTGTGTACCCTTTTCTTTGCGTCGTGGGCTGTCATTGGACCCATCATTGAAACTAAATGGAAACCCTGTACCTGTCAGGAAAGAGCACAGATTTTGTGGTGTGATATTTGATAAAAAGCTTAATCTTATTTCACACCTGAAAGCTTTAAAAACTAAATGTCTTCAGTCTATGAATCTTTAGAAAGTTCTATCTCACAAGTCATGGGGTTCTGACAGAAAACGTATTCTACAGTTGTATAATGCACTTGTAAGATCTCGTCTTGACTATGGTGTGGTAGTGTATGGATCAGCCCGGTCATCTGCCCTCACGATGTTGGACCCAGTTCACCACCTTGGGTTGAAACTAGCAACTGGTGCTTTCGGACGTCCCCTGTCTCCAGTTTGTATGCAGAAGCTAATGAGCTATCACTAAACAAACCACGTACCTATCTTAGCCTAGCGTATGCTTTTAAGTTTCTGGCTAACCTTCAACACCCTAGTTACTCTTCCCTTAGAAGGTCGAGGTTTTCCCATATTTTTAACAACAAGCCAAGCATTGTGACACCATTAAGCTCCCGCCATTGAAGAACTTTGCACTTCACTGCATCTTTCATTGGACCAGGTGGACCTCATTCGAAATGTCGACGACCGTATTCCACCCTGGAAGACACTGCCAGTTGCCTGTGACTGGTCGCTCACAAAATTTAACACACATGGCATTTCCCATGCTGTAATACTGCAAGAGTTTTGTGAAGTGCAAATCAGGTATAATGGTTATCTTCATGTTTACACAGATGGCGCCAAGACTTCATATTTTGTTGGCTGCGCGGTATATTAAGAACACTTCTCTAAAGTTAAGCGACTTAATTCGTTCGCCAGCATTTTTACTGCAGAACTCAATGCAGTATCAATGGCAATAGACTACACTCTACATAAAAAAATAACTAGGCCTGTTCTTCTTGTTGATTCTCAGAGTGTGATTGTTGCAGTTTGTTCTGTTAAAGACACTAAAAACATGCTTGCACAACAAATTCAAAGTAAACTCAGCACTGCTCTACATGACGGTCAAAGCATAATATTTTGTTGGGTACCTAGTCACGTTAGCATAGAGGGCAACGAGGAGGCCAACCGGCTTGCAGGGTCCGTGGGAAACCTTGTCCAATCGTCGTCCTGTTTACCATATCAGGATATAAAGCCTTTAGTAAAGTCATCACTTTTTCGTTGTTGACAGTTGGAATGGGACAGGGAGTGTGAAAACAAGCTCCACGTTACAAAGCCTGTTCTTGGAGCCTGGGAAAGCTCTTCATGCAAGAGTCTTCTTTATGAAACCTTGCTGTGCCGTCTGAGGATTGGGCATTCCTTTATCACTCGTAAGTACCTGCTTTGGGGGGAAGATCCACTATTTTTGGTCAATGTGGTGATACTCTTACAATCTTACATATCTTGTGGTCCGGTCCCGCTCTGGAGCCCAAAGCATCGTGTTTATTTTCCCGAGTTGTTTCAACAACAGATTCCGTTTCATCCGGCCCTCCTGCTGGAAAAAAATCCCATAGTCTCTCTTCTGTCAGTTTTGTTGTATTGTCACGGATGCTCGCTCCAGTCCTATTTTCTATCAGTATTTGCTATTCTGGAAAGTTCCAGGCCATGCTCAGCTGTCATCGTATGTTCTGGTGGAGGTGCTGGGTACTTTAGCTATAGCCCTTCACTCTGTGTGCAGCTTGGCGGCTCCTCGGCCAAGTTGCCCGATAACGGGACAGGGGTGGCGGACTATCCCGCGTCTTAAACCCCCGGCGAGCCGTGAACCAAGTTCAATCCCGAGCCCGACAGAAAGACCGCAAGACGAGCAAGTACCACAAGGACGAACCTTGAAAATACGCCGCGAAGAACCTGCAATCCAAGTCGGTCGCTGCTACCAGCAGAAACCACCGGAATTCGGTTTTTGAGCCAGAAAAACCGAAGCTGACTAAGCCAACAATGACAAACCTGTAGCAGCGGACCGCGTCCACTCTCACCATTGTTTGTATGCCCGTCGCACTTTACACTCCGACGCCCTTACACACATGGTTCATGAAGACGTCGAAGGCTGGATTGAACAATATGACCATGCTGCCCGCCACAGTGGGTGGACGGACAACCTGCTTCTTCAGAACCAATACTTCTCGTGGAAGAAACTGTCAGGCACTGGTTTGAGAACCACGAGTCCTCCTCAATGTCATGGGAAGTTTGCAAGATCGAGCTGAAGTGCACGTTCATCAGCCAACATTGACGAGAGAGAGCCGAATTCCTGATTCTGTTCAGGACACGGCCCCGACAAGAGCATCACTGCCTTCGTGGAGGATGTTTTGCGCCTGATCGAGCACCCACGCCAACCCTGGTGCTACAGAAGACGACAAGCTAAGAATCCCTTGACCCTCATGTGAGGGACAGCATCTTCGGCAGCCTTGTCCGCAACCCCAGGACAACAGCCGAAGGTTTCATATCACGGAGGCTTCCAACATTCAATGCACACTGCAGGGCCGAGCCTGTCACTATCAACAACTCCCCAACGTCTCGACACTCGAGTCATCCAGCTGTAACTTCGATGCCAGACTTCCAGGCATTAGCAACATCATCCATATGTCCGGGAGGAGACCTCGAAGCTACTTTCCGCCATCAGTTCCCAAGCTTTTATTTTCATTGCCGAGATTGTTTCGGAACAAGTTCAACCGGCATTTTAACTGAAGACTTCTTCGACCAAAGCGGCATCTGACGAACCGAGGGCCACTTATGCCACAAAGTCACGACACCCACCACCGGCTACCCGTTAGTATTCAATGCCAATTCAACGAGACACCCCAACGCCGAAGCATTCTCGACATCGGAAAGAACCAGTGTAGGTTTTCGCTGAACAAAGTACATCGAGGAAAACGGAGGTGCTGCGAATGGTCGACCGAAAACCACTTTGCTACCACTGCATGAGGCCGACCATGTCTACTGGATGTAGACATGGACGGCCGTACCACTGAATTGACCTGCAAGAGTTTGTGCCCAACGACCTTCTACCACGTCTCGAGGAGCGTCCGCGGGACATTAAGGATTATCTTAGGCGGCCTTTGCCCCTGGTGATGACATTACCCCGAAGCTCCTGATATTCATCACCTCGACGGGAGGTAAGCGCGACAACGCAGGTGAGCGGCAATGCAAGGACAGTTGATTCGGTGTAGGTTGTCGTCCAAGGACAATACCTAATGATTTGCTGACACCAATTATCTGTGTCCACGCAATGAAGCACACAATTTCCAACTTTGACGGAGAATGCCGCTGAGTGACTTGAAGAAATAAAATGGTTGGTTGTTCTCAAAAGTGGACACCAAGCATCACTCGACTTCACTTTGCCAGACAAGACATGCAGAAGTTGCAGTGGTCGCGGGATGCAGGAAAAATCGCCATTGCGAAATGAAAGTGAAATGGCTTGGATAGCAAACAAACATTGTTGCCAGCCATGAAGTCAACGGTACAGCAAACGGCACAGCCACGTAGGGAATACATGCTCGAGCTTGTTGCATTGACGTGGAAAACTACCAGAAAAATTTGCGGATTGGAAACCAGCCTTGCAGCTTCTGTGCATCAGATGTCAGTGGCCGCACAGGACGTATGATTACAAGACGGCATCAGTCGGTCAAAGTTGCCACTCGACCAAACTGAACACCAACGTGCCAGGAGCGTCATCCGACAACAAGGAACACAGGTACTACGACTGAACGCCTGACACGAGACTGTCGCAGAAAGAACTCGTTATGGAAACATTTTCTAAGAATCAATAATTATGTAATTAAGTGGAAATAAACATATTTGTTACACTAACCAGATAAACATATTTCACCTCGCCTTTACGCCTTCCGAGTCTCTACACAAAGAATTATGTTCACCGCACGTGCTGGACCTTTTGAGGACACCCGCATCTCTGACCCCTCAATATTAATTAATGGGACATACCAGACTAGTTGCGTTGGGCTGCACTCGTTCCACCTCTCCTGAACATGTGGCGCACCCAAAAATCAACTCCAGGGATGTGAAAAGGTTGTTTAATAATTTATCCAAGGGCGTCTTTAGGCGTTGTAGAGAGGATACTTAAAGCTACACAGATGAGAACATCAAAGCACACGGACATCAATGAGCACAAACCGGGCCCAGCTACCGCAAAGAAATATTGCACTCGTAAGAAAGAATTATTGCTGCAACTTGATGAGTGCAAAAACAAACACACCTCTGAGCATCTACTTTAATAGTATAGATGCATTGCATTCGAGTCCAATAGGCGCTGATCCAAGTTCACAGGGGTGGCTAATATAACATTCTTGTCGAACAAATGCCGAAAAAATGAAGGTCTTGGGTAATTAAAGTAGTAGTTACTGTAATATGGTTTATCACAATTTGGCAAACAGTGAAGGCTCAGTCAGTCAGTATGTACGTTGGAGAGGCACATGACAACACATCATTACTGTGCTCATCTCCACAGATTTGTCACACATCTTCACTCCGTCTCTCCGATTGGGCTGAGGGGGCTGTGGCGGTTGCCCTTTTCCAAGTTATGGTGAAACAAAATATAGGAGGCCTACACTTTTGAAAAAGGTTTATTGAAGAGATTGAAAGGGATGGGGGGGGGGGGGGGCGGGTAGTCAACATTTTTTCTACTTTCTCGATCAGGAGCTTCCTCGCTAAAAGATGCTGCGATTATGCAGTTGCCTAGGGCTGAAACAAATTTCCCTGGGCCCTATGTCCAACGCATATATTTCGCGTCGGTTCTCAGACATTCCAAGGTTCAAACAAAGCTAGAGAATGCGAAAATTTCATACTAAAAGTACTCAACGTTCTATCGATCCTCGAACACATTCGGGAATCCGAGCACTGGCACGGCGATACGGTGATGCTGTCTCATAGGTGTTAATATCCGCATGATCCAGAGCGACCTTACGCAAAAAAGTATAAAGTCTCATTCGTTCAAATTTTGACATTATACCTGCCTCAGTGAGCACGAAGAAGCCCGAAGTCGTCGGAAAGCAGGTGCACATTACGGCTACCGCGCACCGAACAAACGCGGATCCGTCAGCTTTGGGCGCTGCCATCTTACCGGTGACGTCACGGCTCTTGCGAGGTCATGTGACGAGTGGTCACATTTGCGTACAACTTGGCGGCAATCGGGGGGGTGCCACTTCCGAACTTCCGGTTTATCAATCTAATCCCCTCTAGCTCGTTGGCCCCACCCCTCGCTCTTGGATGTGCTGTTGGATTGACTTGGCTGTGGAGTTGAACGACGAACGCAGCGTCCCGACTCCCGGCGCGTTTTATGTGCGTACAACAGCCCTCTGTAACTTACGTGTTTTGAGCAACTAGTAACGTTGGTTCTGTGCGAGCTGCGCGAAAAATGCACCCTGAATGGAAACGTCAGCTTCTTGGCCGCTCCGAGCTAGTAGGTAATTCTCCATACGAAGATACGCAGCGGAGGGCGGCTGTCAGCATCGAAGACGGCGCACCGCCTGAGCGTTCTGAGCCTTCGGCGGGCTCGGTAGGAAAAGCGTCGGGACCACCCAGACGTTCGGTGCACCTGGTGCGAATCTCGAAGGCCTCCAGAGCGAAAGGACGAGAATTTCTCTACAATGCCCTAGAATTTCCAACTTGTCACTGGCTATAGGTAAAATCAACAGAGGAGATACAATTGCTAAGAAGTTCAGTGACGTTGATTGAAGATTATTAGAATAAAACTGGTAACACAACTAAAATGTTTATCTGCATAAAATATAAAAATGATGGTTTTCTGAAATGACACACCACATACTTATAAGGTTTGAGCTTTGCCTATGCAACACCACGGGTTTTCAAAGCCTACAGCAGATCTGTAATGCCCTTAAAGAAATGCGATCAACAACTCTTCTTAACAAAAAAATAAATAAATAAAAACTGTTGGGGATATTAGCATGAATCTGAACCATCGTCACTGCCACCTAGATTTGCGAAATGGTAATTAAGCACACCTGTCAAGTATTGACCGTCAAGTGAACACCTTTATGCAGCAACGTTTCAAAGGAGTTTGGTACAGGAGCACCCGTTAACCAACTAACCTGGATGGTTCCACATTACATCTGCTGCGACTATTTGCTGATGAAAAAAAGAAAAGAAAAGTAACTTTTGTTGTATCTTCAGTTCTCTATTTAGGTTTTTCCGATAGTACGTAAAACTCTGAACAGCGTCTGGATCACGGATTTTAAGAAATTGCTCGTATAGTGCATCCTTTGTGCGAATCTTTTTGAACATGGCACAGCCATGCATAGCTTTCAAAACTTTTTGGATTTTTCTATGAACTGATGCCGAAAGTATGAATTCCTAAAATCAATAAACTTCTTCCAAAACTCGAAGCGCCCTGACGCGGCGAAATGCCATGAAGTGCATTCTGGGAACTACCTAAACTGAACGCCTAAAAACAGGGACAATAGGAAGAAGAACACGCTGGCCTGTGCCAAACTTGGCGATGCGTGATCGTGCAAGGGAGCATGCTGCTGCCACTAAACAGTCACCCTCGAACCACTTTGCTCTGCAGCGTAATAGATCTGATTGCATTTCACTTTCTTCGGATATTAAGATGCTCGGAAGGCACAGGAATAAAACATTAAAAGAGTCACAGGAAGCATTTGAAATACAAGCAAGGGGCACAAGCAAGTGTGTCAGCGAGCCATCATTGACTCTTCTTGATTAAACATTTGTAGTTTTGAAGAGTGGGGGCAAGGGTAATTAACGTGCTATGTTGCGAACCGTATATAAGTGTCTGTTTTTCAAATTAAACTTTCAGTTGGGAGTACGCCAACGTGTTGTCTCTTCTTCCTCTTGTTCCTGGTTTTTAGGTGTTCTGTTCAGATGGAAAGCCAACTAGCCCAACTTAATATTTTTTGGGGAACTAGTAGGCCACTCAGTTCCGCTTTCGATTGAGCAGCTTCAGTTCATGCTATCACGCCATAACCCAATGCGCTGCTGTTGCTTTCGATTATTGGGCTTCGACGACTGTACAATATTTTCATTCTCGAGTGACATAGAAGGATGTCCCGGGCACTTTTCTTGGTTTTTAACATGCCGGATATTGGGCGTGCGTATGCAAATGCAGTAAGACGTGGCTTAGTCAACTCCCCCCACGATTTTATCTTTGAGCTCAATTTTGATGACTGTATCTAGTAGCCGCGATCCACAACTCAAACTTGGCCACTTTTAGCCCTACGCGTATCTTTTTCTTTTTGGCGAAACGTCCGCTTCTTGTTTATTTCTTGGGCAAAAAACAAGCCGAATCCTTACATGAGTCTCGAAGTTCAGGGAAACTTTTGCGCATGAGCATTTAAAGAAAGGGTGAGTTAAGTATATAGAAATCATGCTTATTAATTAAGGTGTTTTCTTTTGATAGAAAAGTTTATCTTTCCAGAGTAGCGTCGGCATTTTTTTTAGCTTTCTATGTTTGTGTCGGCGTGTTGGAGGGAGCCTTTGCGGAGGCCCAGGGGCCGAAAGGTGGGAGCGGTTCCCCCGCGGTCGTTAAGAAACGTTTCGGGTTTCGAGAGTCTGCTCGGACAGAACCCTAGGCCAGCCCGTTATTGCGGCTACTTGTGGCTGTTATGGCCACGGTCCGATTGAATGTGGCAGTTTAGGTACTTTTTAACAGTTCAATACTCATCTCCTTTTGAATACTGTTTTGTTGGATTGATGTCGCTCGAAAGGCGATGCAATCCCCTTTCGTTTGATATTATGTATGTATTGGTTTATATTGTTCATGCGCATTTGTAGCGTTGCGAATATGATGACGCGGACCCTCAGTTGCCCCGCTGGTTCATATTTTATGAACGGTCTATTAAAGATAGGACGCTTCCAATAGAGCAGTTTCGTTAAGATGATGTTGGAGCAGAATGTAACAATATACTTTTTTTTGTATTTGTACTACTTTGTTTTATTCATCTCTCCAAATATTGCCCGAAAATTGTAATTTTCCAGCGCAAATATGTTTTAATGACCGGCGCTAGAGAAATAAAACGAACTACAGATGTAGTGCTTATAATTGGTAATATGCAGAGAAAGATTTAATGTTGTGTAAATTTTGTTTGTTTAGATATTCTATATCAAACGTAGCACTTTTTTGTGCCTCGAGTCACGGTGCTTGAAATGCCGCTGAGGAAATAATTCAACTGTGATAAAATATTTTATAACATTTAGAACTACAGTGGTTGGCCAAAAAGTGGACGATGGCTTTCTTCATTTTCGAAGTCGTAACGCTCCAGGAACCCTTCAAACTTACCCGTTTTGACGCATTTCTTTTATGGACATCAAAGAGATTTATCGGCATCTAATAATATTTTTTTATGAAATAGATATACTTTGCGATTTATTAGATCTTTGAAATGGCCTTGTTTTGGATTCTTAATAGGTGTAGAGTTTTGCTAATGCTAAAAACAATAAAAACTCTTTTGGGCGTTTTGTTGCGCTACCTGCTGGATGGCAGACAAACTGCTGATTTCTAAAGCTAAAAAAATCGTCGAGGGCGGCGTTCGCAACTTTATCATCATCAGTGTCCGTGTCTTTTTACCTTCACATTTAGAAAGTATATTAGAAGATTTATTATCGAAAAACGAATGGTTTAAGTACTGGGTCAGGTTAATAACTCTAAGATAAATAATTACACAAGCGCAGTGTTATATAATGCGTTCGTTATTCAATATGATTGAAATCAATAAACAATAAAGACAAAAAGAAAAATAATACACCAGAGTTCACTTCATGCCTAGAGCCACTAAATGAGCTGCGCTTAGCGTATCGGCACTCTGTTCCCCGACATTCTTGTGGGCGCCGCCATTTTGGGTTTTGAGCAGAGCAGACGCAACTGCCGATCGTCATGATACAAAAGGGCGACTTCGTCAGCATTAGGTCCGGTGTTAGGAAGCTGATGTAATATGGCTTTGCTCTGTCGCGGACTGCTTAAACATTTGTCGAGGACGGAAAAGCGTTTCCTGGGATTTCAGATAAAACTTCAAATAACTGGCAACCATGATTTTAAGCCACAATATGCCCAAGAGTCGTTACTCTGAAGCGTAGCTTATTTAGTGACACTATTCATTCCCTTGTTCAAGGAGCCTGTCATACCTGAAGGAGCCATGACGTAAGCCCTCTGGGTTTCACAAGGAATTCTACCTTTTGACTCCTACCTCTTTCTCATTGCTCCCGCTAGTGTCACTAAATTAGCTACACTTCAGAGTAACGACACTTGGCCGTATTGTGGCTTAAAATCATGGTTGCCAGTTATCTAAAGCTTGATCTGAAACACAGGAAACGCTTTTCCGTCCACCACAAATGTCTAAACAGTTCGCGACAATATTACATGAGCTTCCTAACACCGAATCTAATACTGAGGAAGTCGCACTTTTGAATCATGACGATCGGCAGTTGCGTCAGCTCTGCACAAGCAACAAAATGGCGGCGCCCACAATAATATCGGAGAACGGAGTACCGATACTCTAAGCGCAGCTCATTTATAGATGCTCTAGTTCCCGCTAACCTCCTTTCCCGTGAGTGAAACTGAAACTTTATATAAATATTAGACCATTATTATTGCGTATTTAGTTATAACCAACTACGCATAATGAGAGGAGGAAGCGGCCGGGTAGGAGAAACGCGGGTTTTATGTGCGACCGTTCTACCCTTCTCAGAAGAGAGAACGCGCGAGCTTGGTGCTGGTTTCAAAAAGCCTAACCAAAAAAAAAAAAAAAAAAAGGGGCGGCACGTTGTGATTTTTTTGATTGTGCGTCTAATTTATATACAGGTATATCTGAAGAGCGTCGATGGACGTCGATCGTCTCGAGGTAATGTAACCTAATAATATTATAATAATCACAAACACAATGAAGGTCTGAACGACTTAACTTTTCAATTTTTGGATTGTAATATGGCGATAGCCTGTTGTACTTACAGTTGATGAAGATCAGTATGAGGTGACGAGGTAATGATTAGACGATGAGGCTCTGCAAGGACGACGAACTTAGTGGGTGTCGAACCGCAATGTACGGTGCCAGACATGTTTCAAGGTCTAAGCCCCCACATAGCTTCTACTACCAAATACAAGGGCAGTTACACAATACACAAAGAGAGCTTTGTGATTTCGATATATTTACACTCAAAGGCATTGATATCCAACGTATTCAGAGGGACACCTTCTAGCCAACCAACATGGAGCCTTTTCTACTCAAGTTTTATATGGAAGGCCGGACTTCCGCTGAAATTCCTCATGTAGATGAGTTGTGCGATTGAATAAACTGCATCAAAATATTCTGACGGGCTAGTTCGTTATACATACTAAATCACAAATAGCCCTAGGACAAGGACTGACGAAGAAGTGGGCAGGGCAGGCGCCTGTCGTAGGCAGGCGCCTGTCGTGTCCACTTCTCCGTCTGTCCTTGTCCTAGCGGTATTTGGGATTCAGAATAAACTGCAATTATTCCCTATCTGGGAATCTCTCGCTTTTCGTTCGTAGGTCATAGTGTCATGAGATTGAGGGATGTGGCTCTTCGTCGGCTGAGCATTGCTTCGGCGGGTTTTTCCCGTGGACGATGAAACCGTCGCGTGCTGCCGGAACAAGAACCTGGCAATTCTTCACGGAACTGCTTCTTCCGTAAGCTTTAGCAGGGCTTTTTTCGATTCGCACACCATCTGTTCTGCTTCCCCGGAAGTTGCAGGAAGGTATGGTGTGCACTAATGTAATGCCTGATGCATTTTTTCAGTTTATTTTTTTTCTCGGAAACATGTTTATTTTATTTGAGACAAGATTCGACGCGTTTTAAGAGAAAAGTATTTTCAGTAGGGCAAAAGTAGCGAAAAGAGAGCGTAGAACGTCAATGACGCCTTTGGACGTCGTGGCAAGCATTGTGTAAACTTCCAACGGCAGAGTACGGATCGACATGACTTCGCAGATTCGGATACGTTTCGCCAAACACCGACTGAATAGTGGATCATTTTCAGTTACTGTTCATGATAGCGCTGGACTTGAGGAAGACTTCAAGTCTTTCCGCAGAGTTAGCCCAGCTGCCAACACTTTTGTCGAAAGCGGTAAGCGTTCGAAACGCCGACAACGTTAGTAGCGACGTGCTGTGCTTGGCACTGGACGTTTACCATTCGCTGAGAAGAAACTTGCTTGTTCATCTACCACGAGTCGTCGGATATCAGGTCATCACCGCAACTCCATCTCCCTACAAAACAGGTCTGCATTATCCGCATGTCCATAGTTTGCAATCATGTGAACTTCTGAATTCCCGAACGCTCATCGCTTGCCGTCGCTAAACGCCGCTCATTCGTAGCGTCTTCAATACAAATAAATGTCTGAATATTTATTATAATGTTTTTCATCATATTCCTCCTAGTCTGTGCTTACAACATTGTCTGTCGGTACTTCGGAAAACATCGTAAGTGTTTGTTTTCTGGAACCATAATGTAACAACCATTGCAACATTCTTTCGGATACCGTAAAACCCAATGTTTCGTGACGTAACTTTTCAGTCGTCATTATAATGGTGAAGGACTGTAAATCGCGAAGCAGTTTACTAGACGTCCGCTTCCACCGGTGTCTTGGAGGATTGAGTCTACTGAGCGTGCATTCCTGCAGAAAAATTTTTTATTGACAGAATATTGACACGTCATTGAACAACTGATTCCTTCTTGGTAGGATTCATTGCGAAAGCCCGCGGCAACCGCCGAACCGCATGTCCCTATATCAGAGATCAATTATTACCCAGCCTTACAATCTCGCATACATCAGTTTTTTGAGCCACGCTATTGAGCCAGCTGAGCACAGTTGGCAGCGGCGCGAGCAAGGCCACGATGGGAGCGTGGTGGTGCTCGAGCCATTTGACCGTGAACCAATATTTCGGCCTTGAGGAAGACTTCGTCGCCATCTATTGTCGCCGTCTATTGGTTGAGCTAACGCCTTGTTCAAGATGGCTGCCAATGGGACCGCAGTTTTAGCCGAGTGTGCCTGTATATAGAGGGTTTCGCCACTAAAGGGTTCAATTGTCGCTTTCCGTCCGGTGTAATAATTTAGCTGCTGGCGCCAGCCAGGCTGGAACAAATGGAGGAGACGATTTTGGAAGGAATTTGGGTTTGGCGGTTGGAGCGCCAGGCTGACAGCTTGCCGACCATTGGAGAACAATGTACCACGTGTGAGTGGTAGAATTCGAAGAAATTGGTCGGTTCCTGACGGGAAAGGAGGCCCCTACGGGCCTAGAAAAGAAGCGCCGAGAGAATTTCGGGGAGATCTTTGAATTGGATTCGACTGAGAAAAAATGGGGGACGGGGGTCGAGCCTCTAGACGAGGCAGGTAGGCTTCCCAAAGTCGGGACTTGTAACTAGCGTAAATAAATGCACATAGGTCTCTACAAGCACTGAGTCGACCCGTCACTAAGTGACGTTCGTGCCACCACGCTCCAGACCATTGGAGCGGAACCTGCTTCCCACACCACCGGAAGGGCCAACACCAATAGCGGGCGCAGTCGGCAGGATGGTCTCCCAAGTTGGGACTTGTAACTAGTGTAAATAAATGCACAAAGTTCTGTACAAGCAGTGAGTCGACCCGTCACTCAGTGAGGTTCGTGCCACCACGCTCCAGATCATTGGAGCGCAACCTGCTTCCCACACCACCGGAAGGGCCAACACCAATAGCGGGCGCAGTCGGCAGGATGGTCTCCCAAGTTGGGACTTGTAACTAGTGTAAATAAATGTACACAGTTCTCTACAAGCAGTGAGTCGACGCGTCACTGAGTGACGTTCGTGCCACCAAGCTCGAGACCATCGGAGCGGAGCCTGCTTCCCACACCACCGGCAGGACCAACAACTTTAACGGGCGCAGTCGGCAGGATGGTCTCCCAAGTTGGGACTTGTAACTAATGTAAATAAATGTACACAGTTCTCTACAAGCAGTGAGTCGACCCGTCACTCAATGACGTTCGTGCCACCACGATCCAGACCATCGGTGCTGAAACTGCTTCCCACACCACCGGTAGGACCAACAACATTAACGGGCGCAGTCGGCAGAATGTTCTCCCAAGTTGGGACTTGTAACTAGCGTAAATAAATGCACATAGTTCTCTACAAGCAGTGAGTCGACCCGTCACTCAGTGACGTTCGTGCCACCACGATCCAGACCATCGGAGCGGAACCTGGTTCCCACATCACCGGTAGGACCAACGACATTAACCGGCGCAGTCGGCAGGATGGTCTCCCAAGTTGGGACTTGTAACTAGCGTAAATAAATGCACATAGTTCTCTACAGGCAGTGAGTCGACCCGTCACTCAGTGACGTTCGTGCCACCACGATCCAGACCATCGGAGCGGAACCTGGTTCCCACACCACCGGTAGGACCAACAACATTAACGGGCGCAGTCGGCAGGATGGTCTCCCAAGTTGGGACTTGTAACTAGCGTAAATAAATGCACATAGTTCTCTACAGGCAGTGAGTCGACCCGTCACTCAGTGACGTTCGTGCCACCACGATCCAGACCATCGGAGCGGAACCTGCTTCCCACACCACCGGTAGGACCAACAACATTAACGGGCGCAGTCGGCAGGATGGTCTCCCAAGTTGGGACTTGTAACTAGCGTAAATAAATGCACATAGTTCTCTACAGGCAGTGAGTCGACCCGACACTCAGTGACGTTCGTGCCACCACGATCCAGACCATCGGAGCGGAACCTGCTTCCCACACCACCGGTAGGACCAACAACATTAACGGGCGTAGTCGGCAGGATTGTCTCCCAAGTTGGGACTTGTAACTAGTGTAAATAAATGCACATAGTTCTCTACAGGCAGTGACTCGACCCGTCACTCAGTGACGTTCGTGCCACCACGATCCAGACCATCGGAGCGGAGCCTGCTTCCCACACCACCGGTAGGACCAACAACATTAACGGGCGCAGTCGGCAGGTGGTCTCCCAAGTTATGACTTGTAACTAGCGTAAATAAATGCACATAGTTCTCTACAAGCAGTGAGTCGACCCGTCACTCAGTGACGTTCGTGCCACCACGATCCAGACCATCGGAGCCGAACCTGCTTCCCACACCACTGGTAGGACCAACAACATTAACGGGCGCAGTCGGCAGGATGGTCTCCCAAGTTGGGACTTGTAACTAATGTAAATAAATGCACACAGGGGCCCTAATCTGGACACTTGGCGAGAAAGACGGCGAGAAATCTGGCGGCTATGATTGGCCGGCGCCAAGGTGAAGTGCGGCGTCGGCCAATCACGGCCGCTAGATTTCTCGCCGACTTTCTCGCCAAGTGTCCAGCTTAGGGCCCCAGTTCTCTACAAGCAGTAAGTCGAACCGTCACTCAATGACGTTCGTGCCACCACGATCCAGACCATCGGAGCGGAGCCTGCTTCCCACACCACCGACAGGACCAACAACTTTAACGGGCTCAGTCGGCAGGATAGTCTTTCAAGTTGGGACTTGTAACTAGTGTAAATAAATGCACATAGTTGTCTACAAGCAGTGAGTCGACCCGTCACTCAGTGACGTTCGTGCCACCACGATCCAGACCATCGGAGCGGAGCCTGCTTCCCACACCACCGGTAGGACCAACAACATTAACGGGCGCAGTCGGCAGGATGGTCTCCCAAGTTGGGACTTGTAACTAGTGCAAATAAATGCACATAGTTCTCTACAGGCAGTGAGTCGACCCGTCACTCAATGACGTTCGTGCCACCACGCTCCAGGCCATCGCAGCGGAACCTGCTTCCCACACCACCGGTAGGACCAACAACATTAATGGGCGCAGTCGGCAGGATGGTGTCCCAAGTTGGGACTTGAAACTAGCGTAAATAAATGCACATAGTTCTCTACAAGCAGTGAGTCGACCCGTCACTCAGTGACGTTCGTGCCACCACGATCCAGACCATCGGAGCGGAACCTGCTTCCCACACCACCGGTAGGACCAACAACATTAACGGGCGCAGTCGGGAGGATGGTCTCCCAAGTTGGGCCTTGTAACTAGCGTAAATAAATGCACATAGTTCTCTACAAGCAGTGAGTCGACCCGTCACTCAGTGACGTTCGTGCCACCACGATCCAGACCATCGGAGCGGAACCTGCTTGCCACACCACCGGTAGGACCAACAACATTAACGGGCGCAGTCGGCAAGATGGTCTCCCGAGTTGGGACTTGTAACTAGGGTAAATAAATGCACATAGTTCTCTACAGGCAGTGAGTCGACCCGTCACTCAATGACGTTCGTGCTACCACGCTCCAGACCATCGGAGCGGAACCTGCTTCCCACACCACCGGTAGGACCAACAACATTAACGGGCGCAGTTGGCAGGATGGTCTCCCAAGTTGGGCCTTGTAACTAGCGTAAATAAATGCACATAGTTCTCTACAAGCAGTGAGTCGACCCGTCACTCAATGACGTTCGTGCTACCACGCTCCAGACCATCGGAGCGGAACCTGCTTCCCACACCACCGGTAGGACCAACAACATTAACGGGCGCAGTTGGCAGGATGGTCTCCCAAGTTGGGCCTTGTAACTAGCGTAAATAAATGCACATAGTTCTCTACAGGCAGTGAGTCGACCCGTCACTCAATGACGTTCGTGCTACCACGCTCCAGACCATCGGAGCGGAACCTGCTTCCCACACCACCGGTAGGACCAACAACATTAACGGGCGCAGTCGGGAGGATGGTCTCCCAAGTTGGGCCTTGTAACTAGCGTAAATAAATGCACATAGTTCTCTACAAGCAGTGAGTCGACCCGTCACTCAGTGACGTTCGTGCCACCACGATCCAGACCATCGGAGCGGAACCTGCTTGCCACACCACCGGTAGGACCAACAACATTAACGGGCGCAGTCGGGAGGATGGTCTCCCAAGTTGGGCCTTGTAACTAGCGTAAATAAATGCACATAGTTCTCTACAAGCAGTGAGTCGACCCGTCACTCAATGACGTTCGTGCCACCACGATCCAGACCATCGGAGCGGAACCTGCTTCCCACACCACCGGTAGGACCAACAACATTAACGGGCGCAGTCGGGAGGATGGTCTCCCAAGTTGGGCCTTGTAACTAGCGTAAATAAATGCACATAGTTCTCTACAAGCAGTGAGTCGACCCGTCACTCAGTGACGTTCGTGCCACCACGATCCAGACCATCGGAGCGGAACCTGCTTGCCACACCACCGGTAGGACCAACAACATTAACGGGCGCAGTCGGGAGGATGGTCTCCCAAGTTGGGCCTTGTAACTAGCGTAAATAAATGCACATAGTTCTCTACAAGCAGTGAGTCGACCCGTCACTCAATGACGTTCGTGCCACCACGATCCAGACCATCGGAGCGGAACCTGCTTGCCACACCACCGGTAGGACCAACAACATTAACGGGCGCAGTCGGGAGGATGGTCTCCCAAGTTGGGCCTTGTAACTAGCGTAAATAAATGCACATAGTTCTCTACAAGCAGTGAGTCGACCCGTCACTCAATGACGTTCGTGCCACCACGATCCAGACCATCGGAGCGGAACCTGCTTGCCACACCACCGGTAGGACCAACAACATTAACGGGCGCAGTCGGGAGGATGGTCTCCCAAGTTGGGCCTTGTAACTAGCGTAAATAAATGCACATAGTTCTCTACAAGCAGTGAGTCGACCCGTCACTCAGTGACGTTCGTGCCACCACGATCCAGACCATCGGAGCGGAACCTGCTTCCCACACCACCGGTAGGACCAACAACATTAACGGGCGCAGTCGGGAGGATGGTCTCCCAAGTTGGGCCTTGTAACTAGCGTAAATAAATGCACATAGTTCTCTACAAGCAGTGAGTCGACCCGTCACTCAGTGACGTTCGTGCCACCACGATCCAGACCATCGGAGCGGAACCTGCTTGCCACACCACCGGTAGGACCAACAACATTAACGGGCGCAGTCGGCAAGATGGTCTCCCGAGTTGGGACTTGTAACTAGGGTAAATAAATGCACATAGTTCTCTACAGGCAGTGAGTCGACCCGTCACTCAATGACGTTCGTGCTACCACGCTCCAGACCATCGGAGCGGAACCTGCTTCCCACACCACCGGTAGGACCAACAACATTAACGGGCGCAGTTGGCAGGATGGTCTCCCAAGTTGGGACTTGTAACTAGTGCAAATAAATGCACATAGTTCTCTACAGGCAGTGAGTCGACCCGTCCCTCAATGACGTTCGTGCCACCACGCTCCAGGCCATCGCAGCGGAACCTGCTTCCCACACCACCGGTAGGACCAACAACATTAATGGGCGCAGTCGGCAGGATGGTGTCCCAAGTTGGGACTTGTAACTAGCGTAAATAAATGCACATAGTTCTCTACAAGCAGTGAGTCGACCCGTCACTCAGTGACGTTCGTGCCACCACGATCCAGACCATCGGAGCGGAACCTGCTTCCCACACCACCGGTAGGACCAACAACATTAACGGGCGCAGTTGGCAGGATGGTCTCCCAAGTTGGGACTTGTAACTAGTGCAAATAAATGCACATAGTTCTCTACAGGCAGTGAGTCGACCCGTCCCTCAATGACGTTCGTGCCACCACGCTCCAGGCCATCGCAGCGGAACCTGCTTCCCACACCACCGGTAGGACCAACAACATTAACGGGCGCAGTCGGCAGGATGGTGTCCCAAGTTGGGACTTGTAACTAGCGTAAATAAATGCACATAGTTCTCTACAAGCAGTGAGTCGACCCGTCACTCAGTGACGTTCGTGCCACCACGATCCAGACCATCGGAGCGGAACCTGCTTCCCACACCACCGGTAGGACCAACAACATTAACGGGCGCAGTCGGGAGGATGGTCTCCCAAGTTGGGCCTTGTAACTAGCGTAAATAAATGCACATAGTTCTCTACAAGCAGTGAGTCGACCCGTCACTCAGTGACGTTCGTGCCACCACGATCCAGACCATCGGAGCGGAACCTGCTTGCCACACCACCGGTAGGACCAACAACATTAACGGGCGCAGTCGGCAAGATGGTCTCCCGAGTTGGGACTTGTAACTAGGGTAAATAAATGCACATAGTTCTCTACAGGCAGTGAGTCGACCCGTCACTCAATGACGTTCGTGCTACCACGCTCCAGACCATCGGAGCGGAACCTGCTTCCCACACCACCGGTAGGACCAACAACATTAATGGGCGCAGTCGGCAGGATGGTGTCCCAAGTTGGGACTTGTAACTAGCGTAAATAAATGCACATAGTTCTCTACAAGCAGTGAGTCGACCCGTCACTCAGTGACGTTCGTGCCACCACGATCCAGACCATCGGAGCGGAACCTGCTTGCCACACCACCGGTAGGACCAACAACATTAACGGGCGCAGTCGGCAAGATGGTCTCCCGAGTTGGGACTTGTAACTAGGGTAAATAAATGCACATAGTTCTCTACAGGCAGTGAGTCGACCCGTCACTCAATGACGTTCGTGCTACCACGCTCCAGACCATCGGAGCGGAACCTGCTTCCCACACCACCGGTAGGACCAACAACATTAACGGGCGCAGTTGGCAGGATGGTCTCCCAAGTTGGGACTTGTAACTAGTGCAAATAAATGCACATAGTTCTCTACAGGCAGTGAGTCGACCCGTCCCTCAATGACGTTCGTGCCACCACGCTCCAGGCCATCGCAGCGGAACCTGCTTCCCACACCACCGGTAGGACCAACAACATTTACGGGCGCAGTCGGGAGGATGGTCTCCCAAGTTGGGCCTTGTAACTAGCGTAAATAAATGCACATAGTTCTCTACAAGCAGTGAGTCGACCCGTCACTCAGTGACGTTCGTGCCACCACGATCCAGACCATCGGAGCGGAACCTGCTTGCCACACCACCGGTAGGACCAACAACATTTACGGGCGCAGTCGGGAGGATGGTCTCCCAAGTTGGGCCTTGTAACTAGCGTAAATAAATGCACATAGTTCTCTACAAGCAGTGAGTCGACCCGTCCCTCAATGACGTTCGTGCCACCACGATCCAGACCATCGGAGCGGAACCTGCTTGCCACACCACCGGTAGGACCAACAACATTTACGGGCGCAGTCGGGAGGATGGTCTCCCAAGTTGGGCCTTGTAACTAGCGTAAATAAATGCACATAGTTCTCTACAAGCAGTGAGTCGACCCGTCACTCAGTGACGTTCGTGCCACCACGATCCAGACCATCGGAGCGGAACCTGCTTCCCACACCACCGGTAGGACCAACAACATTAACGGGCGCAGTTGGCAGGATGGTCTCCCAAGTTGGGACTTGTAACTAGTGCAAATAAATGCACATAGTTCTCTACAGGCAGTGAGTCGACCCGTCCCTCAATGACGTTCGTGCCACCACGCTCCAGGCCATCGCAGCGGAACCTGCTTCCCACACCACCGGTAGGACCAACAACATTAACGGGCGCAGTCGGGAGGATGGTCTCCCAAGTTGGGCCTTGTAACTAGCGTAAATAAATGCACATAGTTCTCTACAAGCAGTGAGTCGACCCGTCACTCAGTGACGTTCGTGCCACCACGATCCAGACCATCGGAGCGGAACCTGCTTGCCACACCACCGGTAGGACCAACAACATTAACGGGCGCAGTCGGCAAGATGGTCTCCCGAGTTGGGACTTGTAACTAGGGTAAATAAATGCACATAGTTCTCTACAGGCAGTGAGTCGACCCGTCACTCAATGACGTTCGTGCTACCACGCTCCAGACCATCGGAGCGGAACCTGCTTCCCACACCACCGGTAGGACTAACAACATTAACGGGCGCAGTCGGCAGGATGGTCTCCCAAGTTGGGACTTGTAACTAGTGTAAATAAATGCACATAGTTCTCTACAGGCAGTGAGTCGACCCGTCACTCAGTGACGTTCGTGCCACCACGATCCAGACCATCGGAGCGGAACCTGCTTCCCACACCACCGGTAGGACCAACAACATTTACGGGCGCAGTCGGCAGGATGGTCTCCCAAGTTGGGACTTGTAACTAATGTAAATAAATGCACACAGGGGCCCTAATCTGGACACTTGGCGAGAAAGACGGCGAGAAATCCGGCGGCTATGATTGGCCGGCGCCAAGGTGAAGTGCGGCGTCGGCCAATCACGGCCGCTAGATTTCTCGCCGACTTTCTCGCCAAGTGTCCAGCTTAGGGCCCCAGTTCTCTACAACCAGTAAGTCGAACCGTCACTCAATGACGTTCGTGCCACCACGATCCAGACCATCGGAGCGGAGCCTGCTTCCCACACCACCGACAGGACCAACAACTTTAACGGGCTCAGTCGGCAGGATAGTCTTTCAAGTTGGGACTTGTAACTAGTGTAAATAAATGCACATAGTTGTCTACAAGCAGTGAGTCGACCCGTCACTCAGTGACGTTCGTGCCACCACGATCCAGACCATCGGAGCGGAGCCTGCTTCCCACACCACCGGTAGGACCAACAACATTAACGGGCGCAGTCGGCAGGATGGTCTCCCAAGTTGGGACTTGTAACTAGTGCAAATAAATGCACATAGTTCTCTACAGGCAGTGAGTCGACCCGTCACTCAATGACGTTCGTGCCACCACGCTCCAGGCCATCGCAGCGGAACCTGCTTCCCACACCACCGGTAGGACCAACAACATTAACGGGCGCAGTCGGCAGGATGGTGTCCCAAGTTGGGACTTGTAACTAGCGTAAATAAATGCACATAGTTCTCTACAAGCAGTGAGTCGACCCGTCACTCAGTGACGTTCGTGCCACCACGATCCAGACCATCGGAGCGGAACCTGCTTCCCACACCACCGGTAGGACCAACAACATTAACGGGCGCAGTCGGGAGGATGGTCTCCCAAGTTGGGCCTTGTAACTAGCGTAAATAAATGCACATAGTTCTCTACAAGCAGTGAGTCGACCCGTCACTCAGTGACGTTCGTGCCACCACGATCCAGACCATCGGAGCGGAACCTGCTTCCCACACCACCGGTAGGACCAACAACATTAACGGGCGCAGTCGGCAAGATGGTCTCCCGAGTTGGGACTTGTAACTAGGGTAAATAAATGCACATAGTTCTCTACAGGCAGTGAGTCGACCCGTCACTCAATGACGTTCGTGCTACCACGCTCCAGACCATCGGAGCGGAACCTGCTTCCCACACCACCGGTAGGACCAACAACATTAACGGGCGCAGTTGGCAGGATGGTCTCCCAAGTTGGGACTTGTAACTAGTGTAAATAAATGCACATAGTTTTCTACAGGCAGTGAGTCGACCCGTCACTCAATGACGTTCGTGTTACCACGCTCTAGACCATCGGAGCGGAGCCTGCTTCCCACACCACCGGTAGGACCAACAACATTAACGGGCGCAGTCGGCAGGATGGTCTCCCAAGTTGGGACTTGTAACTAATGTAAATAAATGCACACAGGGGCCCTAATCTGGACACTTGGCGAGAAAGACGGCGAGAAATCCGGCGGCTATGATTGGCCGACGCCAAGGTCAAGTGCGGCGTCGGCCAATCACGGCCGCTAGATTTCTCGCCGACTTTCTCGCCAAGTGTCCAGCTTAGGGCCCCAGTTCTCTACAAGCAGTTAGTCGAACCGTCACTCAATGACGTTCGTGCCACCACGATCCAGACCATCGGAGCGGAGCCTGCTTCCCACACCATCGGCAGGACCAACAGCTTTAACGGGCTCAGTCGGCAGGATAGTCTTTCAAGTTGGGACTTGTAACTAGTGTAAATAAATGCACATAGTTATCAACAAGCAGTGAGTCGACCCGTCACTCAGTGACGTTCGTGCCACCACACTCCAGACCATCGGAGCGGAAGCTGCCTCCCACACCACCGGGAGGGCCAAGAACTTTAACGGGCGCAGTCGGCAGGATGGTCTCCCAAGATGGGACTTGTAACTAGTGTAAATAAGTGCACATAGTTCTCTACAAGCAGTGAGTTGACCAGTCACTCAGTGACGTTCGTGCCGCCACGCTCCAGACCATCCGAGCGGAACCTGCTTCCCACACCACCGGGAGGACCAAAACTTTAACTGGCGCCGTCGGCAGGATGGTCTCCCAAGTTGGGGCTTGTAACAAGTGTAAATAAATGCACATAGTTCTCTACAAGCAGTGACTCGACCCGTCACTCAGTGACATTCGTGCCACCACGCTCCAGACCACCGGAGCGGAACCTGCCTCCCACACCACCGGGAGGACGAACAACTTTAACTGGGTGCAACAATTTTAAGATTAAAGAAAATGCGGATCTCGTCATTTTTACATTGTTTAAGGTGTCCCGGAGGATAGAGAAAGCATCTCCTTCAATAAAAAATGTCGCGATTCTTTCGCATAATCGCAAATCAAAAGTCGAGCTTTTTCCCCCACCTGCAGCCGAGAGTGGCAGCCGAAGGAACTACGGCGAGAAGCTTACGTGACCTCGCTCGGCTCTAAGCTACAGCACAACGCACGCTAATGTCACCAGAGAGAGGGAAGCGGCCTCAGAGAGACCACAGAGGAAGCTAGACGGCACGCCGAATTGCGTCACTGGGAAGGAGACAAGGTGTGGCCCTGAAGACTTCAAGTGAGTTGAGGGATGCCAGAAATGCCAACATTTTTTTTCCACAACTAGAACATGCTGGCCAAATCGGTTTTCTGTTTCTTACTTTAGAAGTGTCAGAGGGAAACTTCCACAAATGTTTGACCAAAGTGCGGAAATCGTTGCACCCTCCCCCCCCCCCCCCCTCTCTTTAAGAAAACGAATAAATTAGACCTCACCACTGCAAAAAAGTTACTATAAAGTCTCCCTCGTGTCATTATATATCGCAAACTCAAATTTTATGCTGACTGGAGATTAAGTTTTTGCAAACGCTGAGATCGGCTAGCCACGACGGCGGCCCAAGCAAGCGTCACAAACTCTTCGCTAAGCCTTTTTGGACGAGCTTTTGCCGACGCCCAAAATCTGTGTCTTAACGGTGTGTCTGAAATTATCTCGGTACACTCAGTCAGGAAGAAAGCAAGCACATAATAACTCTTATGGGCATTAGCAACCGTCGAATCCAGTTTGAATCCTTTAGTGCGTTTGGCGCACCGTGCATAAAAGGGTTCACGCCCGTATACGTGCCGTACGGCGAACGGTGCGGCATTCTTCACGCAAGTGCTCGAGTGTTGCTTTCTTAAAAACTGTTTTTATGTACTGAGGTTATCGTATGAAGGATAACTTGAAGTTGTCCTTCATGAAGTTGTCCTATGCAGGATAGCTTCATGCGCGTATGCAATATTGAAATAGTAGAATGCAAGCAGGCGGGAACTTCATGTTGCGGGTAAGCACAGATAAGAGATAAGAAGTGTGTTTGATTTTAGCTTTTCAACGTCGCCTCCTGATCAGCAACACAAATGTAAAGGTGGGGGCTCGGTGTACGCGTACCTGTTCTTTGTTACAGCGTGTTGACTGGTGCAAAAGCAAGGTTCTCGAGCTTCGCAGCGTCGAGATTTCCTGCACTGGCTCATTCACATACCTCGAAACGCTAGCAAAAAAGCACGAACAAAAGAGAACATAACAAAAAAGCGTGTCAAGCAAAGTTTACGTATAGTTCAGGCTTGTGCTAAAGCTTCGAGGTTTGGCCAGTTACGTTAGTGCTAAAGCTTCGAGGTTTCGCCAGTTACGTTAGTTTAGAGACCAAAAACGATGCGCTAGGGACCAGGAAGCATAAGTTAACGGTTGTCAATAGTCCACGCTCTTTGTATGATGTCTTGTCGACCTGTCGATAGAAACCGAAACCATGCCACTCTCCCTCCTGACCAACTAGTTCCAAAAGTGCAACGTGGGCAATGAGGCATGTAGGGATTTATGCATGTAGTCTTTTCAAGAATTTGTTCTAGAAATTTATTATAAGCATCATCGACACTACTTTGCACAAGCAAAGTGTCCCAATTTGTAGCTAAAACTTCCCTTCTCAAGGCATCTAGTTTATTTATTTCTATATATTGAAAAAGTATGGGTTGGTGTTTTGTTGTCTTTCTACATACATTATATTGCACACGTAAGCGTAAGAAGATGGTCACTCAGGTCACCTTTATAGTTTATTTACTTATTTCATATACTATCAGTCCTATGTAGGACTATAATAGGTGTGGGTTAATAAATGACACAAAAAAAACTACGCAACGCATCACCGCTCCGCAATTACAACAATACCACAAAGTACAAATATTTAGCGATCGTGACACAAGAAAAACAATCCTACAAATACAGTAAGTCATCATTGCACATATCAATTCGAGCGCAAAACGAGGATAAGGAATGACAGGAAACCATCGCCTGCGGGAGTAGATTCCAATCGCTGATAGTCAATGGGAAAAATGAATACATAAAGCGGTCCTTCAGGCACCGGTACTGTTGTAGGGTGTGACTGTGCTCATTGCTAGAGATCCTCGACTTATGCGGTGTTAAATAACTATCTCTGTCAAACAAAAGCAGATTATTCCATATAATAAACAAGAATTTCAGTCTTTTATTTTTTCGTCGATATTTTAGTGAGGGGACATTTGCTTTGGATTACAGCTCAGTGGGGGAGTCCAGCCTGCGAAACCTGGAAAAAATAAAACGCAGAGCCAGCTGCTGCACCCTCTCCAGTTTTAGCACGTCACACTTTGCATGAGGATCCGAAATTTCCACCGCGTACTCTAATAGTGATCACACTGGCGACTTATACGCTGTTAATTTAGTGTCACTCGAGCTTTCCTTCAAGGTTCGTCGCAGAAGCCACAGTTTTGAGTTAGATTTTTTAATGATATTGTTGATGTGAGCCCCCCAACGAAGGTCATGAGGAATTGTAACACCTAAGTATTTATATTCTAAAACACGGGTCAGTGGTTCATCGTCTATACTATACTGAAAATTTAAGGCCTTTATTTTGTGACTAATAGTCATAAACACAGTCTTTGAATTATTTAGTAACATTTGCCACTTCTTGCACCAGTCACCAATCTGAGCAAGAGATCTGTTGAGATTAAGTTGGTCCGAATCAGTTTTTACTTCGGTAAAAATGATTCAATCGTCCGCAAACAACCTGGCGTTACTCCGATTTTCACTCTATCTATGAAAAATTAGTTATAATTAAATATAGATCAGTTGTTAGGTGCAAAGTAAATTTTGTGCGATCGGCGGTCGTATTGATACATAGCTTCACGCCAACGAGGATCTTTATTTTCCCTTTCGTGGCGCTATCAGAACACATAGTTATATCGAAGTCACCACCGAAAATGCTGTTATAGCGACGTCCGTTAGGAAACACACAAAAAAAAAAAAATTTGAAAAATTCAAGAAATGGCGAAATGTCACCATCTGTTGGGCGGCAAACAACAGCGAAAATGTTTCTTCTTTTTTTTTTTCCCCAAACACAATACTTCCGGATCTTTAGTGATAAATGTATTTCCGATCAGAAGATCCCAGTCAGTGATTGTTTTTCATCAGGAGAGCCAATTTTCTGCCACGCTTTAAAGTTCAATTCAAACAAAAAAATGTCATAGGACGACGAACACGGAAACAGTCGTTCGTATATATATATATAGATCTCGGTCAACAAATAACATCCAAAGGAACTCCAAAAGGATAAAAAAAGTTAAAGGTGACTTCGCATGCAATCTTGTGCACAGAAAACGACGAGTACAAAAGGGAGAACAGGAAACCACAAGGCGTTATCCTCGTCTATGCTGTGCGCAAGATTGCATAAGACCTCAAACCAACTAGCCCAAACAACCACTCTTCTTGCTCAAGGTAAGTTCTTTTTTTACTGCTGACTGTACATTTAGATGAAAAGAAGTAAAATAGGAACCACTTCTTTTCTCAAGGTGGCATATATGTTCTTTGGAAGCAGTGGCCCTTGGTTCGCCATAGAGGTTAGAACCACGTATTTGAATAAAGATGGGGAGAACGACTGGTTTACCTCCTAAGGCGGAACAACTGATCCTCGGTTCTTGCAACCATCGGTCGGACATCGTCTTGTCTTCGTGTTAAGATATTTTCATTACAGTGCCATATGTACCGAAAGCGAGCCCCTCTAGCCCACTCTTTTTCCCGTCAGAGGAGTGCCCTAGTTGTCTCAGTCATATTTTCAACAATAAACGCATCGGGCTTGATTACGACGAGGCTTGTTCTGTTTTGCAGCCACTGTTTTCTCATGGTTTATCTGGCAAAGGGGATAATAATGTGCGGCATCTTGACGGGTTTCGCGGGTAATCGTTGTAAAGCAACTACCTCGTTAACTGTTAAGCGAGGAAGCTGCAATCTGGATGTTACCTCATTGACTTTATCAAACAAGTTCTAATTTTCAGTTTTGATAATGCCATGAACCTCGGCGTTGAGTTTCTTTGATGGACGCACAAAATCGCTGATTCAAATCTGGAGTCGTTCGATTTCATTCCGCATTGACCATGCGCTTTCCAAACTATTTAATCTCTTTGTCATGTCGAACTTGGTTTTTGAGGACGTCAACATATTTGTAAAAACCTCTTAAATGTTTTTTTTTCGATTTCGTCAATGGCCATTTTCGAGGTTTCCATGCTGTCTTGCTTAAGCTCTTCTATCCGTAAGTAAGCACGCTAATTAAGTTCCAGTGTAATCTTCGCTGCCCCCTCCCCACTCCCTCCTCCCACCACCCCATTGATTTCGTTGGTTTGCAACGTGGGAACCGCCACAATGTGTAACGTCCTTTTCAGATTTATATGTTGTCTCAGATACGCCAGAGCAATTGCTCATGCGTTAAAAACAGTCGCATTTTGAACACGTCAACACATTTTCATCGCTGTCGACAGCGGTTCGACATTTTGAACACGAACATCGGCATCCTACGCAATCATAAAGAACAAGATGGCAAGGCAAGAAACGATTAAAAATAAACTGATGTTTAGCAGCAGCAGCAGCAACAGCAATCAGTGTTTTTTTCTCTATAAAATCCAAGGTGAGACTAACCTGAAAGTAGCACAGGCGAGACGTTAGAGGGATGGTCCGTGTCTCCAAAGAACTCTTTCAACGGAGACGATGGTGTCGCTTGAGACGCTTGGAATGGCGCTTGGTAGGTACAGGGCAACGACGGTGAGAGATCCGTGAGGATGACCTGCCACGTTGAGTAGCGAGAGCAAATATGAAGCCCTGTGGCTTTCCGGTAGCAACCACCAGCATTCAGCAGAACGCGGAAAACTGAAAGTAGCGCATTAGTGGCTGTTAGTAGACTGTGCACTATTGACGCCGATGTAATTCTGTCTGTCTCTCTCTCTCTCTTTAAAAAAATTCTAATTAAAACAACCCCCCCTTAAAAAAAAAAAAAAAAAACATTTTTTTTTTTGGGGGGGGGGGGGGGGGGAAGGGCTGAGTACTTGGACCGTGACGACCTTCGAAATTTGTCCGGTATGCTAATAAATACTTTTCGCACGAAGATACATTAGTGGCTGTTCTAGGGGTCAGTAATCAAATGATTCACTCATTAAGCATCTTTTTATTTCTAGTATTTGAGGTGAAAAGCAAAGATCCCTTTGCATGCAGGTTGCTATGTTGACCCCATCAGAAATTTTGAACTTAAAGGAGTGGCCTTCACTGCTGGCAATGTTGCATTGGGCGCTATGTCATTGAGCGGATGTAACTATAGCTCTCGTTGCTACACTTTCTGCGGTATGACATATCTATACTCTAGAAGTAATTGAATAAAAAAAAACCTGTAAGGTTTCAAATTAAAAGTTGTTTGTGATTGCTTTGTGCAGGAAAGATGAATTCGAGGTACGACCATTTATGAAATATTTACCTTTCTTGGCTCAATATGTTATACCATTTTGAAAAGCACGGTCATCTTGTGGCGACTGCGAAAATTACCCAAGTGTTCCATTGTTTCGGCATGTGCTCCGAGCTTTAATGGGACACGAGTACCGCATCAGCGTCCGGCGAGGAATCAGATTCATTAACATGCCTCGTGCCCACCAAATGGCGACTGTCAGTCTTGCTTGATGGAGTTCTCTACTCTGTGAATTTTGCTGCACTAGGATTGGTATATATATATATATATATATGTATAAATGACATCTTCAAGTTGTGGGGAGCCGAGGCGTTCGCATATAAGTAAAAGAGCCACCGAGGTTCAAACAAACTTGGATAGTTTAATCGGACGTTTCGGAGGTGGACCCTCCTTCTTCAAGCGTGACATAAAAGTGAATAGGGTTACCTGGTGGCCGAGATTCTCACTCGGAGAGGGAGAGGAGAAAGCAGTACATGAGAGGGGCGACAGAATGCACAACATAACACAAATGCCCCCAAAAGGGACGGCAACAGCAATTTTACTTGAAGTTAAGATTTACGACCGGCGGAACGCTCCCCAGCCCCGAAAAACCTCCCCTGATGACGGAACCGCGATGGCAGGGTCCCAAGGGCAAGAATCCACACGCGGCCGGCAGAGAGATGCATCTGGGGCCGACTCCCGCCCGCACCGCCACAGGCGAGTCCCGCACACTTGCTTCCATGCCCGTTCAAGTCCGACACCGGACCAGAACCGCCATAGGGCGCCGCTCACAATACATCTGCCAGACAAAGAGCGAGAGGGGGGCAGAGAGGGTGGGGGATCGGAAGGGGCGACAATTTGGCCGTTCACACGAGCTGTACGCAACTCTGTCTCCCCGCGGGCTCTCATTAATGCCACACTTGACCGCGTCAAGTTTGTATATGAGATGGGCTTCCTTGAGCTCCCGTTCTAGGTTTGATCTAAATCCGGATTGAAGGAGCATGACAGAGAGTTTGTGAAATGAGTGGTCAGCTTGTGCCAAGTGTTTAGAGAGTGGAAGACTGGGTAATTTGGTCGAATGGGATCGGTGGTTGTTAAATCTTTTATTGAAGGCTGTCATGGTTTGTCCCACATACTGCATCTGACACACCCGACACTCAAGGAGGTAGACAACGTCGAGAGTGCAGCACGTAAGGTCCCCGTCGATCCTCATGGTGAAATTTGATTTCGTGCTTCTGGCATCATCGTAAATTCTGGAAGTATAGTAAATTGAATTTCGTGCTTCTGGCATATATATATATTATATTCACATGGGGATACGGAATGCCCAAACTCTCGTTTTAGATTGAATGATAAATACGTCAATATATTCCTTCCAGAATCAGGAAAGAACCATGGTACATTCGTTGCTCCAAGTCATTTGCCTTCTTCTGGTGTCGCCACCGTCCTTCTGCACTCAAGCTCAGCAAAATGCTTCTGTGCCTCAAGGCCTAGACCTTGTGGTTGGTCTTTTCCGTCATGGTGATAGAGCACCCCTGACGACATTTCCCACTGACTTGAATGGAAACAGCACTTTGTGGATAGACGGCTTGGGGAATCTCACAGCTCGGGGTAAACAAACCATGCGGAAAGTCGGAGAATACCTCAGGGAACGTTATCTCGGTTTCTCGATGTGTGACCCCAACGAAGCAATCGTGCGAAGCAGTCCGAAATACAGGTAAGGTTTCTTTTTTGTGGTTTGCACATTCTTAGAAAAGAGCTGTCTAATCTGGTTATAACTTTCGTTTAGTATAATATTCAATATTATTAATTGTACACAGTGTCCTTTAAATAATTGTTTTTCGGAACAGCAGATTGTATGCTGATTTCGCATCATGAAATCCCTAATTAACGTAATTACATGTTCATCCTCTCATGTAAAGTCGCCCCTGTTCCTCTTTGATTGCTTAATAGAAAAAAAAGACATGTATAGTTCCGCTCAAGGCCAACCTGCGCTGCGAGGTATACAGCATTTCGTTGGCGATGTTCTGCGTGCCCTTAAAGGGGGAGTGCGACAATTTTATAGCTGGAAGAATTTCAGCTTGTATGGTTATATAAACAAATTACGTGTAGTTCATTTAAAAAATGTTTAACCAATATTAACGAGCTCACCCTAAAAAGAGTAGTATTTTTGTACTGTTTATCTTGGCGCAAGGGAAAAGAAATCGCATGATCTCCACCCAAAATTGTCGAATTCCGCTGAGTTATCGCAAAGAGAACACAATATTTACGATACGATACGAACTTTATTTTTCACCGCAAATACAAGTGGTGAATGGGAGACCGGACAAAAAGCTGCAGAAATGCAGCTTGACGAGGCTCCGGACCCCCCATTCAGCAGCTACGACGGAGTGCATACAATACAGTGGTCAAAAAATAAAATAAAATGAACAAATAGAATATTTGGCTGTTTGAAAATTGCACAATATCTATGTTTTTTACAAAATATACGTTCACAATAGACGGCAAAACATGACTTATTTTTTTGTTTTCCACAGTTCGTCCTAGATTTCGGAATTCGCCAGGGCTGGTGATTTCTCGATGAATATTAATCGCTTTTTTCTTTTAAATCAAACAGTTGAAGAATTATATTTGAGCGTCCTTATGCCGAATATTTATACGCCATCGTTAAACGATAGTTATAGATTAGGTGTATATTGATAATCTTGTATGATTATAACAGTGACCGCGTATGATGTATGCAGGAAAGGTTACCTTTTATTCTGAGCACTTTTTTTTTTGCAATAAGTGTATTATATGTAAGTTTGAGAAAGACGTATTACCCCAGATAAGGGTGCAGTAACATAAATGAGAATAAAATAAGGAATTGTACAAAACTTTTTTTTTTACGCTGGATGGAAGGACGTGCCTAGGCTTATTTATAATTCCTGCGGCTTTGCCTAATTCAGAGCAGAGATATTTCACGTGATTGGTCCAGAAAATGTCTTGGGAAAAAAATGACTCCTAGAGTTTTTACGCTATTTACAAATTCAATGGTTGAAGACCCGAAATTAGAGGAGTATAAACTCGGTTACTTGAACCGCGTGGGCCAAACACTATTGCTTTTCTTTTTGAAGTATTTATATTCAGGCAATTTGGATTGAGACCTTACTCTTAACTTTGAAAGAAATGCGTTAGCTTCATTTATGAGGCCCTCTTCGGATATATCAGAAACAAATGTTCTCGTGTCACTCGCGTAGATTATATATTGACAGTCTGAATCAATGTTCAAAATATCATTAATTTTTAAGAAAAAAAGTGGTGGTCGAATACTTCCTTGGGGCACTCCAGCTGATATGTTAATGAAATTGATTTCTCATTATTAATTTGCACAAACTGGGTACGATATTCTAAAGAAGATTTGATTAGTGCATGTGGAAGATCACGAATGCCATAAGCATATAGTTTATCTAACAAGATGGAATGATTTATACAGTCAAACGCTTTGCTGAAGTCTAAAAATATCCCAAGCGTTAAGGTTTTTTCTTCGAAATTTTTAAGTATTTCTTCCTTTTGAACCAATAACGCTGTCTCGGTTGTCCTATTCTTTTGAAGTCCGAATTGACAATCAGTAATTATAGAGTTCTTATCACAAAAATTAACGACACGAGAGTGAATTATTTTTTCTAGAAGTTTTGAGAACACAGGAAGTATAGATATACGACGGTAGTTCCCTAGTTCATTTTTGTTACCTGCTTTAAACAACGCGAAAACTTTATTAGTTTGCATTTTTTTAGGAAAAGTGCCAGATGATAGGGCGAGGTTGAATATGTATGTTAGACATGGAGCAATGATCTCTATTACATACTTTATAGGTTTAATTTGCAAGTCATCGGCATCACGACTGTGATTATTATTAAGAGACAAAATAGAAGAACAAACCTCAGTTTCGTCAGTAGGGTGGATAAATAGCGATTCCGAGACTGACCTAATGTGATTTGACGCTTCAGGATTGTAAGAGCTATTAGCTATATTCACGAAATAGCTGTTAAATGCATTTGCCAAATTCGAACCACTCAATATTTCGCCGTTATGGTTTAGCCTCGCACTTATCCACTACTTCCTTTAGCCTCGTCTTGCGGTTATAGCGATCTTTAGCCTCGTCTTGCGGTTATAGAAACCACGGTCTCCCACATTTGCGCGTACACAGAAGTCAAGAAGACCAGTCCGAAAACGCGGCGAAACTTGCCATCAGCGCCGTGATGAAACGCCTTTTGTCTCGAACCCTCGTGGGTACATCCGGCGATCCTAATTCTTTGGGCGCACGCTGAGAAGCTGGATCTGGACGACACAAGCCCGTTTCCGGCTCAGCTGGGTTCTCCTTATTAAACGCCCGTTTTTTTTTTTCGTTGTGTTGCGTCGTTTCACGCGCGTTTAAATTCAGCAAAGCAAATAATATCGAGTTGTATGCTACCATAATTTTAGTGTTGTCATTTCTAGAACCGCTGGTCCCACAATTTGTTTATTTATTTATTTACAAATACCCTCAGCGCCCCGAGGGGCAATACAGAGGGGAGCAGTGAATTAGTGCGAGGCGAAACTCGGTGTTATCTGTGATGGTGACGATGTTATCGGGAAGGTTATTCCAGTTCATAATATAGGGTGGTCCAAGTAATCAGGCTCGATCTAAAATGGACCGTAAAAATTGACGCCCACACGTAGCCATCTAAACTTTTCGTCAAAGGTGTATTTCACAGGTCTGTTTTTTTCTTGTAAAATTACAAAGCGTAGCTCTGTTTCTGTAAAAAATAAGGGCAAGAAGCTTGCCAGGGTCTACGACGGGCAGCAACGCAGACGACAGGGGTCCAGTAGCGGGGTGTATTTGGGGTTCGTATTGATAGGTGGCACTACCTCCTAATCGCGACGGCTCGCGACCAGCGTGGTTTATTAAAATTAATATAATCTTTTTGAAATGCACCTTCGGTTCAAAAATGAATCCGAACAATAAAAGCAAAACTTAAAGTAAAAAAAAACAAAAAAAACGCGTCTGCATAACGGCGGCGTTTTTGCTGCCAACGGATTTCGTCTGCGTGTCGTCTGCTACATTTCGCTGGTCGGCTGCACCTTCAGACGCTGCTCCCGACGTCATCTATCAATACGAACGGCTTACACAGTCCACTACTGAACTTGGTCGTCTGGGTCACCGCCCGCCGTAGACCCTGGCAAGTTTCTTGGCCCTATTTTTCACTGAAAGAGAACTACGCTCTGTAATTTTATAAGAAAAAACCGACCTGTGAAGTACACCTTTTACGAAAAGTTTAGATGGCTACGTGCAGGCGTCGATTTTTACGGTCCATTTTAGATCGAGTCTGGTGACTTGAACCACCCTATAGTTTCGGGTAGAAGTGAATGCTGGTGGGCTGTAGATTTGGTCTTAGGCCGGGGAATCTTGCATGTGTAGTCCAGTCTTGAAAAAACATAGTTGGGTGGGCTAAGGGGAGGCTGATTTAAAGAGGGAGAGTAATACTTCATGCAGGAGGCAGAGCCTTGAAATTTGGCGACTCAGAGTAAGGGCAGGGAGGGTTAATTGAGATTTAATTTCAGTGACATTGGAAAAATGAAAGCCGTTTACAATTCCCTGTAACGCCGGTTAGGGTGCAGCTGTTGAAGAGGAGGATGGAAGGGTACTGGGGGATAGGTGACTCCCTGAGGTCACGTGACCTCAGGGGGGTGTCGTGTGACGTCAGGGGGTCACGTGACCTCGGGGGAGGGGGGTCACGTGAACTTAGGAGGTCACGTGACCTTAGAGGGGTCCCGTGACCTTACGCGGTCACGTGACCTCAGGCGGTCACGTGACCTCAGGGGGTCACGTGACCTCAGGGGGTCAATAGACCTGGAGGTTTACGTGACCTGGGGGGTCATGGGACCCCGGAGGGTCAGGTGACCTGGGGAGTCAAGTGACCTCGGGGGGGAGGGTCACATGACCTCGTGGTTACGCCGACGCCGACGGTGACGCCGACGCCGACGGCCACGCCGACGCACACGGCGACGCCACTCAAGCCGGAAACGGGCCCCTAGGAGCTGAGCTCTAAAACGGGAGTAATCGGAAAGAATGAAACGAGCTGAGCGGTTTTGGACTGCTTCTATTGCATTGGTGAGAATTGAATGGTGCAGATACCAGATAGATGAGGCGTATACAAATTTAGGGTGAACATGAGTAATATAGAGAAGTCTTTAGACGATAGAAGGAGCGGACTTGAAATTACGCCGAATATAACCAATGGCGAATTCGCGTGTTCTTTCCGCGCGCTCTCGAGCGCTCTTTCCAGAGCGCGCGAGATCGGGTGGTTGAAAGAGAGTGCTGTGGCCTGATAAGGTGGTTCATTCCGAGGGCGCCTCTCCCTCTCAGAGCGCTCTCTGGCACCCCGTCTGTAGCCGTCGGAGTGCGGAACGGCGCAGGCGTCACGTGGTACTTGGACGGGGATCACGTGGTTTTGTTGACGATGGCCGGCAGTGGTCTGTGGTGGTGTGCGGGTACGGCAGGACGGCGATTGATGTGTGGTTCTACAAAGTGCTTGTGAATTCGATGGTGCGAGGATTACGACGGACGGGACGACATTCCTTTGCGACCTTAACAGGAAAAGTCGACGTGTGAAGTATTCCCAGTGCTTTCACGAGATCGTCCATCCCACAGCGGTGAATTTGCTAAGCCTAACCGACGAAGAAACAGCTCGCAGAGCTCGCCGCTGTTTTACCGGGTTTTGTGGCCGCTTCAAGAAATTTTCAGGTTTGGTAAAAATGCGTTCAAAGGTTTGTGTTGTAAAATAAAGGGAGAGCCGAATATAATGCACTGTGATTTGTGTCACATGGCGACGCTTGCACGATATTTCGCCGTGAGAAAAATGCGGTTTATTAACCATTTTATATTTGACTGTTCTGTCGTACGCTTGACCGCTATCGCAGCGCGTTCACTTACGAAAACGCGATGAGTTGACAACTCTTTCCAAGCTTTGGCTTTCGTTCCGTTCTGCGAAAATCAATCCGCATACTGCTGTTTTCTTTTTTTTACATGCCGATGCGTAAAACAATTTACGTCACAACAGTTATTTCATCAGGTTGCGAGCCTAAATTTTTCTCAATCGTCCACCGTACGCTGTAAGATCGTGTTGTTTTTAATGCACTACCAATGTCAAGAAATGTTAATTCCGTGACTGGTCTGAGAATGTCAGAGCGCTCTGAAGCCAGCAGTTGTGATCGGCTGAAAAGTATCCCGAGTAGCCCTGGCGGCGAGGAGGGGGCGCTTTGCTGAATTGAGGTCAGAGGAGAGAGGTGACCACCCGAATTCACCACAAGAGAGCGGTTAGCCGAGGATATGATCTTATCGACACGAACATCGCAGGACAAATTATTAGATAAGTAAACACATACATATTAATATTAATAGTTATAAACATTGATGTATTTATATTTAGAAAACCCAAATATTTACTCACATAGTTCTGTTATATCGCCACAATCCATAGCTTTCATAAAACATTCAATGTTGATTTTGTTGATTGAAAACTTAACCAGTCTAATTGCACCTTTTAATAGACTAATCAAATATAAATCCGTTCGTTGATTTGTCTTCAGTCATATTGTAACGATTGACGAGGTGACGAGCAAGGAATAACTGAGGAAACTGAAACATTTAATGGGGCGCATTTGTGCCCTAAAGCAAAAAGGAAACAGAAGGTAACAAGAGAGCGTCGCAGGCGTCGAAGTCGACGTAGCAGCAGGATCGAACGCTATGGCGAGACTGCCTGCGGCTCGGCATGGGGAGCCCCTTATGTACACGCGTGAGATTCTGGAACAAGCGGCCTAGAAAGTTTGGTGCGTAGAACATTGGGCCTCAAACGAGCAAGAGCATTCTCGAATTTGCCAGAACACTAAATTGCAAGAATAAACAAAAGACGTGTCGCTCCCTGGAATTGAAACCTGGCTCTTCGCGTGTGAGGCAAGCACGAATACCGTTAGGCCACGGCCGCGCTGCTTACTTGGCCAGCTGCGCGCGCGGCAATATTGCATGAAAGACGTTAAAACTATATTTTTTTACTATCTTACTATGTCATCATCGGCGTATTCCAGTCCAATTTTAAACTTCACGTTGTAACGCCCTCAGAAATATAAACACAGGAAGCCTTTTAAAGTAAAGTAGTTTTTAAGTTACTATTTAAACAGTATAATCACCCTCAATGACAATTGCAAGTACCTATTCAGAAGTGATTTACCGTGCAAGCCTTTGTCCGAAAAAAAAAGACGTGAAAGATATTAAAGTAGGCATTTTGTTTTTAGTTTCCCTTTTCATGACTTTCTCCCGCACAAACTTCCAAATAAACGGCAAAACAATATCGGAATTAAACCACTATTTGAATATTCTGAAGGTTAATCGATGAACGGCTCAGTCCCGATATACGTTAGGTTACAGCGAAGGGTTATCGAAAACTCTAAGGAAAGTCGCTAGCCCTCATCACGAAAAGAGTGTCGCTGCGGCCAATGCTATTTGTGTCGTGATGTGGGTAGTTTGTTGGAGTTGCAGAGTTTACTACGTTTGAATAGAAACATATTTAGCCGGAAATTTATAATATTATCCTCTCGACATCCGCAGCCCTCTCTGAAAAATTAAAGCGGCTGAACCCGCACACCGAGAAGAACCTCTAATAAAACGCACGCTGCTGCGTTGCTCAGTAACACTTGTTTCTTCCCCTCGGGGCAGATATATTTAAAGGGGTTGTTTCACTTGTTTTAGTTGTCCCAATTTGGTTGTCCTATCAACGGACAGTTTGCGGATTGCAAATAGAAGGGGCACTCTCTCGTCATCGCAATGTAGTAGAATTGTTCCGACTCTGAAAAAACTTACCCACACCGTGTCACAGCAAAGGGAAGCATTGGCGGCAGCGAAACTTTTTTACTCATAGCAGCTAACAATATCACGGTAATTTCCGATACAATACTAACGCTTCTCAATACGAAATATTTATAATTCTGCGAAAGCTAAAAGTAACAAAAATATGCATAGAACCTGCGACTCCTCAACCCACAGTGCAAAAATTATGTAAGCATTCGGGTTGGAATTCCTTGTTTTGTTGAATTTCCACCGTGGGGAACCGATATATCAATTTTTAAAGACATAGATATTTAACATAAATAACGCTGTTCACCCGGAAACAGGCATCCGTCGTGGTGATTCATGCTTCCCAACGTCTCCCTAAAGCAGACGACGCATCCAAAGAAGCGATTGTTTAAATTTAGGCCATACGCTGGTAACACGATTCGATCTTCACTAAAACACTGAACAGTACCGCACCATTTACTAAAAAAATCGTTTTTCTACCAATACTATGCGACAGAATAAACGCCAGAATCTACACCGCCCCGCGCGTGAACTTGGAAAGCCTATGAGGCGGCCATGCTTCTATCCCCGCTTTGATGATGATGATGATAGCGCGACAGTTGCGCCCCTTCATATATGTCAATCTCAAGGCCCAATAGGTGATATTCGGTGAAAACGAGGAAAAAGCAATGCGGAGGGGATCGGGATGACACCGTCAATGCGGCACATTTGTCTAACCTTTATAATGCAAACTAAATACATCTTAGACGGAACGTGAAGAGGTCTTTGTATTTAAAGCAACATTAAAAGTGGCCCCCTAAAATTTTGGCAGTGTTCCAAATCTTACCCAAATGAACCCGAGTTACTCCGGCGGGTCGTGTAACGTGATAACACAGATTGAAGAACGCTGGACGCGGGTAGGTTTTGGGACGCCACGGTACAAAACTCTTACCCTGGAGTAAGATCGAGTAAATTTTGGAACACGGCCTTTGTGTCATAAGCTTTGTTTCGATCTTATTAGTAGGAGCGAACCTTACGCAAACAATCACTTGGGAAATTCACCTTGAAACCCGAACCGCTTGCGACCACCAAGACCAAAATGGATCAGAATAGGATTATAGCGCCGCCCTTTAGCGACGAGTCAATGTGGTTTTCGGCCGCATGGACTAGATAACAGAAGAGAAAGAAATCTTCCATCGGCACAGACCGGTTTTAGAAAAAATCTTGGGACACATGACAGCCTTCTAGTAATTCAATCAGGAGTTCTAAAATATCCGACAAAGCACTATCAAGTACGAATCCTCGAGGCCGTAGACATCGAAAAGGCCTACGATTCGCTCCCACACCAAGCCATATTCGATACACTCAAATGCCGAGGAATACTGGGTAAGCCACCTAACTTAGTTAAAGCGTTTCTGAAACATAGAACGTATGCCGTTGAAGTAGGTCAGCACTTCAGCTCCGTAAAGTCTAACAACATCGGCGTACCCCAGGGATCGCAAATATCACCGACCTTGCTCAACCTCGCATTGGCTCTATTGCTGTGGGAGCTCAACAAAATAGAAGGACTCCACTCTGCTGTGTATGCGGATGACATAGCATTATGGACGAGAAGAGACCGCTCGAACCGCCAGCAAGAAGTCCTGCAAGTGCGATTAAACACGATCGATAGGTATCTCAAATCGGTTGGACTTAATCATCACCAGAGAAGACCCGATATATGATTTTCGGCTCTAAGGCACCTGCCAACGTGGAACTAAAGTTGAACGGAAAAGCTGTCAAAAGGACAGATGATCACCAAATACTGGGAATAACGGTCAATGTTAGGAACGACCCAACTAAATGGGTACAAAGAATAACCATGCAAGAGAGATTTCGGGGGTTTATGGCGCAAAACCTACGAGGCCATCTGCGCCAAACTAATTCTAAGGATCATTGTATTAAAGGAAGGGTTTTATAAAAGGATGACCAAAAGGCTAAAGTCGGTGTAAAAGGCCAATACTACTAAGAAATTCTATTACTCGGTCAAAAGAGACTAGAGGATTCTCTCCCACAAGGAGAGCAGGAAGAAATAGAATAAGATATTGAAAAAAATTCAGGGAAATGAATACGGCGCTTGGGCTGAAGGCTGGGACACAGCCACAACATATTCAAAACAGTGAGCCTGTCACCCTACTGATCACACACAGGCGGATCTTCTCCCGGAAGCAGACACCTGTGAGCTATAAATGAGTGTTTAATTCTCAGGCGGCACAACAACGCTTCATGGAGTCGGCTTTTGCATGAAGAGATTTCCCAAACTCCCAATATAGGTTTGGTAACATGGAGCTTGTTATCGCACTTCATGTCCCATTCCAATTGCCAAGAGTGAAGAATCAAGGACTTCACCAAGGGCTTAATATCTTGATAGGGTAAACAAGACAGCGAATGTGGAAGGTTCCTAACAGATCCTGCAAGCTTGTCGGCTTCTTCATTGCCTTGAATGCCAATGTGACTGTGTACCCAACAAAATATTTGTATTTTGACTCCCATGCAAAGCAGAGTTAAGTTTATATCGCACTTGTTGTACAAGCATATTTTTAGTATCTTTAAGAGAGCAAACTGCAAGAATCACACTTTGAGAGTCAACAAACAGCACCGACCTCAGTATTTTCCTATTGATAATACATTCAATCGTCATTGATACCGCATAGAGCTCCGCAGTAAAAATGCTGGCAATACAATCAAGTCGTTGAACTTTGGAGAAGCTTTCAGAGTATACAGCGTAACCGACGAAATATGAAGTCTTGGCTCCATCTGTATTAGCATGAAGATAACCGTAATACTTATTTTGCAGTTCACCAAACTCTTGCTTAATTACAGCATGAGAAATGCCGTACTTGTTGAACTTCGCGAGAGACCAGTCGGATTCAACTCGCTGTGTTTTCCAAGGTGGAATACGGTTGACGTCCCGAACGAGGCCGACCCGGTCCAGAGAAAGGTGGAGCGAGGAGCGAAGATGTTCAATGCGGAAGCTTAACGGTGTTACAATGCTCGATTTATTTTCAAAAAGACGATAGAACCTTGACCTTGTGAGGGAAGAGTAAGTTGGATGCTGAGGGTCTGCCAGAATCTTGTAAGCATATGTTAGACTAAGATATGTACGTCATTTGTTCAGAGACAGCTCATTGGATTCTGCATACAAACTGAGGACGGGGGACGTCCGGAAATCTCCAGTTGCCAGTCGCAAGCCCAGAATGTGAACTGAGTCCGACATCTTAAGATCAGAGGGCCGAGCCGATCCATACGTAACTGCACCATAGTCAAGACGGGATCGTACAAGGGCATTGTATAGCTGCAGGATACATTTTCTATCAGACCCCCAAGACTTGTGAGATAAAACTTTCAGAAGTTTTGTCGACTAAAGGCATTTTTGCTTCAGCGCTTTAAGGTGGGAAATAAAATTAAGCTTTCTATCAAATATTACACCAAGAAATGTGTGCTCCTTCCTAACAGGTATCGGAGTTCAATTCAATTCCAGGGATGGATCCAAAGACAGCCCGCGTCGCAAAGAAAAAGGAACACAGACTGTTTTTGAAGCAAAGAACTTGAACCCATTTTCATCGGCCCACTTGGACAGTTTGTTTATGTCTAACTGCAACTGGCGCTCACAGCTAGAAAGGTTACAAGACGATGATGAAATCTGTATATAATCAGCATAAAGAGAATATGAAATGGAGGGTGGCAGCAGTTGTGCGAGTGAATTCATTGTTAGCAAGAAGAAAGTCACACTTAAAACACCCCCTTGAGGGACTCCATTTTCTTGAACAAAGAAATCAAATAGGGCTGAGCCGAGAAACTTGGAAAGTCCTGTCTGTCAGATATTCCTTTATGCTTCGCAGCAGACGGCCCCGGATATTACAGGCATACAGGTTTCGGAGAATCCCGTACCTCCACGCTGTGTCATATGCCATTTCTAAGTCGGAAAAAACCGCAACACAGTGCTGCCTGTTTACAAATGCCTCACGTATCACAGTTTCCAGGTGAACTAAGTAGTCGAGGGTGGATCGACCTTGGCGGAATCCACATTTATAGTTATCAAAGACCTCCTGGCTTTCTAACATGCAAACCAGTCGCCTGTTTATAAGCCTTTCATATGTTTTCTCAAGGCAGCTTGTCAGCGCAATTGGGCGATAGCTTGATGGTTGTGAGGGGTCTTTGTTAAGCTTTAGGAGGGGAATGATATGTGCGTGTTTCCAAGCCTGTGGGAAATATGCCTTTTCCCACAAAATATTAAAAAGAGGAAAAGGTTTTCAAGGGATTCTGGAGAAAGGCGCCGCAGCATTTCATAATGAATTCCATCGGGACCAGGGGCAGAGAGCTTTGTCACATTAAGAGCCATCTCGAGCTCGCATCGCGTAAATGGTTGGTTATAGGATGCTGAATTTCGTCCTGACATGACAAGCTTTCGTCGTTCCGCATGGGCTTTTAACTGTCCGAAGGTAAAACTGTAGTTGGCCGAACTAGGTGAATTGTAAAAATGTTCCCCGGGTATGTTACCAATATGTTTTAGTGACGAAGAAGGAGCATTAAACGTTGGAAAGGCAAAGCACTTGTAATCCCCATTTACTTTCCTGTATCTGTTCCAGGCCTCTTTGGCTGGGACAAAGCTGGTTAAAGAAGAGAGATACTTCATCCACGACTTCCGCTTTGCTTGCTTCGTAGTCCAACGAGCCTTGGCTTTCCGTCGCTCGAACTCAACAAGATTGCTTGAAGTGGGGTATCTGCGAAATCTGCCCCACGCCCTATTTTGGTCCGCCCGGGTTGTGGCACACTCCTTATTCCACCAAAGCTTACATTTTTTGGGTATATTACCAGATGTTTGCGGACTGGACTGCTGAGCAGCCTTTAGTATCTGCTCAGTAACATAAAGTGTAGCGTTCTCAGGGGACATAGAAGAAACAAGCGAAGGATCTAAATTGGAGTGAAGAGTAAAAAGCGCCCAGTCTGATTTGTCTAACTTCCACCTAGGGACCCGCATTAAAAGATTAGGCAATGGAAGGGTACTATCTAAAACAACTGAATAATGATCACCCTACTGAAAAAACCCATATGAAGTTATACCGGATCATACCGGTCCGGTATATTTAGACCGGAGGCCCGATAGCATTATAGCGGCGGCCCGGAGTAGCTTTACCGGGACCGGTGTCCGTTCTCCGGAGTCCCGGTGACGCCATAGCGGCGGCCCGGAGCGCTTTACCGGGACCGGTTTACTTAGCCCGGAGCCCCGGTAGCCTCATAGCGGTTGCCTTAACTGGTGTACCGGACTGTGGCTCCGGTCATAGCGGCGGCCCGGAGTAGCTTTACCGGGACCGGTGTACGTTGTCCAGAGTCCCGGTGACGCCATAGCGACGGCCCGGAGTGTTTTACCGGGACCGGTTTACTTAGTCTGGAGCCCGGTAGCTTCATAGCGGTTGCCCTAACTGGTGTATTGGACTGTGGCTCCGGTCATACCGGGCATTACCGGAACTCCAGGAAAGCAAAGCGGTCGCCCGGTGCGCTAAGCCGGTGAACCGGATAGTCATGGCGGTCACCCGGTAACTCTACTGATAAGCGGGAAAGCTGTGGCCGTTTATCAGTTCGTGATACCGCGTAAAAACAAACGAAAAAGACTCTTTTTGTATGAAATTTATTGGAGTTTAGTACCAAATGATGGGCGCGTGATGTTTTTATCATCTTTAGTTCGCAAGGTTTTGCGGAACAATTAATATTGTTTTTATAAAACCATGCCTCAGCCGGCCTTTCAGGTAGCGCGTCCCGACCTAGGTGCATTTTAACTTCAGTAGTTCGACGCGGCGCGTCCGCCGGGGGGTCGGGGGTGACCCCTGTCTAAGCCAAAAACAGAAGTCGCGCGCAGTTTCTCGAGTGGCCGAAACGGCGTTGTGTTCGTCATTAGCTCGATGCTCGGAGACAAGTTGGGGCCATATGTTTAGGGCTGTGTAACCCAAACAAGTGTAACCCAAACACTGTCACAGCACTCATACCCAATCTCGCTGTGAGGATGGTATGAAAGTGATCTGGGGGCCTTGCCTATCTAGGTGGTACTGTCTCGGGATGCTAACCTTTTGTGAACAGGAATTGCATGGCACCCGTATCTGCTGGTTTACGTAGGTCGACCTGTGTCTATAGTCGGGTTGACCTGTGTCTACAGTCAGGTCGACCCGTGTCGTAGGTCGGGTTGACCCGTGTCTACAGTCGGGTCAACCCATGTCTACAGTCAGGTCGACCAGTGTCTACGGTCAGGTCAACCCGTGTCTACGGTCGGGTCGACCCGTGTCTACGGTCGGGTCGACCCGCGTCTACGGTCGGGTCGACCCGTGTCTACGGTCGGGTCGACCCGTGTCTACGGTCGGGTCGACCCGTGTCTACGGTCGGGTCAACTCAACCACAAACAGCATGGTTCAGTCGGGTCGACCCGACCCGACTGAATACGGGACGTGTATGTCCATAACACCATATGACCCAAACGGGTAGGACCCGTACTAAAAGTATACGGTTTTTTTCAGCAGGGCACTTCCAAAAGGGTTATGACGAACCTTCCAGAAGAAGCAAGCAAGTAATGAAGGTGAAGCAATAGAAAGATCAGTGAATGTGAATGTGTTGTGTGCCGCACTAAAAGAGGTTGACTCTCTCCCGTTAAGAAGGCACAGCCCCGAAGACAATAAAAGACGTTCAATCACACCACCACGGGAGTCTTGACGGGTACTACCCCACATAGGATGATGAGCATTAAAATCTCCTAAAATTAAAAAAAAAGGTTGCGGGAGCTGTCCTATGAGTCCTTTCAGCTCTTGAAGGTTTAAAGGAATGTTAGGTGCTAAGTATAAAGAAACTATTGCTACAAGGCAGTCCAGAAGGAGACGTACTGCAACAGCTTCCAGCGGCGTGCAGAGGGGAACTTGAGAGCAAGCAACTCCACACTGCACGACCACTGCAACACCACCAGAAGGGGTGGAAGAGGGGCGATCTTTTCTAAAAACCTGATGACGTCTTAAAATGTTAAACGAATTAGCGTGAAGATGGCTTTCTTGAAAGGCGAGAGCGATGGACCGAAGCTGATCCATGAAATAGTTCACATCATCAATATTTCTTAAAATACCGCGACAGTTCCATTGCATACAATATAACTTAGTCATCTATAAAAGGTATGTAAATATGCGACTGAAAAATAGACCTAGTAAAATAAGTAAGATTGTAGAGTCAACAAAACTAGGTGGAAGACATTGGGATCATCACTTGGGTGGGACTACAGGCTTCTTATTCTTTTTATGTCTACCGGAGGGCGTTTCCCACTCCATATTGTCCTGGTCGGACCCAGGAGTGGACAGATTGTCAGCACCTGTTGACATCTCCACCTCCTGAGAGGTATCCGTTGTTTTGAGAACAGCACTTGTCCGGCCAGGTGTGCGGGGGGGGGGGGGGGGGCAAACCCCGACCACGACCTGCTGGGGGTTGCAGACGAACTGGGCGACGGGTCGTCTGAGCTCGTCCGGTCCCCTCCTTTCACAGGAGCTGCATGGGTACCATGCTGCTCCTTCGGTAGGGGGGCCCTCCCTAGTGAGCAAGAGCGAGAAGTTCGCTCCGACTCCCCGGGGGGGGGGGGGGGGGGGGGGACCTTAAAGAGGGGGCAGGCGCGGCTGCTGCCGGCCTGTCCTTGGAAAGAGGAGCAGCACGCGTGCTACCACCAGGGACTGGAGGAAGCAGCTGCTGCTCCTGTCGGGGATCTGGGGCCCTGAAGTCGGCCGACAGGATCTCGGAAGAGACCTTGGTGGCCCTCGACTCCGAACGTGGTGCAGGGCCCCTTCGCACCACCTCGGCAAAACTCCCCTTTGATAAAAAGGAGAACCGCTTCTTGGCTTCTGGGTATGGTATGTTTTCCTTTACTATGATGGTAAGGATGTCCTTTTCTAGCTTCCAAGAGGGACATGCGCGATAATAAGCAGGATGTGGTCCACCGCAATTAGCGCAGTGGGCCACAATCGGAAACATGACCTTGACTACCGCACTTCGCACACGTCTCCTTCTCTCGACAGCTGCGTGCTCCATGACCAAAACGCTGGCAACGGAAGCACCAATGGGGGTTGGGGACGTACGGGCGGATGCGGCAGTTCAAGTATCCTGCCTTGATTGTCTCAGGGAGAGTGGGCCTTTCAAAAGTCAGAATAACATGTCTCGAAGGGATCTGTTCGCCATCTTTCCTAAACATGATGCGTTTTACGGCGACGACACCGGCCCCTTGGAGTCCCTCGAGGAGTTCTTCCTCACTAGTGTGCAAGAAGTCGTCCTCGGAGAGGACTCCACGGACAGTATTTAGTGTGCGGTCAGGGCTCGTCGACACCTTCACATCAGCGATGGTAGTCAGTTTAAGGAGTGTGTCACTTTGTTTTTTTGTGTTCACTCCCACGAGAAGGTTTCCGGTGTGATGTTTTTTAGTGCTGTAGGAAAACCCTACAAGGCTTTCTAACACCTTTGCTACAATAAGAGGTGAGAGCTTTGAAACAGGTTTTTGTACGTCCAGCGAATGAACGATGAAAAACTTAGTAAATTTTCTACTTCACATTCTTTGTCTACGGTTTTCCGTTCAGGGCAGCGCCTTTTAAGGGGGTGCCCTGAATGGGGTTTAGAGGGGTGGGGCGCCATAGAAGGGCAAAGAGTGTTCAGAATCCGCGGTGCACCGCCCACCACCGAGCCGAACAAGGGGTTAGGTAACGCGCCATAACAAGAAGAGCTTGGCTAGAGACGTTACGCTAACAGTGCTGCCGGGAAACTATACCCAAGTGTGGGTAAAGACAGAGGTTTATTGCCACCCAAGGTTAGCCCTTGCCGCCAAAGAGGGGTGAAAAAGGAGTAAAAGAAATGAGAGGAGAAGTAAAAGAAACAGGAAAGGTAAAGGTAAAAGATTGAAGGTGATAGTAGAAGAAAAGTCGACGAGACTGAATCATCCTGGCCGGGCATTACCAGGACTCCCGTCTACGAGAAGCGGGGGCCGAAGTGGTGTATTGCCTCACCCGGGGGTCCCGAAGGGTCTAAACCTACCCCGGGCTCGGCTGATTTACCAGGGTGCCCCTTTCCCCAAACACGGGAAAGCCACGCACAGCCAGACGTGGGCGGGCGAACCCGCATGGCTCGGGGTCCGTGGAGACGCCACTCTCCAAACACCTGCTTTCACAGGTGCACCTTGCGGGGCAAAGAATGACCAAAACGTGGCAACAAGGAACATCGCTGATTAGAAGAATCGCAAACAGACTCGGATGGACGGTAGAAAAAGTTGCTCGAACACTGACTAAACGGTGCTCATCTTAAAATTATGTATGGGCTGAGATTTTACAAGATCGGTGAAACGAATGTACAGAAACTAAATACTTTACTAAACGAAGCAAGACGGTGCATTGCAGAATTACGTAGAAACGTCAAGATCGAATAGCAGAAATGTGTCGCTTTCCCGAGTTTTGAGGAATTATGAGCGACACAGTAAGAAATTCATAAAATCGAAATGCTCATCACGAAACAATGGCGACGTATTATGAATCTGCTAGATCAAGACAGAGCGAGCTGGATGACTTTCCGGAACAGATACCACCATGGGAACGGATAACGGTAGTTCAAGGCACGCCCGTTCCTAAGAGAATGGGCCCTGATCATCGAGTGAGAAGACGTCAATATGCCAAAAAACTACAACAAAGAAATTGAGCTCACCCGCAATGACCCCGAGGTAGCGATATATTATACGGACGCGGCGGTCAGCAACAATAAAGCAACAATAGCCTTTCACCTCCTAAACATGGGCACATGGGCAAACCCAAAGGCCGCAGACACGCCGGAGGAAGCCGAAGCGCAAGCAGTCTTGGCTGCAGTAGAACACGCATGCAGCAATACAATCGAAAAGAAAAAATAAACATTTTTCGCCGATTCAGAAGTGGTTATTAGAATATGTAAGGTAAGCCCGACAATATTAAAAATCCTCAAGTTGGCAATAACAACACAGAAGAATGAGAATACAACGATACTCCAGCGTTGGATCCCGGGATATGCGGAAATTAAGGGGATGACATTACCAACAAAGTTGCGAAAGAGTACAGTCATTCCCTCCTTTCCGACAGACCAGACCAATGTCAACGAGATCACCCGTACTCTACAGTGTTAAAAAATTTGAGTAAACATTAGGATCTTATAGCTTTCATAAATAAGGCAAAAGAAGCAACTGCGAAATAGGCATCCCGAGGAACAGGACTCCATCCCTTTTGAACTCAAAAGATGCCAAACAGTTCTCTTGAGAAGGGTAAGGATAGGAAGTGCTATAACCCCGCACCTCGTCAAGAAATAGGAGACACACACAAATTTGATAAATGACCAGTAATTCATATCGAAACCACCAGAGTGTAACATTTGTAGAGAAGACCTTACCAAATACCGATCATCTCCTCTGGAACTGGAAACACTCCAGAAGAGAGAGGGAGAATGCACATGCAGGAAGAGATCCCGAAGACAAGCCCAATAACCTTACTAAATGGATGAAACCCAGCAGGGGATTTCGGAAGAAAACTCCAGCTGCTGTGATCCGTCATTTTCTACCTGGAGAAAACGGGCACCAGTAAAACTTTTAGAATTTTTTTTCTTAGGACATTATGTAGAGCAATCGCCTGAGCTTTAATTATAAAATCAATAAACGTATTTTATCATCGCCATCATCGTCATAGCTACGGCGAGATAAGACTGCGAGATGGCGCCACTGGCCCCTGCGCGACCCGACTGAACCGATGCGTGCAGCCGTGCAGTTCCCGGAGTGGCGGCTGCTGGAGAAATGGCGGCGTTGCGATCGTGTCTAGTTCGGTTCTCGAGTGCGGTTCGGAGCCACTTTTTCTAAGCAGGCTCCTATTGCAGTTCCCCAACTGAGTTGTTCTAGTAACGTTGGTAGGAGCATCGTTATAACCAATTAAAGTGCCGACGTGGTCTCGCTCGCTGTGGAGCGCCGAGGGTCGGAAAGGGGCGCTAGAATTCCTGTATAGACTCCCTACGGGAGCAACAGTTGCGCGTCTGTTTTCCACGTGCCGCTGCGCCGCTATTCACCGAGATCCGATCACGAGAGGAGCAGACTCAAATGCCGCGCAGGAAAGTAGACGTTGCACGCGTCCCGGTGTACGTTCCCCTGCTTTTGAGCGCGCCGTGCGATCTGAACTCGCGGCGCCGCTATTCTCCGATTTCAGTCGCGTGAGGAGCAGGCTCCAAATGCCGCGCAGAAACGATGGCGCTACGGGGATGAACGCGCAACTCTCGCTCACGTAGTCAGCCTATACAAGAGCTCTAGAATGCGCGAGAGTGAAGAGAAAAACTAGCACATGTGACGTCATCAGCGGAATCGGATGACCCTTGCTCGCCACTAAGCTGGCTCGGGGAGCCGGCGATGACGTCACGACCCTCCGGAGAAAGATAACTGGCGACAGAGAGGATATCAGCACACAAGATCGCAAACTCCATGACCCGAACTCGAGTCACTCCGTCGGAGTCTCCATTAAACGGGCTCTTAGAGTACCCCCGGACAGCAGTTCGCTCTCTCTGTGGCAATTTACGGTTGGTTTATTTTGTTTTGCTTTTCTTGGCGAACATTGCAAGACGGCCGGCAAGCAGGCAGAAGAACATAGGAGAAGCTAGTCTGACGCTGCAGCTGCTCAAGCGTAAGGTTGTGTCGTTGTTTGCTCCTTATGACGCCTGAACTTGAGGCTGGAGCGAATGCAACTTCTCATAAGCACAGCCGGAATCTAATTAACTCTGTCTATTGCAAGTAAAGGTTACGTTCGAGCTTTATTTCACGTAACTGTCACTTGAAAAAAACAAAAACAAACCTAACCAAGCTAAGATTGTGAAGTTGTGCGCATGTGTTTCTCACCGTATCAGAATGCAGAAGGTTAGGTGAGCGGCTATGGGATAATTTAGTGAAACTGCCTCAGCAACAAGGAACGAACGCAATGTACCATGCAAACAAGAACCACTGCGTTCTCAAGGTTGCGTTTGCCATAAACTCACATCACACGAATAAGATTGAAATTACACAAGAAACATCTGGTGGACACGAGCAAGAGGAAGTAACAAGCATTCTTTGCAAAGCTATACGTGCTCACGACTTGCAAATCCAACGAAAAGATAGACATAAGGACGCAGGCGATTAACTTAAAGCATTGCACAAGACTACCGCCACATTTCCATTTAATCACAATGCCGCACATTATTTTGAATCACATTTCGTTGCTTCTGCAGTGATACTTCCATTCTGAAGTCCGTCGGTTTATCAGTTAAGTTCGCCAGACAAACCAAGAGTAGCGACATGGCTACCAAAACGAGCTCGAGCGGCTCGTTTTGGCAGCCATGAAAATGCCCGATCGTTTTTGGGAACAGCATATTGTATGCCGGATTTTGCATCATGAAACTCATAATCAGCGTCATTACGTGTCCAGACTCCATTGTAAGTTCATCCCGGTCCCTCTTTAAATGCTTAATATAAAAAAAAAAATAAAATGAGATATGTATAGTTCCGTTCATGGTCAAACTGTTCGATGTGAAGTGCAATGGAAAACACTTCGAGTGCGATGTTCTACGCGCCCTTATAGGGGCAGTGCAACAATTTTATCTTTGAAAGAGTTTGCAGCTTGCAATAGTAAATGAAAAGAATTAGGCGTATTTCTTTGGAAAAATGTTTACCCAATACCAACAAGCTCGCCCTAAAAACGGTTCTATTTTTCAACTTTTTGTCTTGGCACAAGTGAAAAAAAAAAAAAAAACACGCGTCATCTTTAATTGAAGTTTACAATTCCGCTACGTAATCGCTAAGAGAAGAACATATATTCTGACGATCTTCAGCCTCGTCTTGCGGTTATAGGAATCATAGTCCACACCCGCTCCGCCGCAACACTTGCCGTCAGCCCCGTGACGAAACGCCTTTTGTCTCAAGAGCTCGTGGGTAATGCTAGCGGAGCTAATGTTTGAGAAGTCGACAGTTGTCGAGGAAGTGCTGGAGGACCCGAAGGAAAAACCCATCGGGAAGCCGGATGGCACTCCCAGTGACGTCAGAAGAATGAACGTGTGAGAGGCCCTGGCTACTATGGCCTTCAATTTGAATTGAAATGAGTTGAAGTTTATTTAGATTTTTACGAGAAGTTTCCTCAAGAGAGGTAGGAACAAGTTGTATGTCAGCGTGACTGAGGACAAAAACGGCAAGTAAACACAACGGTAAAACATACAGAAAGTCACAGCCATTTTTGCAATAGATTTTATAACTCAGATTGTTTCATAAAAAGAAAGTAAACTAGTGCGCGCCATAAACATGTTTTTTTGTTCTTTGTTATATAGATACTTGGAATGAGCTCCGTGTTACTGCAAGTGTACCGAGTTCAGAAAAAGCTGAAATCAAATAAGTGATTATTATGAACCGGTATATTTCTTCGACACCACGTTGCCATTAATAATTTGCTCTCTCACTGATACATGCGAGTATCTCTAACCCTGCAAAACTCTAGGGCCGTCCCACTTTAGATGTTATACCTTTTGTTAATTGTATCGCAGATGCTTCAGGAGTGCGGCTCATGTGCTCGAGGGTCTCTACCCGGGAGAGAAAGAGAGTGTGTTTCATCTGACGAGAATGACCGAGCATCACGATAAATACACGTAAGTGAATGTAGGCTCCAACTTTTGTGTTCGTCGTGATAGTGAGATTAACCGCCCATTTTAAGGTATTGTCGCGAATAGAAAAGTTTCGACGAGTGTAAACTGAAAATAAATGTTTAATCAACATGCAATTACCACCCCTCCCCTCCCCCCTCCCCCCCCCCCCCCCCCAAAAAAAAAAGACAAGAAGAAAAGGGGAAAAAAAAAACGCGAGTTTTGAAACCGAGGTTGTGGACGTCGCGGCGTCTTCGTCACAACTGGCTGGAGCGAGAATGAGTGCGTCGTTGTCTAGAGAGTCTGAACGAGTCGGCAAAGCCACGATCAGCTCCGTGTCTACTGCACTCGCTATCTCGAATATTCGACTTAGAATGTTCGCGAGTGAGCTAGGGTGGGACTGACACGGCAAGGTCATTCTGGCCTGGTTATCTTTTACACTTCATGGAAAGAGAAACACTTCTCTTCTAGTCTTCTAGAAATACTGCGTGCCCTCTCGGTCATGCGCGCGGCATTACTCCCCCGCCCCCCTCCTCCCCTTCCCCTTAAAAGTGTATCGGCCCGATGCAACCCTAAATCTCGCTCGCCCCCCACCACCACCACCGCTGCCGGACAGTGTTTGGCAGACAGTCGACTTGTGGCCGAGTAGCTTGGTTTTGAACTCGCCACAGCGTAGTTATCTGCGAACAAACCTGCCGCGAATCGCGGCCATGGTTCTAGCTGAGTGATTATCTCCTATGCAGAGGTAAATTCAAGATGACAATTGCGGCCGCACACGAGCAGCGCAAAAATAAAATGAAATACTCGATAGAAAAACGCGTCCCTCGCGCCATTCTACGACGTGCTTTGCGGGAAAGCGAACACGTGGCTGCTGGGAACCGCAGTTGAGCGGGTTATTATATCAGATATCGAAATAATTACGGCATGGATGTGCACTTTTTAATAAGAGACTTTCTCTTGGCTCATCGCAAAACCTTCTGAGGAATAACATTACTGAAAGGAAGATCCACACACTGGGGTCATTATTTATTGCTGAGGTAATCACCGAGAAAATACGTATTTTTGAAACCACGTCTATAAAAAGTGGAAGCGCAGCCTTTGGCATTATTAATCGGGGTAGTCAATGTTCATGTTGACGTTTGTATGATCTGTTTATATGCGCATTGTATATGATGGTGAGCTGATGCCATCGTGTAATCGAGTTTGCGAAATGTACGTACATGTGTGCATGATAAACATGCTCGAAGCGCAATGGCTCCGTCAGGAAGCAAAATTATTTTTGTGGCCTAGGAATTGGGCGGTACCAGCGCTACCTAGCCTAGCTACTTCTCACTGCTCTTCTTGACCATGCCATTTGGTGGGGAGGTAGTTAACCTTCTTTCACGCTTCGGGATATTTTCTGGTTACGGTGCAATGAACCAAGTAGGTTGCTTTGAATTTGCCCTCTTAAATGCGCTTTTTGGTTTCGCGAAGGATTTACCACTCTTGAGTGGCGCGTGGTGTTGACGAAGGTTATATGGCTCGAGGAATAGCAAAGGTGAGACCTGAATTTCGTGAAATGGCCTGGTTTGGGTTGTATCAGTTTAACATCGCAGCGTTGACACAAACTTTATCGGCAGCCAGAGGACTCAGCAACTGCGTTCAAAACGCGAGTTTCCTTACTTGTGAGGGAAACTGGTTCGGAAAGAAATACAGTGCGGGAAAAGCTCATGGTTGTATCGTTCTGTGATGAACGACTGCGGGTGATGGACGGGACACCAGTATGAGATTGGAACGACCCCCTCGTCGTCGTCTTTTATTTAAGCACCACAAAGCTATCCTCGTAGTACATCCTCTTTTCTCTAAAGTTATAAAAAATGGAAAACGAAAATGTAAAATTAGAACTAGAGAAGAATGTTAGAATACCAAAAACATAAACAAACGAGGAAAAAAACAATTACGGCATCTGTTAGACGACATATCATAACTTCCATTGGAAGCCGTCTACATCTGCCAGATCGACATGATGAGGACTCCTGCTGTGTCTGAGTTTGCGGTGCTTCATAGTCCTCTGTATCTTCATCTGTAGATTCTGGTCCAGGCGACTCCGGTTGCTCCTCATTTTTCGATTCCGAGCCGCCGTTTTCTTCTGTTGTCCCTGAATCACAATCCTCGTCAACGTCCAGGAAATGTTGCCGGTTGTGACGGAACGTCCTGCCATCTTCTGTGATGACGCTGCAAGAACTAGGAGCGACATCCAGCCCCATTGTTGCTTTCATGGACCACTTTCCGTTGTTTAGAATACGAACGGTGTCTCCTGGCTGCAGAGGCTCTAGATGTCGTCCCTTTTTGAGGTTCTGGGTGTGCGTTCGGACAGGCGGTGCTGGACCCGAAGAAAAGTCAGGAACAAGGGTTCGGATACCTTGACCCATCCAAAGCTTCGACGGACACAGACTGCCTTCCAGAGGAGCCACACGGTAACTGAGCAGGCCCAACAGAAAAGTCACATTCTGTTGATTGTGCGTTGCGGATTATCCGCTTGACCACTTGGACGCCTTTCTCCGCTAGGCCATTGGAGCGGGGATACCAAAGGCTTGAAGACTGTAATGAATAAAATATTAACACATAGAGAAGCATTCGAATTCTTTTGCAGAAGACTGCGGACCTCTGTCTGTGCAAACATTTAATGGTATTTCATGACGTGAAACAATGTCAGAACGTTTGGTGATCACACCATTAGCAGTTCCGTCATGAAGGTCCTCTACCTCTGGATAATTGGAGCACCTGTCACACACCACTAGGTAATGTTTGTAACTTGGACTCCCGAGGGCGACACGGACAGCCGGCGAAACAATGAGCCTCGATAGTGAGCCCGTCCTACCTTCTAATTATTAAAATGCTATATCAGTTGGCTGGTCTCCCCAATCACTCTCGTCCAAAAGGAATCATAATACCAAGGTTGGGGCTGCTAACTGTTAAAAGAAGAACATACCTGGACAAACCTGACGCTGATGGTAGGCAAGCAACCGATGGCTTCCGGCCAAATGGCTGAAAAATTTGAGCATTTATCCATCCTCTCAGAACTCGAACCATGGTCGTCGCAGTTATGGGGTCTCACAATTCACAAAACAGTGGGGCCGCTCTTACTAGATCCGGCATTTTTATCCAGCGTCAACAGGTGCAAACAAATAAATCGAGCCATATCCGCCAAACGCACTTGTTTTAAAAAGCAACTGAGAGGACAAAAAAAATAAACAAAATTAAATATGTAGTTTTCTTTTAGTTCCTCTGTTCTTCTTTCGTTTCCTCATGGCATCGGCCAGCAGGGTGGGTAAGCGTCATGACGCACCATTAAAGCACGTCCTAAAAATATTCCCCTAGGCAGGCCCAGAGCATTCGTTGCTAAGCTCAAGAGCTACTTGCTTTTCAAAGGGAAATTACGGGAACATACCTGGACAAACTTGATGCGAGGTGAACACACGATTGTCTCCAGCCCAATGGCTCGCGAAGTTTTATCTGTGTATGTATCTTCTCGGTATTGAAAGCCTGGTCGCAATCACGGCGGTTTCACAATTCAAAGAGCAGTGCGGCCACTTTTACGGGGGCTAACGTCATTATTGAGCATCAACACGCGCAAACGAATAAATCATTCAAGATCAAGCTAAATAGCTGACGTAGTACGCTAGGCTAAGGCCAGTGCCGCTACGAAAACCAGCACCCGCGCAGAACTTGCGATGTTGCGTACTCAGATATTCGCGGCAAACTTGGTCGGTTGAGACCCCGGTGAACGCAAAACGGCACAGAGTCATATAAATGAACGATCTAAACAATCTACGCTCGTTGAGCACGCCGCGAACGCCGCCATCCATGTTCCTTATCGTTTGAAATATGGAGACATTCTAATGTGCGCTAAAGGTTCAGCGCAGAGAAGGCGCTCGTTCCGTTTCCTTCTGCTACTTTTGTCTGTGTTTGCTGTGCTGTTTCTTCGACATTAAGCAACTCGCCAGCATCGCCACCTTAATAGAGGTTCAGCTGCCGCTAGTGCGCTGTTGAGAATTGAAACGGACAGCAACCAGTCGAAAATCATACACCGGTAATTTCTAGCAGACAAAGCGGTTGCATCTTGACTTTGAGCTTGATTATAATAGGAAAAAAGCGAATATTTATAGCGTAGTAAATAACTCGAAACTTCTCTCAACAACGTAAATAAAAATATAGGTCAGTTATTTTTTTTTTTTTTAATTCAAGGTATTAAACACAGTAATAAAACAACTTCATAGTTACATTTGTGTGCACTGTGGGCACTCTTGGCTCGAACACGGTGCGGCGCTTATCTGCATGGGGAATTTACGTGCCAAGCGAAAGAAGGATATCTGAAAGAACAAGAGAGACGCAAGAAATGCGTAGTATAGGGTTGGTAACTCTCTGTGGATGTAGTTGATGAAAGTAATGTGAAGAGCTAGTAATATATTTTAATTTGCAATGAATGTGTATTGGTTTAATCTTTTTCTTCGTGTATATATGTAAAGGTGCTTGTTTTGTGTTCAAAACATCACGCGCAGGTTCAAAATCTGTGAAAATAGGGTGAAGGCAGAAATCAGGTGCTCAATAAAGGGAGCCCGGCATAGGAAGAAATAATAGAAAGACACCTTTTATAGACGTACTTCATTCTTAATGTTTTTAATATTTTTTAAGTGGTTGCAAAGATGCCTAACGTGCCATTTTCATAAACTGTGGCAGTCCTGTCATTTCTTTGTTTGTTTATTAATACGATTAGCCTAGAAGGGCATATACAAGGTGGAGTTTTAGCACTCAGTACAACAGAAAGCAAAATATTGTCACGAATGACAAGTGATGTGGCGATAATAACTGAAGAAACTAAACGTTTAATGGCGCGAACTCGTGCCCAAAAATAAAAAGGGAACAGAAGAAAGCAGCGGAGTGTCGCGGGCGTCGATGTCGGCAAAACCGCAGGATCGAGCACGTGGGCGAGACTGACTCTGGCTTGCCACGCGAAGCCCCTTATGTACACGCGTGGGCTTCTGGAATAATCGGCATAGAAGGCTCGACGCGTACAACATTCGGGCCAGGAACAAGCAAAATGATTCTCGAATTTTCAAGAGCACTATGCTTCGTTTCACGTCATGTCCGAGCGTGGCCGATGCTATGAGCAGAAAAGCCAATCAAACAGCGAAAAGGCACAACGTCACGGCGTGCTCTCCGCACATAAGAGGACCAGCCGTTGTTCGCCGTCTCTCTGTGCGTGCTCGTCCGTCGGCTTGTCCTATCAAGCGAAAAAAAACACGCCATGTCGTCGCGCTTTTTACGCCGTTTGACTGGCCCTTCCGCTTATAACATCGGCCGCGCTCGGGCCTAAAGTGAAACGAAATATAAATTGCAGGAATAAACAAAAGGAACGTCGCTCCCAGGAATGGAACCCTGGCTTTTCGCGTGGGAGGCAGGCGCGATAACCGTTAGGACACGCGCGCGCTGCGTTCCTGGACAGCTGCGCGCGCGGCATTACTCCCTCCTTCAAGAAATCATCGTCCCGATGCGAGGCAGAACAAAACAAAGCACATAAAAAGAAGAGCAAACTAAAGAGTCAATTGGAACACATAAGGTCCACAGTCCTATCGAGCGTAGTACGTTTTCAGGCGCACGACGTGGACGACTTCAGGTCGTGGTGGGCGGCGTGATGATGTTCTTGTTCCGTCGGGCATCACCTCGTAGTTCAGATCTCCAAGTCGACGAAGTACCTTGTAGGGTCCGAAATACCGTTTCAGGAGTTTCTCGCTCAGACCACGGCGGCGAATCGGTGTGCAGACCATACCCGGTCTCCGGGCTGGAAGTAGACGTCCCGACGACGAAGGTTGTACCGGGTAGCATCGACACGTTGTTTATCTTCAATTCAGAGTCGGGCGAGCTGGCGAACTTCTTCGGCTCGTTGAGCAACAACTTGGGCGTCGGGGCTTCCATCGTCAGCTGGTTCGTAGGGTAGTATCGCGTCGAGCATGGTCGTTACTTTCCTGCCATGCACCAGCTGAATGGGCGTCACCCGGGTGGTCTCTTGCAGGGCCGTGTTGTAGGCAAATGTGACGTACAGCAACGCCTCGTTTCATGTCTTGTGCTCTACGTCAACGTAGATGGAGATCATGTCGGCGCTGGTCTTGTTGAGTCTTTCCGTCAGCCCGTTGGTCTGCGGGTGGTACGCCGTGGTGCGACGATGGCTGGTGTGGCTGGGACGAAGGACTTCCTGTGTCAGCTGAGCCATGAACGAGGATCCACGGTCTGAGATCAAGACTTCGGGGGCGCCGTGCCGGAGGACACTGGACTCGATGAAAAACTTGGCGACTTCAACAGCCGTTCCTGGTGGAAGGGGTTTTGTCTCGGCGTACCGTGTGAGATAATCGATTGCGACGATTATCCATCGGTTCCCTTGCGTCGGTGGTGGGAATGGCCCAAGTAAGTCCATTCCGATTTGCTGGAACGGGGCAGATGGCGGCGCAGTAGGCTGAAGAAGTCCTGCCGGTCTCGTCAGTGGTTTGTTTCGTCGTTGACAGTCGTGGCAAGATCGGGTGTAGTGGTGCACTGTCTTCGCGAGCTTGGGTCAGTAGTATTTTTCGCGTATCCTGGCAAGAGTTCTGCTGTAGCCAAGGTGTCCCGCCGTCGAGTCATCGTGGCAGGCTTGAAAAATTTCTTCTCGAAGACTGGAAGGGACCACCAACAGCCACGCCGTGTTGTTGTCTCTCAAGTTCTTGTAGAGCACACCTCGTCGGAGGGAGAAGGTTGGCAGTGTTCGTACAAAACCGCGGGGAACGGCGCTTCCTTGTCCCTCTAGGTGCTCGATGAGTGCTCGCAGCTCAGGGTCGTCTCGTTGGAGTGCTGCCATATCGCTGACATCCCGAGCGCCGAGGAAGCACTCATCGTCGTCCTCTTTGGTGCAGGCAGGAGCGGCCTCGACTGGGGCCCTTGACAGGCAGTCGGTGTCAATGTGCTTCCGGCCGGACTTTACACCACGGTCATGTCGAACTCCTGCAGTCGTAGGCTCCACCGGGCAAGGCGTCCGGAGGGGTCCTTCAGATTCGCCAGCCAGCACAGCGAGTGGTGGTCTGTGACCACGCAAAAAGGACTTCCATACAAATATGGGCGAAACTTTGTTATTGCCCAGACGACAGCGAGGCACTCCTTTTCAGTAGTTGAATAGTTCCTCTCCGCGTTGGACAGCGTCCGACTTGCGTATGCGATGACTCGCTCTGCGCCGTCCTGCATTTGGACTAGTACCGCACCTGGACCGGTGTTACTGGCGTCGGTGTGGATCTCGATTTCAGCAGACTGGTCGAAATGGCCAAGAATTGGGGCGTCTGAAGTCTTCGTTTGAGCTCGTCGATTGACCTCTGGTGTTCTTCTGTGCACTCGAACTTTACAGCGTCCTTTGTGAGGAGTGTCAGCAATTCGGACAGCTTGGCGAAGTCTCAAACAAAGCGCCTGTAGTAGGCACAAAGTCCAAAAATCTTCTCACGGCCTTCTTGTCAGCCGGCGGCGTAAATGCAGCTACGGCGCGGGTCTTCTCGGGGTCAGGTAGAACACCTTTGTTGTTCACGACGTGGCCAAGGAACTTTAGTTCCCCATAAGCGAACCGACACTTTGTTGGCTTGAATGATAGGCCGGCGGTATTGATGGCTTGAAGCACTGCTCGAAGTCGTCTGAGGTGTTCGTTGAAATCTTGTGAGAATACCACGACATCGTCCAGGTAGACGAGGCAGCTCTGCCATCTCAGACCTGCCAGCACGGTGTCCATGACGCGCTCGAATGCGGCAGGTGCTGTACAAAGTCCGAACGGCATCACTTTGAATTCGTACAGTCCGTCGGGAGTCACGAAGGCAGTTTCCTCCCGGTCACGTTCGTCGACTTCAATCTGCCAGTAACCGCTCTTCAGGTTTATTGACGAAAAATATCGGGAGTGGCGCAGTCGGTCTAACCTATCGTCGATGCGGGGGACTTAGCGAATAAACGTCCTTCTTCGTCACAGCGTTCAGTCGACGATAGTCCCCGCAGAGCCGCAGGGTTCCGTCCTTCTTCTTTACAAGGACGACTGGGGACGCCCATGGACTTTTTGAGGATTGAATGATGTCGTCGTGGAGCATCTCCTGGACTTGATCCTGAAACACTTTCCTTTCCTTTAAGGAGACTCGATACGGTGACTGGTGGACAGGGAGTGCGTCGTCGTCGGTAATAATGCAGTGTTTCGCCATTGGTGTTTGGCGAACTTTCGATGTCGTGGCAAAAGAGTCACTGTATTCGGCGAGCATGAACCAGTTGCCGGCGCTTCGGAGCTGGGAGCTTGGGGTTGATGTCGAGCGGCGGCGGTGTCGTGCTCAGCTGCTGTGGCGACGAGGCTTCCTCGGAGATTCCGGCGACCACGGCTGGCGCCTGAAGCTCCTCGACGTGTCCTACGGTGGTTTCGAGAGGTGCTGCGGCTCCTCTCGAAAGTTTGTCACAAGAACAGTTGTACGTCCTTCCCGGAGATCCGTTATGCCTCGTGAGACGTCAATTCCTTTCTCAAGGAGCAGTTGGACTCTGCCTTTCAGAAGTGCTTCACCGTGCATGGCTGCGTCGGTTATGACGGTGACAAAAACACTCGACCGCTGCGGTAAGTTCACATGGTCGGCGATAACTCGGATCGCGGTGGACGTCGTGTTGATTTCCACCGGCGGTAAAACAGGCTTTCGCAGCGTCAGCTGGTTTGCCCCGAGGTCGATGACGGCGCCATACTTGCAGAGAAAGTCCATTCCGAGGATAACTTCCCTCGAACAGTCTTGCAGAACGACGAACTTCACAGGGCACGTTTCACCGTGGATCTCGACGCGAGCAGTGCATCTCCCAACTGGCGTGATGAGATGCCCTCCGGCGGTTCGTATTTGGGGCCCGTCCCACGGCATCATGACCTTTCGAAGGCGGCGGGAGAGCCTCCCACTCAAGACTGAGTAGTCTGCTCCGGTGTCCACGAGTGCCGATGCGCCGAGGCCGTCGATAACAACGTTTAGGTTGTTGGACACCGATGCAGGACCGCAGTTGTGATGCGTAGCGTGGGGAGAGTGGTAGCGCTCCGTCGTTCTTGGAGGCCATTACGTCGGTCGCCTTCGGCCATTCCACCTCCAGGGGTTGCCGCGCCTAGTTTCCCCGCCGTGGAGCTACGTGCGACAGGCTTTCACGTTGGGGTGGGTGCATCGGCGAAGCTGGACGTCGTGGCGAAGGCGACCGGAACTCTCGGAGGGACGCAGGTTCGGAGGACTGAGGTCGTCGCAGGTACTCGTCCATCTACCGAGGGCGTTCACCATATTGGGAGCGCGGGTCGTTTGGGTGAAATCCACGCAGCCCGAATCGTTGGTATGGGCATCGGCGGTAAACATGATGAGCTTCCCCGCAGTGGTAACACAGAGGGCGTCGGTCGGGCGTTCGCCACACGTCGGTCTTCCGAGTTGCGCGGGGCTCTTGGGCGGCGTACTGAACATGGTCGTTGCGGCGGCGGTCGTGCTGCGGCGCAGGAGATTGACCTCGGGGCGGCGCAACATAGGCTCGAGGAGGAGGTGGTGGCCGTCGGGCCACTGCGGCGTAGGTCAGGGTGGGCTCCTCGGGTGCAGCTACGCTGGCAAGAGCCTCCGGTTGAATTGTCGGCTGAACTTCTTCGCGCACCACTTCGGCTATCGACGGCAAAACCGGTTGGTTGGCAGCAGGCAGCAGCTTCCGGAGCTCCTCCCGGACAACGTCTCGAATGACCTCGCGGATGCCCGGGATACTGGAGCCAAGGTCGCAGCTAGACGGCGCGAGGGCAGCAAGGCCGGGTGGTCGATGGCAGTGGCTGGCTCGGGCTTGCAGGGCACGCTCGATGTTCGTCGCCTCAGTTACAAAATCTTCGACTGTTGTCGGAGGGCTACGAACAAGGCCGCCGAAGATGTTGTCTCTCACGTCCCGGATGAGGATTCGAACCTTCTTTTCTTCCGTAGCCTGAGGGTCTGCGCGGGCGCTCAGGCGCAGAACGTCCTCCACGAAGCCGGTGACGCTCTCGTTGGGGTCCTGGGTTCGGGTTTGAAGTAGGTATTTGGCTCTCTCTTGGCGGTGTTGGTTGAGAAATGTTGCCTTCAGCTGGCTCTTGAAAACATCCCACGATGTCAAAGAAGGCTCGTGATTTTCGTACCAATACCGGGCAGTCCTTTCGTGCTAGAAATACGCGTTTTGCAGACGCTGCTCGTCGGTCCAGCCATTGTGGCGGGCGACACGTTCGTTCTGGTCAACCCAATACTCGCCGTCTTCGCAGAGTTGACCGCGCAAGGGGGCAGCCGTCCGCGGTGCGACGGGCATGAAGATGACGGGGGAAGCGGCGGGGGCTTGTGAGTGGTTGGCCATCGTCGTCTTCCTCGGCTTGGGCTTGTCCAGCAGCAAACCGCACTCAGGATCCTCTCCCTTGGTGCGGCGGCTGGTCCGAGTTTCAGGTTCCGCGTTGAGTGGTCTTCTTACTGAGCCGGGAATCGGACTTGCACTGCGGGCCCTTGGAGGGGAACGCTGCACGGGCATGCGCTACCCAGCACCTCCACCAAAATGTCACGAATGACAAGTGATGAGGCGATAATAACTGGGGAAACTAAACGTTTATGGGGCGAACTCGTGCCCAAAAATAAAAAGGGAACAGAAGAAAGCAGTAGAGCGTCGCGGGCGTCGATGTCGGCGAAACCGCAGGATCGAGCACGTGGGCGAGACTGACTCTGGCTCCCCACGCGAAGCCCCTTATGTACACGCGTGGGCTTCCGGGATAATCGGCATAGAAGGTTCGACGGGCCTGGAGCAAGCCCCCAACATGATTCTCGAATTTTCCAGAATACTAAATTGCAGGAATCAACAAAAGGCACGTCGCTCCCAGGAATCAAACCCTGGCTTTTCGCGTGGGAGGCAGGCGCGATAACCGTTAGTCCACGCGCGCGCTGCCTACTTGGCCAGCTGCGCGCGCGGCAATATACAAGTTGGGCCAATGTTTCCGATACATGCAAAACGTTCAGACAAGGTTTCGCTGCTAACACCCCACAATATTGTTTTAAACATGTTTTAAACACAATTAAGGAAGCATGACTCACTGCTCACAACTCCAAATAAATAAAAATGAGTTCAATGCACCCACACATGTAAAAAAGCAAAAAGTAAATACAGTTTATTTAAAGTCGAGCCTGCACTATAGGACGCTATGCAGGCGCGCCCATATCAGCGATATACGAAAGTCACCGGAATGCTGGCGAACCTTGAACACACTATACATTTGTTTTATTGTTATTTCGCTTAGAATAGTCGCTAGTTTTTAAGCACCTGTTGGGGAACAAATTTAAACTTTTACAATGATAATAAAGGTCCATACTATTTGTTACAACATAAATTACAAAAATGATCCATGCTAGTTTCCTGCGAAGAGGCAGAATGCAAGCTTGTTTCCTATAGGTATGCACAGGAGCGCCGCTAAAGTGGACGATTGCTGTCTGCTTCAATTTGCATCCTCGAAGGTGCATAGACACTAGCGAACTAGTGACAGTAGAACCTATAGGCAACCTGCAATGCTGTTTGGTATGGCGCCATCCAGCGACTGAAGCAAGAAATATTGGGTGCCCCTGGGAGTGGCGGCTGCAGTGTTCAAACGTGAGCTTTCACTCTGGTGGCGCCGCTTAGCCTAGTGTCTGAAGCAAGAAATACTGGGTATCCCAGGAAGCCGTGATCGCGTTACGTGCCAGTAGAGCGGAAGCTACGGCCCTGGCGGGCCAATCGGAACGTTACTACGTATCACCGGAGCGCGCCTTAACTCCGGAGAAGTATCAGGCTTTTCGCTGCGTCATGCTCCGATATGTGTGCGTTGCGCTCGTATACGCCGCACATTTCGAAGCTTTCGGCACGCAATGTGGGACTTATCGTTCACCCTTTGCCAAGTTACAACGAGACAGGGTATGACCGTGCGCTCTCACCCTGCTGGCGCCGCCTGGCCGTTGCCGGCTGGCTATAGCGTACATTATATTAACTCCATGGTTTGAAAACAAAACCAAAAGGCAATCTCTGGATATTTTTGAAGACAGTAGCGACACTCTCTAGGTTTTTTTTTTCCTCAAACATTATACTATTTCTGACAAAAAGGTTAAGACATATGCCATACAGCTTCGCCAATGCTGGAAACTCCACCGAAACCCCATGGGAGCTGCGGCGAACGCGACCGTGGCGCCTCTAGCGGACTTGGAGTTTACGGAAACAGACGACACAATGGAAAAGTATAGGCTCCGCGACGTCGTCGAACTTTGTGAGCGCCGTTTCGTCACCCCAACAGCTGAAACAATTCATTGCGGTCAGACCGCTTGCAAAACCGAATCCACTGATCGCAACTGCAAGGAGAATCAAACGACAACACGCGCAGAAACAAAGATAGAGCAGTTTATTTAGAAATCTCGAACACCGCTCACGGGATCACACGCGTTTGAAGCTCGTCGGGGAAGGGGGAAAAAGGCATTTAGTTCAAAGAAGTTGGGGGTAGCTCCCCCAACCGTCACCGGTATGCAGGAGCGGAGGCTCGGTAAACCACACTCTACATATGTATTTACAATATTTACACTGTCATTTTGACTAGCTCATCGAGAGGCCCTTCGCTGAATTCCAGATCCGTGCAGCTCGTGGTCCAGGCGCCTAGTGTCCTTAGCTCGTGCCTGTCCCGTGAGCGTGGCGCCGTTCAAGCGCTGGATCGCTGCCGCTAGCTGCCGCTAGCTGCCGCTACAAGGTCATGTGACGTCAATTTCCCGCTAAATATAGGGGACAAACTGGATTTATTTATAGGTGACGTCGCACAAAGTTATATGACGTCATTTCTCCGCTATATTTAGCGGGGAAATTGAAATGGTGCTGAGGTCATGTGGCCTTAATTTTTCTGCTAAATTTAGTGGTCAAGTTGGGAGGAGGGGAGGGTATGGAGGAGGAGGGGAGGGTACAGAGAAGGAGAGGATATGCAAATGGAGTAGGGGAGGTTAGAGAGGGGAGAAAGGGTACAGAGGACAGGGTACGCCGAAGGGGGTGGGGAGGGTATGGAGGAGGACGAATTGAGAATAAGGAGGAGGAGGGGGGGAGGATATGGAGGAGGTGGTACGAAGGAGGAAGAGAACACAGAAGAGAAGGAGGGTGCAGACCAGTATGTGAGGAAAGTGATCTATGTTTGTGCATATAGATAAATATCTTTCTCAATTTGTTTAGCACGGTATGTCGCAAAATCGAAATTCCTCAAGAGCTGTGCTCTGATTTCGCATTACAGAGATTTTTAAACGCATTTGATTTTTTATTGGAATGGCTAAGGTATAAAAACGAATGAAATCATGACGAAGAAATGATTTTAATAACAGTAAAATAATGATGAATATGTTGGGCAGAAAGGGGAAAATGACAGAAAAATCTATAATTAATTGTTTCGTTTTTTTATTTAATATTTCAAAACTACACAGAATTGGAATATGATATGGGTACAAATTATTGTGCTACATAACCCAACTGACTGAAGTGGGCGAAATACAAAAGTGAGTTATTTTAATAAAGGAGCCCTGATTGTCTCGATTATCCCAAAATATTGAAACTAACAATGAAAAAAACAAACAAAAAAACTAAAATGCTCCACAAAAAAAAAAAAAAAAAAAAAAAAAAAAAAGAAAGAAGATGACAGAGTTTTGGTTTTGTGCAGGTTCCAATATTGAATTCCTGTACCTCAAGTAACCTTGCGCAATAGTGATACACTACCGCACGCCGGTACGATGCTCATCCAGATCGAAACTGGCAGGGGTGGGGCTCGAACCCACGATCCCTGGGAACTTTGTCGTTCTTGTTCACCTTGAGGGATTTCAAACTCAGTCTAGTGTAATGGCCAGATAGCCCACCCCGAAAGCTTGTGGGAAGCCGGAAGAGGGGAGGGGGGATAGTTTAGCATTTTTTTGGGGAAAAAACAAAAACTAGCATGAATGTTGTTTTATGTTGGAAAGCAGTTGACTCTCCCAGCGACACCTCAGGGAGTCTCTAGAAAAGGAACTTCGTGCTCTCTGCTTTTTGTGAGCTCGCTGTTTTGCAAATGATATATTTTATTTTTGTTACCAATATACGTCGACTTTGGGCCCTCGCTTGATTTGATAAAATTTAAAACGCCAACGTAGGGCAGTTTTCGATAGAACAAAATAAATCATATTATCGCTGACCCGCTCCATAGGCTCACCAGTCATGGAAACAAATACCTGCTCATACGGCAGTTTTTACTTTCCTGAAAATCTTTCTAGCACAAACACGACAAAATACTCGCATCTTGAAGGTATCTTCTGACGGTTAGAAGTCCGCGAGGACATAGCTATAGCTTCGGCAGTGGCTTCTGCTGAGCGAGAGTTCATGCAGCCGGGGTGCCTCTTTGGGCAACGCTAGCGCTTGTAGCCTAATATAGTGGTATTCTCGTTCCGGTTAGTTTACACGAGAAAGTGCTGAGATGTAAATATTTACACAAGGCAATACACAGTCCAAACAAAACCAGATTATTGCAATATATGGAAACACGTTATCTGTGCAGAGCTTCTTTTCGAGCGGAAAATTAATCGACGATATGAAACTATTATTCATTTCATTTGTAGCGCTCACATGGCATGGGAACGGGGGCTTGTAGCCGCGGGATGCTTTCGAGACATGTCCCAGTGAGTCGCGGGCCGCATGCGACCCGAGGTCCGCGTGCTTCAGACTCCTGATCAAAGACACAGTCCGTTCGGATCCAATTATCACAAAAAAAGCAACAAGAACACAACAAACAGGGTGCGTATTTTAGAAAAAAAGAAAACTGTCTCGGCTGTAGAGAAGTTGGAAGTAACAATGGAGACATGAAGTGGAGCAATGATTTATGGGAAAAGAATTGGTGGATTACGTTCTGACACGCAGAGGCATCGGTGTGCTTTTATGCTAGACCTGGTGTTAAGTACGAATGTAAAAGTAACCTGGAGGGGACTAAAATAAAATGTCACAAAGAGCCATATTTGCAGTGCTTGATTACTACAAAAAAGTTGAAAACATAATTTCGGTTGTCAGTTAGACGCGAAGCATGCAAGGAAACAATCTGCGTTTGGTTGATTGAAACAGACTGCAATATTATTTTATATGATGTAGACCTTTGCCTCATGCCTTGCGAATTCTTTTTTTTTTTGCAGGTTAATTTGCAAGCCTCAGGTCAAGAAGATTCTAAGGAAGCTGTTTAATCCATTTAGCGGCTTGCTCAGCGTGGCGTCGTTTTTTGTGAGAGCCGCTTGGAAGCTTGAAATTAGTTTACTTAAAAACATTGCCATCATTCCGGACGCACTTGATGCTCTATTGGTTCAGAAGGAGTACGGCTTAAAGATCCCACACTGGTTTGAGGAGCGATACAGCGAGCTATCCGACGCTTCTCGAAGACTCTACCTCCTGATTGCTGAAGGTTTAATAAGGCACATGGGAGGCGAACTTCTCAGGTGAGTTGTTCTTTCACAATGAATGCATCGATTGAACACTCCCAATCGAGGAAAATTTAATTTTAAATCATCAATAATTCTCGGGAAAGAGAGCCGCACCTTCTGTTTATTACTGCCTGTTTAAGTAATCGCCCAATGTTTGTATAAAGGGTGATTACAGGTATCAACGGTAAGGACCAAGCCACTTGGCAGGCCTTGAAAAATTCCAAACATACGTATATAAAATTGGGTATGCCAACGCCGTTTAACACACAACAACAAAACCTTATATTTTAAAGATACATTCAGAGGTTGTGAAACTTAAAACCTAAAGCAAAAACGGCGGCCTAGAATTTCCAATGCCCTACACCGGAATGCTCTTTGTCTGTGCACTGAACAACGAACTCGCTTTCACGGAACGTAAAACCGGGCATCCGCGAGATTATTCGCGACGTCGTCCGGGAGGAGCTCAAGTAGTTACTTTATATAGCCGTACGCAAGGCCTCGCTCTCGATCATCGATGTCGTTCGAAGAAAAGTACCCCTTACAAAAATGGTTATCTGGACTTACATAAAGAAAAAACAAGGTATGGTTATATAAAAATTGGGAATATCTGGCCATATCAAGCATATAAGTTTATATAAGGGCAGCATGGCCAGATATGCCCAATTTTTTATATATTTATATCTGGGTTGGCCAAATAGAGACATATCTGCCTCTCATATTAGGCCAGATAAGTCCCAATGAAATAAGGCGACCTTTATATATATTGTTGTATTCTACAATTGTATACCAAAAGTGACTTCTCATCTGTATAAGAAAAATACCAAGTGCATATTGAGCATCTACCAACTTTTAAAATTTTTACATGAGCTGCTTTACGCCACTTCTCATTTTGATAAACTTGGTTCCCAGGGAAAGCAGGATTATCGACATTCGCGTAACGAGCGTCGGTGAAACGTTAATGTTGACGAAACGTGCCCATAAAACCTGTATCCACGAAAAGGGGCCGTGGAAGGTGTTATCACGAAACGCAGAGAGAATAAAAAATTCAGTGTTCTACCTGCAGTTCTTACATTATTTCAGACGACCAATGGCACAATTTCGGGAAAATTATTCTCCCGGTTGCATGGAGCTAAACACGGCCTAATTCTAGAGGTAATCTGGAACAGTACCTGTAGAAAAACGATGAATTGTCACGAAGTCGGTTGCAGGGCACTTACGTAGGCGATACCGGACTTTAAAGGTGTACTCCGAGATACATGTTGGCACTGGCACGGCAGAACAACCACTCAAACACAAAAAACGAGAAGGAAGGTGTCCGTAAAGATTCAACGCAATGTAGCACAAGCTGTCATTTCTGGGACCAAAAGTTAAACGCATCACAAAAATTCTTGGGCTTTTTTTGAAGAAATCGCTTCTTTCCAATATACGGGTTGGACTTTTCGAACTAGATACCATTTACTACAGAAGCAGAATCCACAGCAATCACGCAGGGCACCACACTCCAAACCAGGTCCGCAAGCAGGCATTCGGAGATTGCCAACGACTAATGCGTCATCCGTCACACCACGCGACCTCGCTTCTGCCATTTCCGACGCAAAGAGATAGGATTCAAGCTATAAAAAGTCTACGGCTGATTGGTTCCGCAAGTGCGCACCTACTACCACGCTTTCAGCTTAAGAAGAAAGAGAGAGAAGGGAAGGCCAAAACGGGGGAGCACACACAAAAGGCTTAGATTCTGGGGCATCCCAAGAATGACCACAACGAGAGGATTTGTCACTTGCACCCAAGGTTGATAGTGTAGTGAATGCTATGTGTGGCATCGGGCTTCTGACAGGTGCCGTGTTCTGCCTTATCACCAGCTTCTAGAGTGTAGTCACGTAACCCTAACTGGAGACACGATTGGCCTAAAACACATATTGCGTCTAGTCTGCCCTGCTGTCAATACCGAGTGAGTAGGACAGCTCTATAAAGTCCAGCTTTTGAACTTCCAAAGAAGCCGTTCAGCCCGAAAGTGACCCAAAACGATGCAAGTTTGAAGATACTAAGAAACTCTCATTACAATTTTAAATAAAAAACTAAGCGCAAAAATCTTTTTTTTTGCGCACGATATGCACAAATAAATAAATAAATGACTGAATATATATATATATATATATATATATATATATATATATATATATAGATATATATACAGGGTGTTTTTTTAAGTGTAACAGATTTGCTTAAAAAGAGCCGTGAAAGTTACACTTATTCCTCTTGTGTGGTTGAGTTATACGGCCAGGGGGACATATTATAGGGGGCTAATCGTAACGATCAGTCGGCTAATTAATTAAAATTCATTAATTAACTTTTTAATAATGAAAATAGACACATAGTTCCAATTAGAAACTTGCCTAGGTGGCACAGTTCTTGGGTCAAAATTTATTTTTGTCTGCAAATTTAGGGCCTTAAAAAGCCCGAAGAAGTTAATGTAGATTAAGTTTTTTTAGGCCAAAGTCAGGGTCTCTTGGCCCGATTTAGCCAAAACAAGTGCGAAAGTTAGGCTTCACTGCTGGTAGATGTGCTCTCATGTGGCAGCTATGGGCCTAAATTGCACAACAAAGGCCAGTGACAAGCTTCACTTCACTTTCTTCGATTTGGATGCAGCAACTTTGTGCCTAAATAATCAAACGAGTGAGTGCTTGATTCAGGCTTCCGCACTGGTTCTTGGGTTTCTACTGGCATCTTTGGCTCAATACTGACACTTTAGCAATCATGTCTAGGGTGAGTGGAAATGCATAAAAACGCCAAATAAGAGTACTCTGGGACTAACTAACGTCTTGGGGCAAAATTGTATTAGGTCCCAGTTAGGCATCCAAGATTGCAAGCTTGTGCCAATCTAAACGTTTGTCTGGCATGATGGGTGGATTCATTTTTCTCTGCCTTTTGTTATTTATTGTGTTTAGGTATTCGGATGAGGTTATTATTATCAACTTTAATAGTCAATGGGGACGGCGTGGGTGTTCAGTTAGGCAGTCGCACTAAAATATATAAAAAAAAACTCCGATATAAGATAAGCTTTGCATGCAATTTTTTGCCTTGACAAAATTCTGCTGCGAGAGTTAGTGTTAAAACACCTTTCGTGCGTAAAGAAATACTTACCGAGCCCCTTCCTCAGTCTTTTTTTTAGTTGCATAGTTCTATCCTTCCCGTAAAAGTGCGGCTCAGGGAAAAGTGAATATTTGTGCCATGAGGCGTAGATAACTTAAATGTGTAAAATGAAAAAAAAAAACAAAAAAAAAAAACATAATAGAACTGGTATATTTTTTTTTTGCTGGGATGTTGTACTTTTGCCCGTCTTGCAGTGCACACTAAAATAGTACGTTCTTATTTTTTCATAAACGATTCGGTTCTTGACCGTATATTCAGAAGATGTTGTTCCTTATTACATGGTTATGCTTGTACAATCATTCAGCATATAAAAAAGCAGGTGTCTCGATCTGTCATGGTGATGTTGATGCGAAGGAAGTGAATGTGGAGTTTCGTAAAATTGTGCCAGAAGTGAAAAGTGTCTATACATCCGCTTAACAAAGTACCCGAATCAAAAAAAGTACTTTTGAAACTTTCCGCCAGATGCGAAGTCTTTAATCTTTCTATCAAAAACATGGTTGCTAATTTTCTGGTGCATCTGAAAGCACTACTAAAGTGTGACTAACAGTCTTCCAGTTCCCATAAAACAAAGGAAAAAACTGTAATAATTAGGGCTGGGCGTCGATTAAAACTTTTAACCCGATTAATCGCCAGCCTTTAATCGATTAATTAATCGATTAATCGGTCTCGTTTATTTCCATGCATATAATATTGCTCAAAAGTAAAAATTGCATCTATTTTATTTCTTTTTGCTTAATATGTGTTAAACGACGCAATAATTTCAACTATGAATCAGCTTCGATATACAATTGAGAACAGTTAAAAAACACTCACACTCACATATTACTTCTGCTCCATGAGGCAAAAATGTTCGTTGATATTTTCCGAAAAGGGCGGCCTCCTTTGATTGCTCACAGCAGTCTCTGCTGCGCTAAACAGACGCTCGCACGGCGTTGAAGTCTCTGGGACATGTGTAATCTTCTGGACTTGTCTGAAGTTACAAATCTCCCCCTTACAGTTTACCTTAAGTTAATACTTCACCTAAATTTTTTACTTCATATAGGTGTGCTGGTCCGTGTCTGCATGGTGAAAACATTGAATCTTTATTTAATTTTGGTTCGTCAAAATTTTACCGATTAACCGGTTAAACAAATTAATCGCGATTAAAGCATTAATCGATTAATCGGTAGGTTAATCGATCAATTGCCCAGCCCTAGTAATAATACTTAAAAAACGAGCGAGCTGGTGATGATTCGTGGTTATAAAACCCGAGACTCAGGAACACAGAAGGGGACGAACAGAACGCAACGTTGAGACGTTGTGCTGTGTTCGTCCCCTTATATGTTCCTTAGTCTCGGGTTTTATTACCGTGAAAAAACTGTATTGTCGCGTGTGTGGGCGAGTTGGCAGCGAGCACGGCTCACACGCCGAAGGATGGGGTTTGAGCTCCTAGGTTGCAGGTTTTTCGTTTCGTTCATCATCTGGAGCGTTTAACCTTATTCTAGTCAGTCATCGTGTGTTCTGATTTAGAAAATTCTGCCACATGGAGCGGATCTAAAGGCACCAATTGCTTGTTGCGTTGAGTTAATCTCACGAGAGGGCTCGATTTTGTCTTTACACCGACATTGACGCCCTTAACGCCACATCTTGTACTATGGCTTCGTCACAAGTTTACTCTATAAACCTTTATTTCCTCTCAGTAAGTTCTGCGCCCTCAACCATCATTCGTGACAATATTTGTTTAATGTATTGTGTAAGGTAATTAAGAAGGTATTAAACTGTTTCATGCAAAAAGGCGTAAATATCAATTCAGAGTGCGCTACAGTATAACTTTTTTTTTTCTCGCCTACTGTCGTGCTTTAATACGAATTCGACGGTGACCATGGGACCGTCGTTGGATCAGTACTGCCAGTACCTATTAGCGGCGCTTCCGTGAACCACGGAGAGGGCACGTGTCTGCACAGATATAACAGTTCGACTGGTGCAAGAATGCATATTACCTGCTTTTTCCTGTCCGTCTGGATATGATGCGGCGATATTTTTTATCCATTTACTGAAATGACGAAATCAATACGTTCTACGCGCTCGGTTGTGCTGCCGTCGCTCCGTGTGTCATGCTCAGACTTGGGAAGTCATCCGTTACTAGTAGTAAATTACTTGTAATGCGTTACTTTTTCAAGATATTTTGTAATTGTCATGTTACTTTCCTGCGGCGGTAATTTGCAATGTAATTTCGTAACAATTACTGGTAACCAAGAAATTACTTCAAGTATTCGTAACCTTTTAAAACTATGAACGTAATGCAAAACGTGGGGCAATATGAGCAGGCTATTAAACAGCATAAACCTAACAAATTAGAAAAAAAAAAAAACATCGTGAAGAAAAGATCGACCGAAAATAAAACACGACTTTTTTTTTGTTATGTCTGGTCACTAAAACCAGTAGAAAACTGTGGAAGGCATACGCAAATATGAGAAAGTCGATGAACAAGAAGACAACTCTGTATGGACTCTGTTTTCATCGCCTTCCATCATGCTGTTCTACTCCTGAGTATGAGCAATGAAATGTAGTATTGCATAACGTTTTTGGAAACATTATGATCGTTTCTATTGGTTTCTTGACAAGTGTACGGGAAAAGTAACGTGAAAGTAAGTTTCAACATCAGGACAAACTAATCTGTTATTTTTGAGCGAAAGAATTTGTAAGGGTAATTGATTACTTTTGAGATTCGGTAATTTGCAATTGTAATTCATTACATTTTATAAAAAGCGGGCACAAGTATGGCCTATAGTTTCCGGAACGCGACTGTAATATTTTTATTCCTTAGAAAGCGCGCTGTGAGATAAACACTAGCACGACAGCGTGAGACTTCTTTCTGTGATGCGCATGCTGTATCTGATGCGCGGAGGCGCCGCTAGTTGCCGTTGGCAGTACCGATGGGTCGATACTCGCATGAACACCGTCATATTAGAGACTACAGTGCTTCAATACTCAGTTTAAATTGATTTAAATTTAAGTTGTACAACAAGCAATATATGGATATTTTTAATGTTTATTTGCCACATTTCTGCTTTAAACTATACAGCTTTACGTATTTACAAACAGGGAACTTTTGGAGAAAATTAGACAACCTCAAGAACTCCTCTCTGTTTGAACGCCAAGAGAAGTGCCTGGTTTTTTTAAATATTCTTCCATAGTCCGAGAGTGGCAATAGTCATTTTAGCCAGGAAGGACGACGGCGGTATCGACGTATTTAAAAGTGTCATATGCCACTTTTGCCTTTAGCGAAATCTTCACTTTCTGATTATTCAAGTGAGCTCCCTTCTTGTGTTCCTCTAGAATTTGTCATGATTTTATTACCCTTGTGTTTCATAACTCAAAAATGTTTCTTCCGTTCGTATAATGTGAATTTCAGTTATTAACATAAAACTGCGATATTCTTCTTCTTCAGGGACATTGCCACACTCCTTGAAGAACGATATCAGCCTGCAGGAAACGAAACTCAGAACGCTACTGCCATCCCAGGGTTTGAAAATGCAACTAGTCAAACCAAGTTCCTCTTTTTTTCTTATCACGACCTGAATATCATGGCAACTCTGATGGTTCTCAACGAAACGTTTTCACAAAAGCCATTTTATGGCTCGTTAGTGCTTTTCGAGGTGACAAAACGAAATCAGGGTGAACACGAGATTAGAGTCCTGTACCGAAATGGGACTGCAAAGCCCGTTTTGTTTCCAATAAAGGGCTGCGGATCGCCGTGCAGGGTTACGGAATTTATCAAATTGGTTCGAGCGAAATACCCTACGCCATTTACGGCAGAAGACTGCGGACTACCCAAGAACTATACTATTTTGTAAACGCACGTTTGGATGAGCAAATAAAACTGGAAGAATGGGATGTGTGCGAAATTATAGAAATACTCATCGCGCTTGTGGTTCTTGCATGCCTTTTTGTTGGAGTTGCCTTGCCTTTAGTATAGTTAAAACATACCTGCCAAGAAGAGTAAAAGAATTACAAGAAAATTGTAAGTCCAAAAATCAATCCAGCACAATATTTTAGAAAAACAAACACGTGGGTTTTTATTGAACAACCAGCACAAATAAGCCTCAACAAAAGATATCTGTAACGTACTTGCACTACTGCATTCTTAAAGAAGCATGAAAAAATATTTTAATTTTCAGAATTTCATGCGATTTTCGGTTGGCTTTCGGGACTTCTCTTCTAGCCCCGATCGGAATAAATTGTAGAACAGCGAAGTGGCGATACGCTGTTAAGATGCGTTGTTTTTTATTTGCGGAACGTTACTAAGTGAGGCCAAAAGAACACTGGCAGATTTTCCATTCCTCTTAGACGGAGTACGTCTTATTGTGAAGCATCGAACTAAGTGGGGTAATTGAACAACCATTCTTAACCAAATAACGATCCTCGCTAATAAAGGCTTTTTTTTTTAAAAATGCTTAGCGCGAACGCTTCGAAAGCAACCCGGTATTTAAAAACAAATATAAGTTTGACCTTTTCCCGCTTGAAGCGCCAGTCTTCTCATAAATATAATTGCAAATGCGCTATTCTAGACAAAACAAAATGCAGACAAAAATGTGGGGCTGAGTGGACGACTGATTGCGCGACAAGACAACGGACACAGGCGGAGACACAGTCTCAGCGCTACTTAAAACCGAGCTTTATTTCGGCTGCAGCTCGGTATAGACCTTTTCTGCAAGTGCGTAGCCATCTTGAATTGACATCACTTCCAGTATGGGCGAAAACATTGTTTTGCCTTCGCCACGTCAATAGAAGGCATTTAGGAGATAAGCGTAACCGTCACACATTCTTGTTTTGCCACCCCTTTATTTTTTACTATTTGCAAGTTGAAACTTCAGATTATTTTGTCGTTGCCCATGCCGGATACGCCTATTAGGTGGCTGGGGACGAGAGTACACAGAAAAGGTCTACATAATACCGGCAACAACACAAACAAGTTAGGAAGACAACTTGTTTCTTGTGTTTCCGGTAGTATATACCAAGCTGCAGCGGAAATAAAGTTCAGTTGTAAGTAGCGCCGTGTCTGTCTCTTTTTCTGTGTCCGTTGTCTTGTCGCGCTTTTGAATCATTATGAATCCCAAACTCGCCCAACTTCCTACCCTCGTCAGCTTGATTTGTAAAGTTTAGTTTGAATTCGGTCATCTGTTTCGCTGGTTATGACCTTCGCGATATTTAGAAGAACCATTGTGGTGATAACGGGCTAAATTCTCACACATTAATATCTTGAAATGACTGTTCGTAACTACTACAGATTATTAGGAACCAGCATATGGTTAGTTGAGTGCTCATTATATTTTTTTTAAATATCTATTATCTATCTTTTTGGTGTTTCTGCTTCTATGGTGATTTTAGCAAACCAATGAACGAAAGCAAAAATGCAAATATAAGGGCGCATCAATTTTAAATTCGCATAAAATCACAAAAACACCTCAATCTTCCGCCGCATCTTGTGATATCAAAAGCGTGAGTGATGAGTGGTCACATTGTATAGAGTATTATATAGTGCCGTCAAAATATATTTAAAAGTAAAATAAAATAGTCAATACCACCAACCGCTTGCATTTTTTTTTGTAAAGTAGCTTTTTTTATAATCGCCCCGTCAAAAAGAAACACAAAATTTCAAAAGTGCGTAGTCCAGTCGCAAAGAACGAGCGGCTCATTGCTGCGGGAACGAGAATATTACGAAAGGTGATAAACGATGGATAGCGCTAGAATATGGGATCGTTTCCTTTTTCCGCTGGGCCACGCATAGACTCACCCGCTTTAAACACAACGAGGCCCAACTTCGTACTTTACTAACTCCGGTAGCCGACCGCGGAGAAAGACCAGCAAGCATGCTTATCAGGTAGCCGACAAGGGGCCTGGGGCTTCTGAGAGGACGTCATGAACCCAACCCGCAGCCAATTGGACAGTCGAACGCGTCACCCTTCCCACTGGCAGCTAAGGCGTCATGGAGATGACATTTTCGTTGGCGTATCACTCCAAAAATATGGCGAACTTTATTGAAAGAAAAAAGATGATTGTTAGTACTTACTTACTAGCACAAAGTGAAGGAGAGATGCGTTAAAATATTCGAAAAAAATTATGTTTTTTTTAAGTTGTGGTCTCAACTGTGTTAATGAAAACAGAAGGTGAGCAGTTTAAGTGAGGACTATTTTAAAGTTGTATGTGAAATTAGCGAAACTCCCGAGGAATAATATATTAATTTTCTTCGGTATCACTATTACATAGAAACATTGATTTCACTTGATCTTGTTTTACGTACAAAAAATCTGAACGAAAGATAAAAAAAACGAAAAAAATAATTTAAAGAAAACACTATTTTATAAAATTACCTTAGTTAGGTGCTCTCCAAATTCACACACTGAAGACACATTCTTGTAGTAATACATTGTTGAAGTAGAATTTTAAAGCTCTCACTGTGTAGCAATGGGTCAACCGATGTAGTTATTAATATATTTATCCGCATTGAAGAAACAGTTACTTCGCCTCCGCAGCGCCAGCGTTGCCTGCAGAGTATTATATATCGTAGCAGATTTCAGAGAGCGTTTCGGGACGGTGGCAAACAATGAACACGAAATCCTTTATCTCCTCCGCAAATCGAATGCCCTATGAGCCACAATTTTGGCGTAAGAACCGAACCGCCTTATTTGCGACTCGAAAGAAGTGAAGTGTGCTCATGCATCGCTGTGCTCGGCGCTCTAGGTACTCGGGCGCACGTTCGCATATAGCTTTGAGCATTGGCAGAAAACTGTGACAGGCGCTTCTAGTTCACTTGTCTGGCCCCATGATGCGCATTGGTCGTTAATTTTTATGCCATGTGCAAATTCCCGTCAAAGCGGGGTTTGTGGGAAATAAAAAAAAAGAGAAAAAAGAAACAACAGTAACTTTGAATAAAAGAAGGAGATAATTAGTGTCTGGCGATTCCAAGACACTGATAACTTATTATTCTTCCTTACCATTTCACTGCGATACTGCGATGAAAGAAAGAGCATCAGAACTTCTAAACAATTTCACAGAAATAATTACACGCAGTTTTAAAGTTCTTATAGTTGACTTGGAGTGCGATATACTCAGGTAGCTTCAGATATATCTGTGTTGCAAGCGAGTATAATCATAAAACATATGCCATTATTAGTTTTTGATTCTCTTGAAGACGTATCTAAGGATAGATTGTCAACTTAAGTATTCAAGTCACATAATTGTCTACGTGTTAATTTGTATACAATTTCCGCCTGATGAATTGTTGTCGCCAATAAAAAAAAGGAGATTAATTTAGAACGAAAAATAAACGTTTAATAAAATGAACGTGCACCTAAAATCTTAAAGAGAAATGGGCGATGAGTCTTGCGTCGGCGACGGAAGGTGACTGACCCGAGGCTGCGCGTTACCGCTACTTTCATGCACACGCCATGCTCAGGAATATTCTGAACAAGAAAGTCAATGACAGCCGTGAATGGGCAGAAATTTTTATGAAAACGATGAAAAAATAGCGCACAAAAAGACGAGAACAGGGACAGGAGCCGAACATAGAAGACAGACAGGCGCTAATTATTTCATCATGTTCAAATAGTACCAACTCACCCAGCTTGTCACCTTACCATATTTAATTTGTAAGAAGCGTAAATAATAAATAAAATAAATATCCGCAACGAGAAGGATTCAAACCCTATTCCTCTGCGTTGCAGCCGCAAGCGTTGCCAACTCTGCCACGCAGGCTGCTTTTTTTTTTTTCAGATTTGGACGATTACACAAGGCAGTGTCACACACTCGCGAAGAAACACTAAAAGATACCAGCCATCTTGGCTGACGTCAAACATGTTACGAGTGTTTGAGGGTAAACAACACCTCAAAAAGTGGCAGCCACTCAGTTGTAGGTTACTGGTCTTTAAAGAATTCCTTCAGAGATGTGCTCAACAAAATACGTATGCACGGGGCGAATACCGCGTGGCGCACAGTCATGCGGCACGCTATATGCTGTGCAAATTCATGTCATAGGGAACGTTATATTTCCATTTTACTGTCCAAAACTTACTCCATGGGGCGCTAATGGGAAGTTTTTACTGAGGGTCAGTTGCAGGACGCCTTATAAGAAGACCGCGTCTCAATAGTCTAGGAATGTGATCAAATTTTTTCTGCTTTCTTCACAGTATGCACATGTTATACCAAGCTACTAGGATACCTTTTTCAACTAACCCGGCACTAATTGAAAGTGTGTAACTATGCAGGAGCCGTAGTATAATTTAAACAGCAAAATAAAAGGTAGCTTTTTTATTTTACCTACTATTGTTTTTTAATGCTAAAATTCCACACTGTAAATATACGTACTTTCCGTCGCGATATCGTACTGCTGTCCTTGCCCAAAAGCGCAATCGCTCTCGGGACGAGACAACCGACAGCCACATTAGCCACTGTACGATAGAAGCTTACTGTTCAGACCAGTGTTCCAACATGACTATCCGCACGTCAATCGATTGCACCTAATTCCTCAAGTGGTATTAAACGTTTTAATGTAAAGCGGAATGTTAACCTGCGACACTCCACCCCTTCCGATCACGGCCCGACCAGAGCCATCAATGCCCGACAGTTTACGATCTCATCTTGTTGTTACACCACTGATACGCGAACACACGGTCACATTGGCGATAATTCCAGTCTTCTTTTCACAACCCAAAACACTGCAATCACGATGTTGCTACTATGTTGCTGACACGCACAATTACAAAACCACGTTGAACGCCGGCTGAACTCAGCATCGGAAAACAGAACCGAACTCAGCACGGAAGGCACCCAGGCAGCCGGCAGCAAAACCTGCCTGTCTTGGACGCAGTTCCTGCGATTTCCATAACGTCGAAAACGCGTACACAGTTCCGCGTGGTTTCGCTACTGTAGTTCCGTGCCGCGTGAGCGCGTGAGTCCCGCAATCCGGACACGGCCATGTTCCCAGTGTACGTGGCGCTGCTGGCACTGCTCCGGAACTTCGCTGTTTCTAACGGCTTCGTTGGCTCGTTTGATAAAATTAGTGATAAAAACGTCAATGCAACCGAAATGTTCTGTACGTTTAGACTAGAAGACGGAACTACAGGCGGCCTTCGCTGCCGCTGAAGCTCAATCAACTAAACAGCTATTTATTAAACAACGTGCGCGACCTGCTCGAAAAACGAAACCGAAAGAAGATGAGTCGGGAGGGCGAAAGCTTTCTCCCGTCTGTCTGGAGAAGGAAAAAAGCGTTTCGTTCCTCCCCTTTTCTCGTGTCCGCTTGAAGGCGCGTCAGTAGAAGGGAGGAAGACGCGCCGTTGCTACTTTTTTCCTCCATCTTTTCTTAGAGTGTGCGTTTAACCCACTCTCTTCTTACTTTTATTCGTGCTCTACAAAACTGCAACGATGAAGAGCTATAATCTTAGATTCCTGTTTAAGCAATATCCACTTGATTCTAAACTCTTCCCTATTAGCTCTTGCCAAATCTTCAAGATGACGGCGAGCTGTTTTCAAAATGTTATTCATTTAGGAGCTTTGCTTTAAACTTCCCTAAATCCCAAATAAAATTCTTCGGCGTTTCTTTAAAAAAATGAAGCGTAAATGATACAAGAGTATGATCACTAAAGGACACGTGATTAATTTCATACTGTTTGAACCCTCTGACAAGGTTGAGAGAAACGTACGCTCTATCGAAGACCGCCTGGCTTGTACCTTGAAAATGCGTGTACTGTACGCATCGTCCACTTGACGCGCAAAGTATATACATCTTCTAACACACCGCGTTCAACCATATTATTAAAAAAACTTTCTGCTAGCGTCTTCATATCGCGCGCAATTCGGTCTTTCATGCCCTGCACAAATACAGTTAAAACCAAAAAAAATGAGTCGATTAATTTGAACATACTTTTCATTTTGCTCAAATATAGGGTGGCTAAAGTCGCCAGGCTCGATCTAAAATGGACCGTAAAAATCGACGCCTGCCCGTAGCCCCTCAAACTTTTCGTCAAAGGTGTATTTCATAGGTCGGTTTTTTCTTGTAGAATTACAAAGCGTAGTTCTCTTTCTGTAAAAAATAAGGCCAAGAAACTTGCCTGGGTCAACGGCGGGAGGCGACGCAGACGACCAAGTCAAGGTGCGGGGTGTGTTTGACACTCCTATTGATAGATGGCGCTACCTCCTTGTTTCCGTCAGAGTTCTGGTTTCGGTTTGCTTTCAATGAAATATCGAAAGTGCCCGCGTCGACCGTGGTTTATTGACACCAACATAATCGGTTTTGTAATCTACCTTTGGCGTGAAAATAAATGCAGACAATGATAGAAAAACTTCAAGTAACAAAAATAAAAGAAAACGCGGTTGCATAACGGCAACGCTGACGGCGCTCTTGCTGCCGGCGGATTTCGTCTGCGTGTCGTCTGCTTTCTTTCGCTGGTCGGTTGCATCCTTGGACGCTGCTTCCGAGACCTTTTCTGTCGTGGTTGGGGAGAAAACAGCCACAATGCGTCACCTGACCGTCGAAGAGAGGGCAAAAGTAGTCCTTTGGTTTACAGAAACCAGGAGTATGAGGCAAGTGAGATCGAAGTTTCGAGCCACTTTTCGCAGGCGTCCGCCCACCCGTCGGACTGTCCTGCGCTGGGTGCACCGATTCAACACGGAAAACACTGTGCAGACCAGGCTGCGAGTACTTGAAGAGAGGTCGCCACAGCAGAACAAACGACACGCCGTGCTTGCGGCATTTGCATTGAACCCACGCCTGTCCGTGCGGCAAGTCGCAAGACAACTTGGCATCCGTAAAAGTTTCGTCTGGATGGTGATCCGCCGACAAATGTATCCGTACAAGCCACAGGTTCTGTTCGAGCTGCAGCCAGATGACTATGAACGGCGAAAGCAGTTCTGCGTGGACGAACTTGGGCGCATCTCCACAAACAGGAACCACCTTTCGTTTCTGCTTTTCACGGACGAAGCTATTTTTCATCTGGATGGGCACGTGAACAAGCAAAACACCCGCTGCTGGTCCGAGACGAACCCCCACTGGATCATTGAAGAGGCTATCCAGTCACCAAAGGTCGTAGTATGGTGTGGACTTTGGAGGGAAGGCGTTGTCGGTCCATTCTTTTTTGAGGGCACGGTCACCGGCGACGCCTACCTTCGCATGCTCGAACAGGACGTCTTGCCGGAGCTGGAAGCTTCGCACATGCAAAGGGAGGTGTGCATCTTCCAGCAAGACGGAGCACCACCGCATTACGCCACCGCAGTGAGAGACTGGCTTGACAGAACCTTTCCCGGCAACTGGATGGGTCGAGGGTCACCGACAATGCCCTGGCCCCCACGGTCCCCTGACCTGACAATTTGTGATTTTTTTGTTTGGGGTTTTGTGAAAGCCCAGGTCTACGCAGTTCGCGTACGCTCGATGACGGAACTAAAAGAGCGGATTATATCCGCCTTCGATGCGATCACGGACAACATGCGGGAGGTAGCCTTCAGGGATTATGAGCGAAGACTGCACAAGTGCCTCCAAGTTCGAGGTGGACATGTGGACTGAAGACAACGAGAACTGAAGATCACATATCTATCCATTTTGCACATATGACCAGCGGCTTTGACAACCGCGAAAACCGCGGGCTCCTACTGACAGGCTCTTTTCAGAGCCATTAATTGCTGTTTATCTGGAGCTTGCTTTGGCAGCCTCCCGTGTCTCAAAAGTGCATGCGGTGTAAATAGCATCCAAAGTGACGCATGGTGGCTGTCTCTCCACCAACCGCGGCAAAAGAAAACAAAAAAATGGTCTCGGAAGCAGCGTCCGAGGATGCAACCGACCAGCGAAAGAAAGCAGACGACACGCAGACGAAATCCGCCGGCAGCAAGAGCGCCGTCAGCGTTGTCGTTATGCAACCGCGTTTTCTTTTATTTTTGTTACTTGAAGTTTTTCTATCATTGTCTGCATTTATTTTCACGCCAAAGGTAGATTACAAAACCGATTATGTTGGTGTCAATAAACCACGGTCGACGCGGGCACTTTCGATATTTCATTGAAAGCAAACCGAAACCAGAACTCTGACGGAAACAAGGAGGTAGCGCCATCTATCAATAGGAGTGTCAAACACACCCCGCACCTTGACTTGGTCGTCTGCGTCGCCTCCCGCCGTTGACCCAGGCAAGTTTCTTGGCCTTATTTTTTACAGAAAGAGAACTACGCTTTGTAATTCTACAAGAAAAACCGACCTATGAAATACACCTTTGACGAAAAGTTTGAGGGGCTACGGGCAGGCGTCGATTTTTACGGTCCATTTTAGATCGAGCCTGGCGACTTTAGCCACCCTATATTATTAAACATTTTCTCCGCCTTAGTAGTGGCTCATATACACATCTCCAAGCCACGAACGCTGCACTATAGTCTATGTTTTGTTTCACCTTTACGCCCGGACGAAGCCGACGCCTTCAGCTGATGGGACCAATCAGGCAACGTCAAAGAACACCATCATGTCGTTCGTCATGTTACTGTACGTGTTCTATCATCACCGAGGAAATCGTGAAAAGAAAAGGCCCAGTGACTTGCGCTTTTTTCGCTGCTGGATGGGTCCCATTAGCTCGCAGCGACGGTTGTGTCTGAACTAAATATAATTGATCCAAACTTCTTTTTATTTAATTTTATCTAAAAATATAGCAAAGTTTTTGTAGAACCTGTCCTCATGAGAGCGTAGTCAAATGAGTGCTAGATGTAATTTAAAAATTTTGCGTATTACACCTATCTGCCCTTCAAATGCTTTGCTACTTAACGCAGACATAGTTTGAACCGCTCTTTTCGCTCTTAAAAAGTGAATAAAAAAGGAACACAACTTGTTTTTCTGTGTGTGTAACATTGATAAAACTTTTTTTATCCATTTTGGCGCTTCACCGATATATCATGGACGTTTCATGGCCGTACCAAAAATGCTGAGTCGCTAAAAAACTTGATCCGGTGTAGGTGTGCAAACACTACATTTGTTGGAGCGTCCCCGAGGCTGCTTTCTAGGGCGCAGTTGCGTTCTACAACAATGACAAAGAAGCAAAGAAAAAAAAAGTGCTCGATGCCTTTGGTGTAAGACAAGCCGTGTTTCGTCACGCGACCCTGAACCGGATGAAATACACCCGAATCACAAAAGCAAACCTTCTGGACTTTGCAGAAAGCAAAAAAAGAAGGAAATCGTAGGCGAATCCCAGGAGAGGCTTCACAAGGCAGTGCAAAGGGAATGAAGCTGACGACTTTGCACCACGCGCGTTTTAGAAATGTGGATGAGTAGCCGAACTTCCAATTGCGTTTTCTCGAAAACTTTGTTTTTGTACATGCAAGGTACAATAGTGGAGCTGTCAGAGATATATATGGGCAGTTATTTATTACTTATTTTCTTTATTTACTGAACCTCGTAAATTGTATATTGTTGAAGGAGTTTTCTATTTATTATTATATTTAACTGAACAAGAAGGAACAAAATGGACCACAGGTGTATAACAATTTATTAAGAAAATGAGACATGGAGTTTATATATTATTGGGGTAAGAAGAAAGCCAACGTTGTGAATAATAACTGCAAGAGTTCTCATGGCTGTAGTTAAAGTTTGACATTTCATAAATGTTCCTTAACCAAAGTAGAAAAGTCATATTTTTTTAAATAATTGGCATATTATTTAATGGTTTTGAATGAAATTTTGTAAGCAGAACGCAGCGACACTACAAAAAACTTGAAAAGCTTGAAACCTCTAGTATAAAATGAAGCTGAAATAGTATAAAAACAATTTGAGTCATATCTCAACCTACTATTCGCCCTTAAGCTGAAACGAAGTATTAAAGTTATGGTTTATGCGGCATTTCTACCAGGCCCGAATGTACTGGAACTTATATAAAGATTTTGTTACATTTATATCGGGTTTGTAGGGTGCTTAATTTAGGATGTGGCATCGTTTTGTATACTCCGTTAAGGCTTCATTATTGCACTATAATTACGTAAGTTATACGACAAGGGGGACACTATATAGGGGACTAATCGTCACAATATAAAGTTTTTGAATAATTTTCATTAGTTTAGAATTATAAATGAACAGAATGTTTAAATTCACTTCAACGAGAACCACTGCATCAGAAGATTTAAGAAACAGTCACAGCAGATTGGAAACGCGGCGGTGCGCTAAAGTTACCACTCGTGCAAAAGGCGCAAGGCTGGCGATGTGAAAACCGGGATGATAATTCTATCATCCGCATCCATCACACCAAATCATCAAAAATTAGCGCATACCTAGTAGCATCGACTCCAAGTGAATATACATTGGCCGGTTTTAGGAATCCGTTCATCTTTGGAAATTCGGGCTCACGCGCCTCGCCAGGGAACTTTTTGCAGGACAACCCAATTCCTAGCTAAAGACGAAATATAATCTTTAGAGCCCTCAAGTCCCTCCTCGTACTATCGCACATACACAAACAAAAACCTTGTGAAAAAAACGGTCTGAAAGTTTAGTTTTTTTTTGGTTGTTTACACGCGCCTCGCCAGGAAACTTTTTGAGGTGAACCCAGTTCCCAGCTAAAGGTGGAATATAAAAGTAGAGCCCTTGAGCCCATCCTGGTACTATGGCAAGTACTCAAAAACAAATTATTCTTGAAAAAAACCGGCCTCAAGGAGTGAAGACCGGTTCTTAGGGATTCGTTTATTATTTGCGATTTGGCCACGTGCGCCTCGCTGGGGAGCTTTTCAGGACAACCCAGTTCCCAGCAAACGGGCACCAAAAAACAATGTAGGGCCCTCTAGCCCATTCTGGTACTATAACAAATAGCCAAAAACGAATTTTTTTTTTTTATTGTAAAGGTAGAGTGTCTATAATCAGTGCCAGCAACAAGAACAACTTCTTTATTTTTGAGCACGCGCTCCTTTGGTCTCTTCACGTGCACGCAGTGTTGCTCCCGCTAACATATAGTACACCCCCTTTCTTTGAAGGAACCAAAAACAAAGCACAAAAGAACAAAATACAAAGAAGGCCTAACTTAAAAAGGGAAAGTAGAAAACAAACAAAACAAAGTCATACACAACAACCACGAGCAGCACGTGGAGCGGGCTGTACTCGTTTAGATTAGTTCTGCCTGTTGGAAGCCTTTTATGTAGCCCAGGCGTTGTGGTAGCCTTCTAGGTCTCTTGGACTGAGGTCCTGCTCCTGCTGACGCCTGCTCAAGAAAGGGTAAGGCTGGTGGGTGAGGCGACGCCTGGCTTCGAGGAGGCTCTGGTGGTGAGGGGGCTGTGATCCATCGCTGAAAGGTGTCAAGCAATCGTCGTTGTCGTCCTCTGAGTCGCTGTTCTTGATGGAGATGGAGAATCCTCCTGGTGTCTTTCGGAGATGCTGTCGGTTACGGCGGAGGATCCGGCCGTCCTCGGTAAGCACCGTGTATGACCTTGGGGCCACCAAGCCTTGCACTTGTGCTTTACGCTCCCATCGCCCGTTGTTAAGGATTCGCACGATGTCTGCCTGCTGAAGAGGAGCTAGCTGTCTTCCTTTCGTCTCGTTCTGGACGTGCTTTCTGACAGGAGATGCGGGAGACGCGGTGAAGTCGGGAAGTAGGGTTCGTAGTTCTTGGCCGATCAGTAGTTCTGCAGGTGAGCGGCCATCTTCAAGGAGAGCTGCCCGGTAATTAAGGAGGACCAACCAAAAATACTTCTTTGGCACACTCCGTTTTGCGTAGTAGACGCTTGACAACTTACCGGTGTTCAGTATCAGTGATCGCCCGAGACGCGTAGCCTACCGCAGGCCAGTCCATTTCATGCTGTTGAAGCAACGCAGCCCCTAGAGCAAATGCGGACGTAGCAGTTGACAACTTGCTGGGCAACTCGGGATCATAGATTGCTAGAACTGGGCTATGCGTCAGCATTCATTTTTAGTGTCTCCCACTGACGATCACGTACACTGGTCCATTTAATTATGGTGTCGTTCGTAACTAGACTGTGTAGGGCCTCCGTCTGGTCGCTTCGCGTGCACGCAGTGTTGCTCCCGCTAGCTTGTGGTACACCCATAACATAAAAGGAGCCCAGTGTAGTACACCGGGTATTTACTCGCAAAATCTTGCATTATACCAATTCACAATTCAGACCATTAACTTTGATTTCAAAAGTTTGCAGGCTGAAATGAACTGAAAGAAAGACGCCACCACAATATTTGTTTCTATCTCGGCGGTACGCAACATAGTCCGAGGGGAGCACTTCAGCTTCGCTAATAGAATCTTTCAGCCAGGACTCTGTACCAATAACAATACTTGGCTTAGTCAGAGTAATGACGACACTATTGGAGAATACAAATACTGTTGTACATGCACAGCAAGGCAAAAGTTGGCCTAACAACAGACTATTTATACTGAACTGTATTGCAATACACATATACCGTGACACTTTGTATTTTCGGATATTTCGGTAAACAGCTTGAAAATATGTTTAGAAAGTGTGTTAAAATACAGCTACAAAAATACAT